>NC_065526.1:33704301-33739662 GCF_006386435.1 Epinephelus moara | reverse complement strand
AGTGGTTGGGCGCTCCTAGGTGCCTAAGTAGTGTTGCATTGTATGGAAAAGGGATACTTCAGCTGCCAGTATCTAGTTTAACAGAGGAATTTAAATGTACCAAGGTCAGGACAGAGCTCTTGTTATCTGGGAGTAAGGACGTGGTAGTGTATGACCATAATAGTAGGGTATGACCATAATAGCTTATCGTAGGGCTTAGGAGGTTATTCACTGAGTGCTGATCCTTTTTGAGAGCACAAATTTCTTGTGTTTATTTGAATGAATGATTTATTCCATAATTGTGCAGCCCTGGGACGAGGTCAGGACCAACTAGGAGATATACTTTGGAGCAGAAAGGTTGTTTTGTTCAAATTTGCTAGCTCAAATGTTTTTGAAACAGGCAGATGCTATTTCCACCCAGGTGTCGGTAGCCAACAGTGCTATTTATAATGCAGGTGTAAATAGTCAGTGTGAGTATTTACACACCAGGTGTATACTCCTGGGCAATCTAGCAATGCCAAAATGTGACATTAACACAAACTGGTCTATTTATCTATTTAGCTAAAGTTTGTTTACACAGTGTACAATTAGTAGCTTTTGTCATCCTAAAATCTGAAAATAATAAGCCTGACATTGACTTACTCAGGACTTGAATCTCAGTCTCCTGTGTGAAAGTCCTATACATCTTACTCCCTCCATAGTCCCGAGTTTCTGTCAGTACATTTGTGAGTTTTTTCTCATAAATGTACCACATTAATCTCAGAGAAAATCTGAGATTGGCCAGCACTCACCCTAGCTATAACCTCTTTGCCCTAATCCTAACCATTTTAACCTCAACATGTCAACATGGTAAGTACTAGCCAATCACAGCATACAGTGGGATCCATAATAGCCTGCTGTAAGGATGGGTGTTAATAGCCAAACAGCCGCAGTGTGAATGTTCTCACCGGGGTAAAAAATAGACCCTCTGTTTGTATGTGTAATTGTGAAGTAAGCCTTAGACTGTTAACATGTTGTAATGTAAAACTATTCAGACATTCCCTTAGCAATACCTTATAGGACTCGGTTTCATTAAAAGAGTTTGTGTTTGACAAAACCCTCATGAATCTGGAGTAGGCGTGTGGTGGACTTTGAAGCCGCGGTTGCTGTCAGCCCCTTCACCCAGAATCGGCCTCTGAAAAGCACCCCGCTCCTTTTTATAGGGAAACTGTCTGAAAAACTTAGCAGCATGTTTGCTGCTCAGGCTAAGTTGTCACTGTTTATTACTGCAAAAATAAACTTTCCAGAGAACACCTGTTCTTAGACGAATGGGAGCAGAGCAGATTTTTCAGTCTTCGTTTTGATTAAACCTATTTTTTCCTTCTTTTTCACTGCAACTTCTAAGTTAAGAGTAAAACTCATCATCTCTGAGAAATGTAGGGACAAGTAGATTAAAAAAAAATAAAAATGTCTTCATTCGGGACTGAATGTTCCCTCGAGAATAAAGTCAGCAACATGGCTTCAAAAATGCAAATCTCATCCCAACACGAGGTAGTACATCCAACTCATGAGTTATCTAATAGTCTGTCGGTGCAACACGGAGACCTACACCTTGTGTTCATCCACCACATCTCGCCTACTAACTGGTGTGATTAATTGCCTTCTCACACCACTTTGCCAGCGTCTGAATCAGATCACAGCTACAGGGCCACAGATTGGACAAACGCTGGAAGAGGATAGATGGGAATGTTAATGAGCAGAGTACCTGCCAGCCTTGCCACCTACCTACTGTCCTGATGAGGGAAATGAAAATGAGATGGAGAATGGTAAAAAATAAAGATAACATCACCCTAGCAGCAACATACAAATTCAGCTGTGGTTTCACTGTGTGCTTGAGCATGGATTGCCCGGCAGTTTGGTGCATGGAGAGGAGATCATGCTTAATTCAGTGCCTGAGCAGATTTTTATGTTGTTATTTTTTTCACTCCTAAATCAGCAAAATTCCTCCTACTTTACTACACGTCCCCATATTTCACAGTATATCTAGGACTCTTTTGTTTGAATATGTCCTTGCTTCTTGAGAGCCACAATTCCCAAAATGTTTTATAAAACACACAAGACTAGGATAATATCTTAAGATTCTAGCCCCGACTCCCACATTAACCTTCACTTCTGCCTTTGTTCTTACCTGACACAGTGTGATATTAAACTATGTGCATTGTGATGCAATTTGCATGAATAAACAGAGTGCAGAGTTGGTGTGTAATGACCTATGAGAAGGCTGTATACAACATAGTCCACGGTGAGATTCGGAGGAAGTCTGAGGGCATTCGATGTTGAATAATTAAGCTGCATTATCAGGTATAAAAATGTGCAGGCATTAATGTTTAATATATCTCCATGTGATGCATGAAAGAAGGCTAATGATTCTGTAATAAGGATCTTTGCAAGGTCAGTACTTATAGTCTGCTTATCCACTTTGTGTCTTTCAATATTGCAAACAAAGGTGCTGGAGACACCTACGCTCAGCCCTGTATGTAAGACAACCCTGATTATAAGAAACCTCCCCTCATACAGCTTTCTGGTTTAAGATGAAGCCTTTAGAAAGCTAAGAAATACTTAATGATAAAACAAAGCAGGCCTGCATACCATATTTAAATAAATCATCACATTTAAAGTGACGATACATACCGTGGTTACAGTAAATCAATCAGTAACTAAATAAACCAGCCTAGTGGTCTTTTGGGTACCATAAACCTGCTGACTCAGCTGTGATTTCACCTTAAAGCCCATGAAAATGCAGTTTCATATCCCAAGTATTTCTCCCTAATATTAAATATTCATGAGTGAGTAAACAACAAGTTCAGAAAAAAAAACATAGTTATTATTTATTAAGAGTTTAATGCTCAAGAACTTTGCTTTTTATTTTCATCAGTAGCACTGTGTTAGCGTGGATTAGTTCAATTTGATTGACAGTGGTCTGGCAACATAAGCAAACAACCCCATAACTGCCATCAGACTTTATTTTTTAAAGTTGCTTAATCCTGATTGGTGTATGGAATAAAATGGAACCTTTAAACTAGTGATAGGGGCACAGACAGAAAACACAAATATACAGAGGGTAAAATAACCAAAACTGCACTAACACTGGCACAAAGCTGTGTTCTCACACAGGACCACATTGTTCATAGTAAGAGAAAACCGATGTTAAGGGCCTGTAATAAAGGCTTTGATCTAGATCATGGTTGCAAGCTTTACAGATGTAGCTCAGTGACAAGACTGAGTGAGTTGGATGACTTTATGACTCTTCTTCCTTTGTGTCCTTTCTTGCAATATGTTGCAGCTTTACTTTTCATCACCATTGCTCTCAATTAGATCACCAAATGATGTATTGGAAGTAACTCACTTTAGAGAATCCTGTAACTGCCACTTGTGGCCACAGCAGCTGCTGGTCAGCAACGTATCTTCATACAACATTTCATATAATATCTTTTTTGTATGATATCTTATGAAATAGAGCCATGATATCTCGCAATTAGTGTCTCCACTAGTTAGGTTTTGAAAATGTATCATGGTTAGGTGAGACGACGTGCCATGATGTGATGTGACGTGCTGGTGTGACATGGTGTTATGTGCTTAAAATAACTCATAGTTGACTTTTGGTTTCACACGAGACACAAACCCTGGTCTGCTGATTAAAAGTCCTGTGTTTGTTTGACGACAGCCTGCAGCGCATAGGTCAAGTGATATCTTCTTGCTGCATGATTATGTGGGTTATAAACAAATTATAGTGCATTATTTTTTTAATGTATAAGTAAGAACAGTGACTGAGAACAGCTTGTAGTCAGCAACAGCTGTATACCTTTATCAGATAATAATTAAGGGTGCAATCAGTGTTTTTTCAACCTGCATTGGAGGGATGAGACAGCTGTCACGCTGCTTGCTCTGTTGTAGACAATGGTCTGAAGTGTAATTTCATACATTTCGCTGATAAACTGATAAACCAGTGTATTACACCAAATTATACCAAATAATTACCAGAAAAAGTTTCTACACCTAACCCACTGTCTGTCAGTACACACTTTTCTTGATCACTCATCCTGCGTACTTCTCTTCATTTCTCTCTTCACTCTCATTTTTGGCAAGTCTATTAAATGACAATTAACATAATTGAAATAATTTCTGCAACTGGTGGCAGTTCACCAAAGCCATGCAGCTTCCATGTCCAACCCCGGTCGGAAGGAGGCTCATGAAAGAGACTTGGCTGCTGCATATTCACAAACTCGCTGTTGTGAAGATGCAAGTGTTTTGCTCTTGAGTTTAGCCAGTTCTCCTTTTTGAAAAAAGGGGCAATATGGCACAGCAGTGGTTGGTGCTGTTGCCTCACAGCAAGATGTTTCCGAGTTTGAATCCACCAGAGGGCTGCAACCTTTCCATGTGGAGTGTACATGTTCTCCCCAGGTGCTCCAGTTTTCTTCCGTCCTAAAACATGCAGGTTAGGCTATTTGGTAGCTCTAAATAACCTCAGCCCGGTGGTAGACTAATAAGCTGTCCAGAGTGTACCCCACCTCTTTCCTAAATTGAGCTTGGATAGGCTCCAGCAACAACCCAGGATATACACTGTAGGTATACAGCAGATAATTGATGGATGGGTTTCCATTAAAAAAAAAAAAAGATGCTGTCTTATATTCAGGCTAATGCAGAATAAATCATCACAGTCCTCTCTTCCAAATGTCTCCTTTCCCTATAACCCCCAAGAAATACTTTGACACTTGTCCAATTTGTTGCCCAGTGGAAAATCCAGACAGCAATGCCGATGATATAATGACCCTGTAGCCTTAATAACTTTCTTTTGACCACAATGATCCAATTTCTAGACCTTCTCCTACCACCTTTTTTCTTACTACATGCAATTTACATTAATATGTAGACACTTAAGTTGAAGCCACATTTGAATTTTGTATGCAATTTTCCAATAAACATTCTGGGTAAAGAAAATCCTACACTGTCACTACAGTTCCCCAAAAAAATGTCTGGTAGCCGTTATTACAGAAGCTAGTTGGCACTGCCTCGAAAGTATTAGAACCCTTCTGCGGGTCAGGTCATTGAATTCCTTCATTAATCCCATGCTGCTCGTTTCTTGACGTTCCCGTATGTCTTTTTTTTTTTTCATCTCATCAGTCCTTCCCTCCAACCGTCTTTACTCATCTTCATACATTAGCATATCCTTTGCTCACATTGACCCTATACAGCGCCATAAGAATCAGTTTTCACTGTGGAGCTCCCACAGAGCTCTTTTCTCTCCACTCACAACCCGGTGCCGTTGATTCCCTCCAAGGCTTTAATCTTTTATTCCCTCTCTTTCCTCCAACCTGCATCCTTCCTTCTCCCGTTCACCTCCATCTCCCTCCCTCTTTTCCGCTTTCCTCTGCCCACATTTGCATATCCCAGGTGTGATATCTTATGTGATCGATGTGCTCTTTTACCCTAACACTAAACTGTGTCCACCTTTATGTTTAACTGTTAATATTTTAAGAAAGCACTCGTCTTGCAACTGACATCCCTTCCTTCCCTCTATCCCCCACAGTTTTTTTTAATTTATTTTTTTTAACCACCCTCTTGTCTTCTCTTTCTACTGTCTGAATTCCTTCATTTCCTTCCTTCTCTCCTTCCTCTCCTCACCCTCCATATGCTGCCATTTCCCAAGTGGCTGTATCTTGGGGCCGTTGGAGCCTGAATGAGATGAGACGCTCAGCAGGTCCTACACACAGTGGGAAGGGAAACTATCCCACACCACTGATTCACACGAAAGGCATTACTCTTCTATCCTCTCAACTTCCCTCCTCTCTTCATTCTACCTAAGCTCCTGTTGAAGCTTTCAGAGTTGCTCTAACCTCCACGCATTTGCTGCACTCCCATGCTCCTGTCCACCGAGTGATATACATCTGTATGCCAAAGGCATGAGAGGCAGAGTGTGAGAAAGGTGGAGGATTATGCCTCTCCGTACCTGTGTGTGTGTGTGCATGTAGGTTCACACTGATTCATGGAGGAGAGGAGAGGAGAGGAGAGGAGAGGAGAGGAGAGGAGAGGAGAGAATAATAAGAGGAGACAAAAAATTGCTGTCGAGAAAAGAGAATCCTGGACAGAGAAAGGAGACAAAGTGAATCAAAGATGAGATAATACAAGAGAATAGGAAGGATGAGAAAAGAGGAGAAGAGGATAGAAACTGAGAAAGTAAAGGGAGGGGAAGAGGGGAAAAGAAAGGACAGAAAATTAAGGCAGATGAGATTAAAGGAAAGATAAGAAGAGGGGAGGAAAGGAAAAAAGAAAAGAACAGATGAGTACAGGAAAGTAGTGGAGATTAAATGAAAGCAAAGATAAGATGAAAGGTGATGAGTGGAAAGATAACAAAAGGAGAGGGTAAGAAAGAAAGAACAGACAAGCACAGGTAAGGAAAGGAGAGAAAATGAAATGAGAGGAAATCAAGCAAAGCAAACATGGGGAAAGGAAAGATGATGAGTGGAAAGGAGAGGAAAGGAAAGGAGATAAAAGGAAAGGAGAAGTAATGAAGGAAAGCAATGGTGTGGGAAGGAAACATAAAAAAGGAAAGGAGGGAAACGGAAAGAAGAGGTAATGACAGGAAAGCAAAGGTGAGGAAAAGGAAGACAAGTAGAAAGTAAGGAAAGAAGACACAGGAAAGGAAAGATAATGAAAGGAAAACAAAGGAAAAATGATAGTGAAATAAAATAAAATAAAAGAGGAAAAGACAAGGAGAGGTAATGACAGGAGAGCAAAAGCAGGGAAAGGACAGAAGACAAATGGAAAGTAAGGAGTAAGAGAAATGGGAAAGGGAGAGGTAATGAAAGGTAAGCAAAGATGGGGAAAGGGAAGATTAAGTGAGGAAAAAATCAGAAAAGGAAAGATAAAGGGTGGGGAGGAAAAGATAGAAAAAGAAAGGAAAGGTAGAATGACAAGTGGAAAGTAAGGAAAGGAAAGGAGACGTAATGAAAGGAAAGCAAAGATAGAGAAAGAAAAGATGACAAGTAGAAAAATTAGGAAAGGAGAGGAGACAAAATGGAAGATAAACAGAGGAGAGGGCAGGACAGAAAAAGGAAGGAAAGGAAATAAGAGGGAAGGAAATATGTCAAGTGGAAAGATTAGGAAAGAAACGGAGAGGAGAGAGAAGTAAAAGAGTACCAGAAGAGGCGAGTAGGGGAGGGAGCAGTGGCTCTGAAACCATAAGTAGGCCAGTGGAAATTTCAGAGAAATTGATTAGCATTCAAACAGACACAGTAGGCTGCGGGGGGTGGGGGCTGTGGTGGGGGTGAATGAATATTTATCAGAAAATGTCTTCCAATAGCTGGCACATAGACACACCCAAAGGCTGTGGAAAGAGAGAGATAGAGAGAGAAAAGACTGAAACAGCAGGACGGAGCTCCAGAAGCACAAAGAGACGGAGACTCAGAGAGGAAAAGACAAGTGTTAGAGACAGACAGAGAGGACAGGCAAGAGAGTGACTGACACAGAGTGAAGGGTGTAGAGCTGAGGGCTGGGCTCAGTTAACACATCCACAGGCTTCACCCTACTGTTATCACACTGCTAGGTGAAGAGATAACAGGCTCCAACTGACTCCACTGCACATGATCTCTCATGGTGTTCATGCATATGTGTGTGTGTTTATTACTTTCACCTTGCCCAGGGATGTTTTGTTGTATTTTTCCTCAGCGGTATCCCTCGGGTGTGCCCTTGCATTAATTAGCAAGATTCAGCTGCACATGGCTAGATGGCTAGAACCAGAGCACAGCGGCACAAAAAACAGCTCCCCATCTCTGTTCCAGCTCTGACACCCTCAGCTTTATGATGATTATATGATTGATAAGGATTATATATTTGAACCATAATAACTTATTATATTGTAGTTACAATATATGTATTCCCGAGGTCAGATAAACAAAAACAATGCAGCAACTGGAGTTCAAAATGAGCCATTTATCTTAACTTAGCCTGCTTTTGTGTTAAGCGTGATAGTCAGTAGCCAGTGGTGTTTGCCTTATTTGTTCAGCTACAGTAGAGAGCTGCATTTTCTTCTCATTATTTTTGCAATAAAATTGGTTTATCTTGGCGCTTGATCCCTTATAGGTTTGTCTCACCGCCCCGTTCCCCAATACCCTCACAGTTCCCAGCACCTCTGCTCTGTCAGCTGAGAAAAAGTTCATATTCTGCACATTCTTTGAAAAGTATTGCTAGATAGTCACCACAGTACGATCAACCTGTGCAGCAAACCTTATTCGTCCTTCATATTGTAAATAATAAAGTAACTCAAACCGCAAAACGGATCAAAGTAACTCAAAAATAACTTATTTGTCCAATAAGGATGCATGTGGCTATGGTGACATATATTTGGTTATAGTGAAATGTGTGTTTTAATGTAATAGATTCGATTTTTATTTGTCAAGTCTAAAATCTTCCTAACCCAGCAGTTATGTTTTGCATATTATGTTAGTTTGTATAATGGTAAAGAACAAAGCTGCAGACTGAAGGAAAGTATCATTTACTTTGATGATGAAAAGAAGAAGAAAAAACTTTAAAAAATTAGGTTATAGTGCAAAGTACAGACAAATTCCAATTCTGATTAGCTGTATAGATATTACTACAAAGCTAAGAATAGAAATAACCATCTGTTTAGGAGTTAAACAGTGTGTTAATACATGAGGAAGTGGTTATGTTTGTAATAGTATATTGCAGCAGCAGTAGTTTGGATCAGTGAGCCTGGTGTGAAATTAACTCCCATGGTGATTCAGTAGAAGGTATCTTCTTAACATTATGTTACAATCAATTACTGTATGCATCTGGTTCAGCCCGTTCTCATTCCCAAGTCATCAGATATCGCCATGTCATCAGTGGTTTCGGCTAGCTCAAAAAGGCACTTTTTGCGGTGGTGTGATACACTGCAGGACAGTGTCAGTTCATAATGCTGCTGGACGGCATCAGTTTGAAAGGCAGCCGATAAAAATGTCCCTATGATACACCGTTGGGCGGTGTCCGTTTATAATGCTGCCAGACGCTGTCAGTTTAAATGCTGCTGGTAACAACTTAATATAAGGAGGTGGAAAGTCCTAACCATGAGCTTTTGTTGTTTAAACCTTACCACATACTTTTGTTGCAGAGGGAAATAAATGTAAATACATAGTGTTTTACTGACGTTATACGTTTATTCTGAAAAAGACTGTATGCATCTAACGAGCAGAAAGTGTATGTCTTGTGAAAACTAAAGTGTATTTTGACAAGACACAATGCATGTAACAGGCGTAAATGGACACAGCATCCCAGAACATCAACAATAGATGCAGGAGGATACCTACCACATCATATGCTGATGTTAAAGTCCACTGACAAAACAGTGACTTGTGATGAATTGGGATTAGATGGGGTTGACTGGTTAATTCATTCATTCTAATAGCCAAAGGGCCCGAAAACACCAGACAGACATTAAAGAACTAGTGGTGACAAAGGCCAACTGTTGTGTTGGCGCACGTCACCTGTGTCTCGGCTAAAAAGTTGCACTTGAACACTTTACAAAGATTATAGCCAATGGCCAGTTAGCATGTATGTTTTGCACCTGTGTGAGAGGAAATGACCAGCAGCAGGTGGCTGTAGTTTGTATTCGTCATTAAAAAAGGGAAACCAAAAGACTGACATGATGGATTCAAGATGCTAGTTAGCTAGTTAGCACATTAACAGATGTTGAAGGAACAAATGATATTTACTGTGCGCTAGACAACAATAACACAGACAATTATGAACCGTTTCTGCTAAAGAGCACAATGGCTAAAGAAATAATCATACCTAAAAGAGTAAGTTTGTTTCTATGTCACGCCCTCTTGAATTTAGTTGGGGGTTTTTTCCCCTCACTTTCCTTTCTCTTCTCTTTTCACCGAGCTTAACTGTCAATCAGACTGATTTCATTCACCAATGGGCTTTGCCGGGTCGGGCAACATTTCAACATGCTAAATGGGCTGAGAAGAAAGTAGACAAGGGTAAGCTAGTGCCAAAAGTGTGGGACATACTGCAAAAACTAGTGCGACCGATTCTCATTGATAAGCTGACATTGACCTATGGCTGACCATTGGCTTGGTATGACAGAGCCCTAATATTTCATTAGTTGCAGGAAAAATTCTAAGGCAGTTGATGATATAGATGAAGGTGAAATTATGCATAGCTCTGAGAAGTTCCCTTCCACATTCTATTCTCTATTATTACAGGCCAGTTTTTTCTTTTGTATCTTGCCTTTTAAGTCAAATTCACATTCAAGTGCATCACATAAAGCTCACAGCTGATGTCAAAACTTATCTAACAGTCACTTTTTTGCCAAAGGTATTTGCTGCAGCACTGTTTTTACTCCCTGAGGGCAATTGTTAGGAAAATGGTGTTTGTTTTCACATCAGAAGAAATGACCTGGACACCTGTTGATTGAGATGGTTAGGGTTTTTGCAACAATATGACAGTTCATTTTCATTTGAACCAAAGTGAGCAGTTGTGGCTGCTGCAGTTTAATGGAGGATAGATGAGGCAGAGATGCAGGGTAGCTACCGTAGAGGCTCAAGGCTGAGTCCTGCTCTGTAAAGTAAACACTAAGCGGGGGGCTGTTAGAGGTGAGGAGAGACTTGCAAAAGTAGATGCGACTTAGAAAATGTCCCCCTGCTTTCCTTCCACATCACTACTCATGTCACTTCTAGATGTTTAATTTCTAAGTTTCTGGTATTGTCCAGTATGGTTCCATGTTTTTAAGGAGCCAGTGTTACCATCTGCTAGAAGCTCATTTCAGCATATTTAGTTTTGGCCTGGCAGTGGATGTGTGTGCTGCCCATGTGGATGATGGTACTCGCCAAAGTCCAGTCTCTCACAGCACCACATTTCTCCATGTTTTACTGTCTTGGATGCCTTCATGTACCAAAAGTCAATACTGGTGACTTGTGTTCATTTTACTTTTTTTGTCTCACGACTTGATGCATACTCAGCTGTAATGGTAGAGCATGCATGTTCAATGCAGCCCAGGAGATAAGGGAATAACTTTGACTCTGCAATGTCACTCTGCTGCAAATGGAGGAAGTCGTGAAACCATATTGCAAGTGTAGAAGTCAGGTAGGTGGGTGAACATCTAGCATGTATGACTGTCTTACACCCTGGCTCAGACCAACAATTTTTCAGTTATAGTTATTGCTGGCTTTTTAATTGGGCCACGATCTTTCCCTTACCTTAACCATACTTTAAGTAGTTGCCATGTGCAAATTTTGCACGAAATGAATCGACTTCAAACACTAAACAAGACAAAAGGCATTCACACACTTTTGTGCAATTAATTCACATGTCAATGTGTTTTTTCAAAATGTTGTTTCTGTCATTTAACAGTTTCAGTACTTTAACAGGGAACGCAAATATTTTGCAGTGAAAAAAGCGTTGTCTTTTTGTGTGTGTGTGTGTGTGTGTGACCAGGGTCAATCATTTTAAGCTTTCGCACTGCGAATACAGGCAACAACCAATCACATTGAGCCTATGAGTTATAAAACAACAACAAGGGAGGCTCCATAGTCAGAACCAAGACGGCAAATTTCATTACACCTTTTAACCTTAGGCAGGGCATACCAGGTACACTCCTTATGTTCTTACCTTTCTCAGGAAAAGCCCTTGTCATAAATACTGCTGAAGTATGGAGCTACATTTGTTTCTTTATTATTCAATCAAACAGAGTAGAAGTTTAGGATTTGCAAAGTTTTGTTTGAAAATCATAAAGTTTTGTTTGCGAGTCTTTTTTTTTTTTTTTTTTTTGTCATTTGCAAGTCAAAAAGTTTTGCGAGTAAAAAGTTGAACCCGGTGGTTGGGGCCTAAACTGAAAGCTGTAAGACACATCTCAATCGGCCAGTCTCAATCGGAATGACAGCTTGCAAAGCAACATGGGAGTTCTGTAGTTCAAGGGGAATTCAGTGCGGGAGCTGTGGCAAAAATCAATGAGCAGGTACATTTATACGTAACTAATAATAGCAAGAATGTTTTATTTGAACTGGTGCATGTAGATTGCTTTTGTTTAGCCAGGGCAGAATTATTCGACGGCGTAACGGTCAGTACCGTCGATCCCTGGGGTGTAGCAGTAATGCCGACTGTCGAGCGTCTCCAGTGGGAGAGAGGGAATTGTGGGTGTAGCCTGCTCTGGAGCCACGTCAAACCCACCAATAGAAACTCTTCTCTCATACATCAGTGTAGGCCCCGCCCATTAAGTGCAGTTGAACTTGCAAGCAAAACTTAAACTCGCAAGCAAAGAGGACTGATCTGCAAGCAAGACCTTTTAACCTGCAAGCAGAGAGTTCTGATTTATAAGCAAAATGATCATATGTTTTTACTTACAAACTTGATTTTTGATTGCAGTTCAAGAAATATGCTCTCAAAACACTTTTATATGATTGCAACAAAAAGACACAAAAATACCTCCATACTGAAGTGTTTACAAGAGGTAACTCAAATACAACCAAAGTATTTCGCTAAAAGGAAACTCAATGAAATAGCTTACAGTAGTTAAGGCTATATAACAACTTACCTTAAAAAGACTGCCAGATGCTGCTTTGGGTCAAAAGAATCCTGGTTGTTGTTGCAAATTCACATCACTGCTGGCAAATCTATTTGCATCAAAACCTTTTGTTGAACAAGTGGCCCCTTTCACACATGCACTGCAAACCTCAAATTATCTTGACATTACCCAGAGGAGCTGCATGTGAGAACGCAAATGTCCAAATCAGTTAGATTGGGCATTAAACAGACTTAACCCTGCCAGTTACCTAATATAAAGTCAGTGTGATGTCTGATTGAGCCCATGTGTGAATAGAGCAGGTACCTGTCCACAGAATTCACAGTGAGCGAGTGGGCATGTGGATGACATTTCTATTATGCCGCTCAGACAAAACTGGAAAAAAATAAACATCCGCGGGTAAAGAAGAAGGGTCATTTACATAAAGGTGACAACAAAACTGTCTTAGTGGAGAGATGACAAGATTCAGTAACTTCTGTCTGTCAGGGCAGACGCTGAAGTCATCAGACTAATTTAAGGGACGGCAAGAGACTCTGTTGCTTATAACTAAATGTCTAACTGTCTATGTGATGGTGGTGTAATCCGCATCATGTCCTCCCCCCTGCATGCTTTCCCCAGGCGCCACTCCTCAACTAACCCTGATGGAGTATTTCCAGGAGGTGAGAACGCTTTTTACACAGACAATCGTTTGTTGTGTGCTGCGTGTGTGAAATAGAAACTCCAGACACTGTCCGCATCTGTGTGTGTTGCAACTTTAGCAAATCAGCATTGCCAGTTTAAATAACTGCAGGTAAGTATTTCATATTTTCACGTTGTTTATTCATCATCAAACTATACCTAGACACAGCAGTGCTAATATCAGCATGTTAACATGCTCATGATGAAAGCAAGTGGATGTTTAGGAGGACATTTATATCTTGTTTCCATCTTAGTTTAACATGCATGCCAACATTTTCTAGTACTGAACACAAAGTGCATCTGAGGCTGATAGGAATGTAATTAGTTTTGCAGGTATTTAGTTATTAATCAAAGTATTTAACACGATGGTAGCTTTAGAAGAAAAGTCAGGCATCACCAAAGTTATTACAGTTCATCCAGATGGGGACACGAATGTCTGTTCCAAATTGTATGATAATCCATTCAGCAGTTGTCAAGACATTTCACTCTGAACTGAAAATGTCAACCTGCAAGTGGCACTTAATAAAAAGTCAGGGGATCAGCAAAGGATTGGTCTGGAATATTTTTACATAATTGTGAAACAGTAAAGCCAGTTGTTTAGATATTTCAGCACTGAAGTAACAGACCAAGCAACCCAGTGACTTACTGTCCAACCTTCCATCTGTAGTTACACTGCTAGCGTGGCTGCAGTAAGATGCTGTCATTGAACATCATCCGAATCATCGAGCATTCTGTCTGGCAGGGTTGGTTCCACATACAGTAGCAGCTCCGCAAACAGGCTTGTTAGAGCCAGCTGAAAGCTCTTTTTACATGACATGATAGCCTTTCATTTAATTTATCAAGGGAACGCTGACTGAGCATACAAGCTCTTTCCTACATCACATACTATAGGCATTCATCTCTGGGGAAATTGAAGGCAAGGTATCACAGACCCTGTGACTTTAGTACAGACTACAGTCATTCACTTTTTCCTCCACAGGTCTGGGGGTTCACTCTTCCAATCAAAATCCCAGTTCTCTAATCCCTTGGCTGCAGCTGCCTTACTTAGCTTGTCAATCCTAAAAGCTACTGAAAAGCTGAAATAAATGATCATGTCCAGGCTTTTACTGCTCGGAGACTCTCCGCTGTATCAGTCTTTGCAGTTCACCCTTACATGAAGTGACAATATCATATATTCCATACATTAAAATGGGCTTTTTACATCCAGCATTATCAGTCTAGATGGTTTTGTCCTTTCAAATCATTATCATTGAGAGGAGGAAACATTGGTTCCCTCATCATATGGAATTGGCTCTCTGATTAAATGAGCTTTCATCATCTCCGCCACACACCCCTCCTCCCTGTCTTTGTCACTGTGTGTGTGTATGTGTGTGTGTGTGTCTGCAGTCAGATCATCTTCCTTATGAAGTCATCCGGTAATGAGGCGAATCACATTAGATGAATGGATAGGCTGACTAATCGCATAAAGCCTGTTAATTGGATGCATATTGTCATGGCTAACTGTTATAGCATCATAAAGTCGGCGGCGCTGTCGAGGGTGGGGCTGCTCTGAGGTCGCATAAGCAGCACTAACATGGGAGCAAATAGGCATGACAAATAAGTGAGGGAGGAACCTACGGGCCTTATGTCGTGCGCTCACGCTCTCTCTCCTCTAACTCATCATCCCCCAATAATCATTTTTAATTCCAGACTCGAAAGCGCTTCCTGCCTGCCACTTCTCCTCTCTCTGCCCACCTGGGGGAATTTCATCAGCCTTTTCTGCTTAATTACCTCAAAGACGCTGTCAATCTCACCTAATTATAACTCAATTCTCTACATTCTGCCTCAGAAGGGCGGGCTCTGAATTGAACCGTTAAAATCCAGTTTTCTTCCATGACCTCTGGAACTCCCTCGCATAATAAGAGCAGATGTTACAGTTGTCCTCAAAGGGAAATCCTTCCCTAAATGTGGTCTCGTTGCGACCCTGAACGCCTCATTTAGTGTCTATTAGCATGGATAAATAGGCAATGCTCAAGGAACCATAACAGTCCTAAAACTCCTTCTCTGACACCAAAATTTAAAGCAATTTATGCACAATAGAACAGCCCATTACACATTTCAAAATTTAGTTTTTATGTCGGCAACGCTATTTTTCAACTCTACTCAAAAATCCTGCATCTTATTGTCAGGAAGTCAAAAGTACTCTTGGATTATCTGTGTTTGTCACGACAGCATAAAGTGAAGATTATGAAGTAAACAAAGTTTAGTCACAAGTTTGTGCTAGAATTCTGTTCCTGGTTACATACAACAAACATTTACAAGATAAAGCTGGTGTTATTCCTTATTTTTGTCGTCATTGTCAACAAATCTTTAGCCTGGGAACCAGATGAATCTGTGACCTCCGTCCCCCTTCTATTCAGCCAGATTTCCAGCCGGCCTACCCCAGACCTGGCAAGTCACAACCATTTATCTAATATGGGACAGGTTCGATACGATGATTGACAGAAGAAAGCCACAGATCCAGATTTGAAAAGTCACATGTCATACAGTGATTGGATGTAATTACATTTAGTCCACTTCATCCACAGAAACGCACCAGGCTGATGTAACACATCAAATTGTCAAACTAGGCAGCGCTGATCAAACTTGAGTTTTTCTCACCTCAAACATTTTCAGAAACACATTTTAGTGTACTTATAAGCTGTAACTTGAGAGAGTTTTTGTGACTAGCACCACTTTTTTCATGCTTTTTGTTGCTGTGATTGGTTGTAAGTCCATCTAATTGCGTCCACACTCATTTTTGACTGTGCTTATTGATAATGGCCCCTGAAAATAGAACATGAACTGAGAGGTCCCAGACTAAGACAATGGCAGACAAACAAATCCCATGACAAGATCTAAACCAGCAATGTGTTATCTCATATTTCAGTGCTTCCACACCCTGTCTCAGCCACAAACCCATTCATTCTTTTTGAACATGTAAATATTGAAAAATGTCAGACTTGCTGGGGAGACTGCTGTTTGTTTCTTGTCAGTAGCCATTGTTTTACCACAACCACAGCCATTTCCAAACCTTTAGAGATTATTAATGCAACCTTGACAAAGAATGTTCCCTAACCTTGAAGTTATAATTTTGAAGATTTTAATTGAAATAAATGTCTGTTAAGTAATTATCTATCATCACATGAGGTAACACCATGGTGACTGAGCCTATGGCCCAGTGATAGAATCCCTTGCAATTGCAGTGTTACGAACTTGGCATCATTCTTAGGCAAAATCACAAATGTTGCAATGTTGCAAATGTTGTTAGTTTTCCATCATCCAACCATGTTTGGTCAGGGTAGGCAGAGACATGCTCCTCTCACTTGTGTGAGTGTTGCAAGTGAATGTATGCTGTGGCCAAACAAACTAAGCAAAGACTAATAACTAAAGACAAAAACAAGTGCAAATTCACTGTTTGGATCCATGCAAAGTGAGAACCAAAAACACACCTGCAATTACCTCGTATTGTCATTGGTGCCATCAAAGAACAAAACGAGGTGTTTGAGATTGTAAGTAAGTTTATTTTCATCTCAACCATGGATTTTACCAATCCCTTACCAACTACTCTTTTCACCTAAACCTAACCAAGCCTTAAACACAGCATTAATCTGACAAACGGTGATGTGTCTTTCTGGATGTCATTGACATATTTTGTCATCTGATGTCATTTTTGTCATGGATTCTTTATTTGTATTAAATGTATTTTTTTATTATTAATAAATGCTCAGTAATTTCCTAAAACAGCTGTGCACTGTAGTTTTAAACAAACGTTACTCAAGCAGGAGCCTTATTTCAGCAGCAGATTTATACACTAGTGAGTATTTAAAGCAGCGGGATGGTGTATGTGGGATTGGCTGAAAATAGACTACAGTGCAACAGTGTGGCTCATTGATGTGATGTTAATAGTTTTTTGGACAACAATGGAGCTTTTTGCCGCCGAAGAATAAGATATATCAGGCTTTGGATACACACACAGTAGTTGTTAATGGGATCAATTCATTGTAGGTTTTGATCTCTTCATGGGATTTACTACAAAGAGAAAAGAAGTATCACCAGTAATTTCTAGAGATGCAGTCCTTCATCAAAATAGACAAATGTTGCAGGAAAATCATGGAACTTTAGGAACAGTTGTTCAGTGGTGAAGTTTTGACAAGCAGCCATTTCTGTGTGCACTTAACAGCACTTGCCATTTTTAAGCATACAATCAAGAAACCTCTACGACCTTTTCTGTTTTGTTCTGCTCAGGGTAGCAAAATAGCCCTGGTGAATCAAGTTTCAGCCTGATCTCATGTTAAATTCATAGTTTATTTTATGAGAAGTAATGCGCCTCTGTTTCATATGTTATATAAATGGAGTGAAATGGAGGGCTGACCTTCTGTGACTTGAGCGCGCAGTAGTTTGGATGGGAATTGAAGGTGGAGGTCAGTGTTGTGGATGAGCACATAGATTTGCCTTCAGCTAATAAATATCAGTGAGATATTAAGCATCTTTTAAAGAGTATATCCTTTACCAAAACACTGTACAGAAACTTTGAGATTGTTTAATGGTATTATTATTTTTTAATACTAAGATTAAAAAAATGTCACTTGGCCACTTAAAGCTAGGTAATTCTTGCCTCTTTTTCACGTAAGTACTTTCTTGTTCATCTTTTTCATCTCCATATCAAGTGTCCCTCAGCATCGTCGTTGGAAAGATGAATAGTTTTTAACCTTGGAAACATTGCTCATTTAAAAACAGTGGGCCCATCTCTTCAACACCACTTCTTTATCTCTTCAGCCTGTTCCTGCAAAGTCTCTGCAGGAAGTCTGCCTTGTAACTGTTTGCCCTCCAGCTCGGAGGCACTGACTAAGACCTGCATTAAGTGCATGAGCACACACACATGCAGTACATCCTATACTTGTGGCATTACACCTCTGGACAGTAAATCTTTTAATAATCACTCCAATCGCTGCCATGATGCATCTGTAAATACAGACTGATAGAATTATCTAGTAGCTCCATATGACAGATTGTATCTGCAGGAAGGTAGAACTGAACTGACATGTTATCATACAAAACCCAGTCTCTCTAATAGTTGCTGCAGTTGCCAGCACCCTCGAGTTCCAAGAATAAATTAGATCCTATGCTTTTGAGTAGCCTGATATTTACTAGGAACTGTGTAAGATGATTTGTCTTCCAGTCATATTAAATTAAACCGATTTCATGATATCTGAGTATCATAACCAGCATGTTTTGAAGCAGTGGATGGAGGCTCCGGGGGGACTTTCCTCCAGACAATCAAAAACAAGTCAATTGTGTTAGAGAGTGATTAGAGTTAAACTTGCATTCTTCTCACTTTGTCTTGAATGAAATATATGCTATAATGATACTGCACCTATTGTGCATGATTTTCCATTTTTACAAAGAGGATAAAAACATCTTTGGACACTGTATTATTGTATCTACAGTAGACATTTCCTACAGTATGACATCAGTTGAGTGACAGCTGAGAGCCAGCATTGCCAGAAGACTTGATATCAGCTTTAATGATGCGTTGCTAAATAGAAAATGATATTGTGTAGAATGTTGATACAGGGCATTTTTCCCCTTGGCTTTTAGCGATGTGAGCTGTCTGTCCACATAGAACAATAAACATTTAGGAGGACTTATTGAGCTGTTAAGCTTGAGTTACTGGGACTAGTCCCCTCCATGAAAGCTGCCTTGTGCATTGTACTCTACTGGTCTGCCAAGTCCATGTAGGCCAGGTTTGTGGGCATTGCACTAGAAATCACCCAATTATGTTTCAAAAACATAACTTCTCAAAATCTAGAAAAATGCAAATATTTAATTTTAAAAAAGTCAAGTTGTTTGGAGTCATCTAAGTCAAGTCTCAGGCTCAACTTTGCAACTCATGTCAAGTCATGTGACTCGAGTTCCCAACCTCTGTAAGTTTGTACTCTTCTTGAAAAGGAGTGCATCTTTCTAGTGTTGGTTGTCTCTCTTTGATAAATCTGAATGTGGTGGTGAAAATGACCATTCACAGGTAGCCCTGTAACTTTAACTCTCTGTACATTACATTGTGATTGACACAGGAAGTGCTCAAAGCAACATCTAACAATTGGCTGGTTGACTGCCTCTGTGTTTTTTGGAATTTAAGTTAACAAAAAAAGACCTTTGACCTCTCATTCTATGCTACGTAAACTCTGTTTTTTACACAAAGGTGAGTTGACGTCACACAACATGTGATATGTAAATAGAAAGCTGTAAGGGTCATGGTTACAGTTTGGCTATCTGAAGATCAATGATACAATGTGTATAATTAAATAAAATAAAAAACAACATTTATCAATATACTGATTATCATAGCTAGATCAGACATTAGAAGAAACCAGGGCCATCATGTTTAATGTCATGTTTCCTGATACAGAGTAAAGATGTCCAGCACAACTTCACCTACATCAAGGTGCATGGAGAAGGGAGACAGACCACACTTGTGATATACATGCACGATGTATAATTCTATTGTTAGACCAACCTAACCAATGCAAGGCTTGTGGCCTTGGATGACCCTGAGGAAGCCAACAAGCAAAAACATGTTGGTCTGACAATGAAGTTGTTCTGTATACTACAAGTGTTGCCAGAGTTTTCCTTCCTCAGATGCTTCCTGATAAAGACACTGGTTTTCTGTTCTCTGCAGAAACTTTATCTGTTATATGCTGGAGCTCTCCAGTCACATCCTGTCTGTATTTTTAGATAAGCACCCACAGCGTTTCTTAAACTAGTTGCCAGGCTATATTTATGACAAACGGACATTTCCAAAATACATTAAATGTCTAATCAAATAAGGCAGCAGATTACACTGATCCTAGAATTAGTATTTGTTGTTCTGTTGGAGGGATATCAGATGCCTCTTAGTGAAAAGACAAGTTTCAATGAGCATCAGTTTCTTGTCTCTTTTACTCAGCAGCACAGACACGCAGAACGACATGAGCAAGATGAAATTTGCGAAAAATCAAAAGGCAGTAATGAAGAGAGCTCCGCTTGTATGCCTTTCTATTAGCAATCATTAGCAATATACTGGCATATTTTCAGATTTCAAAAGAGAGTGGAGAAATCACACAGAGCAACACCTTGCGAAACACGGACCATTTGGTTTATTTACACGCACAACCCCATTGGGGGGATTAATTTGTTAGAAACAGCATGGTTCTCAGAGGGAGACACAAACAAACACAAACAGACCTGATTAGCACATCATGATTAATGATTTTGACAGCTAATTTTGAAACTCACACAGAAACTGTCAGTCTGCGTGCGTGGACGTACGTGTTCGCGCATACATTGATCAAAAGTTTGTTGTGACTCACAGCTGTAGGATAACACTCAGGTTTACATTTTGTGAGTGATCAGCTTAATCTAAAGCTTGTAGGGGAGAGGAAGAGGATGTGAAGTCTTGATGAAGTGTGTGTGTGTGTGTGTGTGTGTGTGTGTGTGTGTGTGTGTGTGTGTGTGTGTGCGCGCTTATATACCATGCATAGTAAGAAGGATGGAGAGATGCACAATGGTTAATGCATTGACACAAATGAGAATATTAGACTAACTTTGCTGCTTGAAATTGATCTTTCAAACAGCTTTCATAATAGCATTAAGGATAATAATAGTAGCAATGATATAAGTACCACAAACATTAGCAGTAGTCATAGAACAAACAGCAAACAACTACGAACTGAACTTCTACCCTATACACTTTTTTCCCTTTTTGGCCAAATGTTCTACCTTAAAACGGTGATCACTTTCAAAAACAAAGCTGCACCTGCTGATTCTTTGGCAGAGCAAAGCACTTTCAAAAGTTCAGAGAATGGTTTAACTTTTCAGATCAGCTCAGAATGACAACAACAGCTTTTCTCTCAGCTGACTAATCCTGATGAAAGAGATTTTGTGTGTCATGCTCGATAATAGGGTGACCAGATCCAACACCAACGGCAACAGTGATTGAATACCCAGAGCAGATATTTGTGGTTGTTATAGTTTAATATGTGGAGATATCTTTGCTCGCCATGGTCAGATAGTGTTAAATAATGTATTTGTTGCAGGCTATGGTGTAGGCAAAGGGATCAAACACAACAGAGCAGCAGGAGAGCCGAGTGGCCTGTTTTCATGGAAACAAAGCATGCATCACTCAGTCCTTTTTCCACACAGACGTGCCATGTGTATACAGCCACACACCATGTTTTAACAAAACATGCTGTGCTTGGCATGCGATTTAAGTTATCTGCAACAGCAAGTGCCTTCAGTGCATAATCCAAACTTGATAAAACAGCAAATGGTAACAGTTCATTTTTTAGATTAGGATTTTATATACAAATATATGAGCTAAAAAAAAAATATGATGGAACTAGCAAGAAAGCACTTTTTGCTATATAAGTATGCTATTTATATAACATATTTCATTCCAGGTGAAGTCACTACACCTGAGCTACCATGGATGTCCCAGCCTTAAACCCTATGTGGATAGTTTAAGGACAGAACATTATTAAAAATAGTTAAAAAAAAAAATAAAAAGACATGTAAATAATACAATAATACAACCAACAGTTATAATAAATAAGACATTAAAACCATAAAAAGACTACAATAGAATTAAATCAAATAATGATTAAGCCAACAAAATGACCCAACGGGTGGCTCATAAGAAAATAATAAACCACATGAGTAGTAATTGAAAAGAATTCAAAATGAAATAAAAATATAATAATGAAGACCAGCAAGCCCAACAGTGTAAAATTAGTAATAGCCTGAGCTGATCGCGGCCACTCTAGACAGTTCTTGTAATTTCCAGCAGATGTGCAATAGCATATTTCAGAAGCATCCCAAGAGCTAATAAACATACACACATCATCTATTTTTGACTGAGCAGTGGTGCCTTGCACAGAGCAGATCAATTTCCCCTGCTAACAGGCACTGTATGTGACTTACAGATAGCCGACAGTATAATTATGAGGATGAATGGGATTTTTTTAACTCATTTCGGAAAGATGCTGCTGCAGATCTTAGACCGTTCTGTTGGATGAATGTATTTTTAACAATTAAAAGACAGCTACAGCTTTGATCTATGTTGTTCATAAGTGAACTTTTAACAGTATTAACTTTGTCTGTAGGCTACAGAACAAAAAAGTAGGAACAATTAACACAACAGACAAAAGAGGAACAATTCAACAACATAGCCCTCTTACTTATGGTAGAAGCACAAATGTCACTGCCGGTGGAATTGTCCCTCCCAGCTCACTTACAGTCAAGATGACAGTGGCAATTCATCTTGTATCATAGATCAGAACAGGTCATTTCATGTATCTAGTTTATCTGCAGATGCTCTGATTTAAAACCTGTCCCAACTTCTGTAAGGATGTCCGTTTATAAACCAAGATGAAGGCAAAAATGTGCCCTGCAACAGACTGCAGTGCTTATTATTTTTAGCCAAGTCAATTTACGGAAAAATTGCAGCCCCTACAGGCTGGTTAAAAGGAGTGAGGAGTCAGCAGTTAATGACAGTATAAAACAGTCAATAAAACAAGTTTTTGGTACAATCACAGATGTGCACACAAAATATTAGGCTGATTGGTCCAGTAGTTTGTGTGATTAGCTGCGTACAGATGGATACACAGTCACACACACAGACAACCAAATGCATGATCCTCTCCAGATTTACGCCTGGCGGAGATGATCATAATTCAATAACACAGTATAACATATAAGTCCTAATCATGAGTGTTTTTTACTTTTTTAACTACTTAAAGTACATTTTGCAAATAATGCTCATGTACTTTTACCGTCACACCATTCCCTTAACAGGACTTTTACACTTAATTACTATGGTAAAAAGACATACCACCTCCTAAGACAGTACTTGTTCAAAAGGAGCTATAGGTGGGGTATAACATTTTATGTTGCTGATAGATTTACAACAATAAGCTTGTAATTGTGTGTGTAGCCTGTTATTTTCTGCCTATCCTTGTATACTGTTTTTATCTGTTTTGCTATTGTACTGTATTTTTTACTGTGACCTACCAAGGGACTACAGATGCGAATTAGCTTGAAGCTATAATCTGGTATGGTGCATCAAATGGTGACATTTATGTTTGAGCTGTACATTGTCCCTTTTAAATAAAGTAAAAAAAAAAATAAAAAAAATAAAAAAAAATAATGAGGCCAAAATCAGCTTTTCACACCAATCCAGCTCCACAGGGGGCTTGTTAACATCAAATTGTCTCTAGGTGTTTACCTAAACTACATAGAATAGTAGATGAGTTCAAAGCACAATTATACTTCAATGTTTCTGCATTAGGTTAAAAGAAAAACACAAAAAAACAGTTCTTCATTACAACGGAGTAGAAGAACTAATATAATATGGCACAGATAGTGATACTGCAGGGGCTCTTATATGAAGAAGTAATACACCATCCACCAGCATACTGTGCGTCAGGATTGGTATCATAGCTTGACAATGATATCTAGAGCTTCTGGGCGGCTCAGGAGAATAGACCTCATTGTGCTGCGGTGACGCCACAGATATGAACATGGCTCACAGTTCATATTGCATGCAGCACCGTCTTTCATTTTGTGTGTTGCTTGTTGTGTCGAAACTAATGCAAGCTGATAAAAACAAAATAAAAATTCTTGTCGTATTGATATAAATAAATAAGGAAGTGTGCCGAACAGATACTCACGCTGTCTCAACCCCTGCAGAGCCACATTACAGACTTCCTCAGCAGCTGTGCAGTGGTCTCTGTAGGTATTAAATATCGATAATGGTGATGCGCACATGAATACAGTATGCTTATAACCACTGGGGATGCTTGGAGACTTTGGAACCAGGAGATATGAATCTGGGCTAATAAACAGTGGAATTGTTTTATTAATTTATTTACTTTCAGAATAAGCCCTCTACATAGTAACATCCAAGCAGCCCTATCGTCTCAGCTGATAATGGAACTTATTGCTTTATGATCATGTTATAAAATGGTAAGATCTCCTGCTCTTTTTAAAAGACTCATTAAATGAATGTCAAGTTGAAAGCATAGAGCTCCTCCTTAAGACTTCAGTCTGCAGGAGAGATGTAGATGAGTGGGAGAGGAAAGGTTAATTAAGACATATATATGTTCAGCCATGACGCACCAAGAGAGCGACTGTGCAGAATTAAAAAGAATTAAATGTTAAAACGCCCAACATCCCAACATTTTCCTTTTAGGCTCAGTGTTGATCACATGTATCAGAATCATTGTATAAGTAAATTATTATATATTTACCAGTTACAGCCATTTTATCAATAATCAGTACTGACCACAAATTATATATTTCATTGGATAGTGCAGGGTTGGGTACCAAACTCTGTACTTTTAAGGGTACCAACCAAATTACATCGCTACTACCAAGTACCGATTGCTAAATTTTGGTACTTGAGAATGCATCTGGGTGAGAGAGTATTGGGAGATTGACTACATCTCCCCCTGCGGCTTTTCTAGTCCCAGACAGTGAGTCAGGGCAATGGTGAGCCGAAAGTCAAACGATTAACTTTTCCTTTATAATAATCACAGAGCAAGTGCACAGACTTGAAATGCATCCCATATGGCTCAGGAACTTAACTTAAAAAAATGCCCACAACAAGTACTGTACTGTACTGTACTGGTTGAATAGCCTGAAAGCCAAGACCCCACAGCACCCGCAGCTAACATCTGGCCTGCAGCTAGCGCAGAACAATTGGTACCCTCTGTGGACCATGAAACTTTAAGTATGACATAGACATAATGTCAGGTAATTAGCTAACTAGTTTGATAAGTTGTTGTTGGAGATATATAGGCTTTGTTCACTGTCGTGGTTGATGTTAGCACAGCATTTTTACTTTACCATAGTACAAAAGAAAGGTAGTGTTGGTTACTAGTACCTGAAAGTCGGTATCGCTTCAAACGTGAACAGTACATAACCCTCATGATGTGGTTTGGTGTGTTGTGTCAGATCACATTAGATTAGATTAGATGTTTATGCTCTAAATATTATTGTATAACTGTATTTTATTAATTGGGTTTTACCCACCAAGACGAAGACAATGATATTTTCATATGGCAATGAAGTCAGTCTTTGGGATATTTTTTTCCACTCTTTAAAGTGGATGCAAGATTTAGATTTCAAAAGGATGGTCAAAATCTGTGCATCCGACCTTTTTTTTTCATGAGCTGCTCTCTGCTTGGTAAAGGTCTCCGTCTTTTAAACTCCACACGCCCAGTGTGTAACACAGAATTTGAAGTCACAAACTCAAGCCAACATGAGTCTTCATCAGTGTTTTCTCAGAAGCATTTTTCACTTTAGAAAACTATATCCAGACCAACAGAAGACATTATACAACTGATTTACCTTACATTCATCTGAAAGACACTTCTTTCCTACATTCACTTACAATACCTGCTTATGTTTTTGTCAAGCAGCAACCTCCAGGGCTGAATATTGAGACCAACACCGAAGTGTCAAAAATTGTAGTTCCTCTAATGGCCACTTTAGGCTGGCTCCAGAAACAAGTCAATCCCCATCGACCCCCATGTTAATACAGTTTACAGCCTGGTACAAAATGGTTTTGGTCTTCACAGTTTTTTTTAATAACTCACCAGTTTACATTTTATCAAGGCTTACAGTTATGCATAATCAAGAGCCTGCCGCTTTGAGTAACAGGCTGTATGCCAATAGTGTCCTCTGTTTCGCAGTCAGATCCACACCGTACTCCTCCACAGCTCCACTCTCTCGCCCAAATATGGTCACCTCTGGCTCCAAAAGACTGAGATGGCAACAGCCAAGATGCCAAACTCAAGGCTTCAATGTGCGAATTGACAAACTAATGGGTGACGTCACTGTAGCTACATCCATTATTTTTACAGTATGTGGTTTTTGTTTTGGGGTTTGAGAGGAGAGAATACATGTACAAGTAGCATTTTCCTAGTTCTACCTCACAAGCATCTTGCCTGAAAAGAGTACAGACTGCTGTGCAATATCTTGGTGTCTCATAAACCTTCAAAGTAGACTTCCTGTTTTTCATCTTCTATATGCCCATAACTGCTTACATTTCTTTTTTTTTTTGCAGTGGTGCTATTGTCCATCTTAAGGCACCTGACTGCTGTGTCCAGGCTTACACAGAAGGTCTTGAGTTACGCAATACCAGCCCTTTCACTTCCTTTGATACTACAGTCAGTGACCGCTTTGTAGTGGACATTTTAAATCTCCCCTTTTTGTAACTTCTTCAAACAGGCAGAAGTGCACACCACGCAGCACTGTCATGTCTGTTGATTTTGGGGGTATTGTATGCTAAGTAAGTATTCCCAGGTTGAGTCAAGTATGATGGGATTCAGCAGCTCGGTAGGATACAAAGAGTGTGTGTATGTGTGTGTGCTTGTCATTCTCTCTTTCTTTTATGTTTCTTTGATGTTGGAATGAAAACGGGTCCCAGCCTTGAGCATCCCGGTCCCAGTGCTGCATTCATGTGCACTTCCTCAGTATGATGACATTTATTCTAGGAAGGTGTTTTTCCCCTAGGATTTGAAAGAAGCAGGTTTGCCTTGTTTGTACTTGTGTTTCTTTGTTTGTTTGACAGTAGAAAGAATAAGCAACATATGGGCCGTTTGGCAGATGCCAGGGCTTTGATTGTGATTGCGTCTTTGTGGACTGTCCTTCTTACTTTTAACACTGCAGCTCCAAAATCACCTTTAAAGACAAAGGGCAACTTTGACTGACAGTATGAATAATCACTAGGGCCGTAACGGTACATGTATTTGTGTCGAACCGTTCGGTACGCGACTTTCGGTTCGGCACGACCCTGTACCAAATTATTGGGCGCAGGATATTATTTTATTTTATTTTGTTTTATTTTAATTCCGTTTTTGTGAGCCGAACCATTTAAAATATCTAGTTCCACGACGGACATAATTGAGTGACGGACCAAGTCAAACCGTAAATCTCCGCTTTCACTTTGTGCAGCGCATTCTCGCATTTTGACAACATGGCAAGTGAGCCTGACGGACCTGAAGACCCACCCGCAAACCTTAAGTCCTCCGTTTGGGAACACTTTGGTTTCAGGGTAAAATACAAAGATGGAAATAAACAAGTTGACAAGACAAAAGCAGTGTGCCGACACTGCAGAACAGCGGTCGGGTATGTACTTGGAAACACGTCTAACATGCTAACGCATCTAAAGCGACACCACCCGAGTTTGAACGTTAACCGGCACGACTAGAAAAAGCAATCTGGTGCAAACTACGATATCGTCGTCGTTTAAAAAGAAAGAGCGTTTCCCTGACCATCGCGCTAAAGAAATAACCAACGCCATTGGAGTTGAGTAAAATTGTTTAAGCTGCACTTTAGATATAAGCATGTTTTGTTTACTGCACTTTAACAAAGTGGGAAAGCTAAGTAAGTTCCTAGTAAAACTGAATCTGAGCAGGCTTTAAAGCTGACCAGCTGCACTATACTTTTTATTTTAATTGAGTAAAACTGTTAAAGCAGAAATGTATATTTATATTTTTCATTCAAAAAATGTGTTAAAAAAACAGCAGGATTTTATTTTTCACTTTTATATTTCTATTTTCATTCAAACAATGTGAAAAAGCAGGATTTTATATATATTTGTTTCATTCAAAAATTGTGTAAAAAGAGTTAACTGCTGTGGTGGTATGTTTTAATAAGGTTACCAATAAGTAAAAGATATTTAATAGTTGTCTATTTTTTTCATTACTGTACCGAAAAAAAACGAACCGTGACTTGTGTACCGAGGTATGTACCGAACCGAGATTTTTGTGTACCGTTACACCCCTAATAATCACCCATATTTAATCATGAACATGAAGCTGATGCAAATGCCACTGAAGCCATTTTGCTTCAAGTCTTCATTACTTGGTTATGCAAATACTGGCCCACAGTCCCTCTTTTGACAAAGTTTTAGAGGTGGTGTACCACAAAACCTTTTTGGGAGAAGGCTGTGGTACATGTTTGTGTGTCTGACTTTGAGACCTGAGACCACATTTCCTATCTCATCTCCTACCAGTAGCGAACACTGGCTTCTTATGAACATAACCACAATCTTTCCCAGGCTTAACCAAGTACTTTTGGTTGACTTGAGAGATAGAAGTAGCAGATCAGAAAATGCTCACATGAATATTAATATGATAGTCATGACGGTACAGCAAAATGAGTTCCTCGCTATGCTATTCACCCTTCTATTCACCCTTGAGACTTTACATGACATAACACTTGCTCTGGTCAAGTGACTATGCTGATGATGTACCAACTCTATATGGCACATCGAGTAACCTGTGGCCATTCCCTTGATGATGTCATGCATATGATTGAGTTTTAACTGATTTACTCTCAGCACAATTTGTAGTAGGCCTGTCTGCCTAATCTCCATGGTTTCTACAAGGGTCTTTGGAGGGACATACAAGATGTACCTAACTATATTATGACTATATTACCTGCATACCCTGCATTGTTTTAGCTTTTGTGATCAACTACTCAACCAGGCTAATGACGTATTGTCAAAGTAACCCTGGATTAGACTACAACCAGCAGTTCCCTTAACCTAAAATTAGACAGGCTGTTCTCGTGCACTGTTCATACATTTTCCTACAAAAAATAATGCACCACAATTTGTACATATTGCAAATGATCATGAGCCAGCAGTTTGTGTCTAACCCATGTATTTGGGAAGGCTGAGGTCACATAACAGGAATAAAGACAGAAACGATCCCTTGAGGAGTCATATTGTGGTGTTGGGTGGGTCACAAAACACAGGACTTTCCCCCAGAACTTTCCCCAGCAGACTAGTGTTCAAAACAGTTTGAGCTTTGATTTAAGTGAGTTATTTTTTAAGGTACATCCAAGTCATTTGCAGGTCTGCTGTCACCATGTTTCTTTTCCTAAGCCTAGCCACAGTAACTTTACTTGTCTAAACCTAAAGACGCCCAGCCATTTTTCTTTTCTTAAACCTTACCAAAGGAACTTCACTTGCCGAACCCTAACCTCTGCAACTTAACATTAAGTATATATCATCAGTCGTGGGGTACTACTTATTCATAGGATATCATTTAAACTGTTGTATGAGGATACATCTAGTTAAACAATCTCGTGTGGCGGTAAAGAAATCTCAAGTTGTTTGCTGATTTCTTCAGTATTCCCTCAGCACTCAGCTCAACAGAGAGACCCAGATCCATAGTCACTCAAAGTTCCTTGCACGTTGGAGTTGTTGGTCTTGAGATTCAGCCAAGGCCTATCTCACTATCAAAAAAACTTTGAAACATGCCATTCGTAACCATTATGCTATCTACCCCGCTTTGCATATTTTAATATTTTGTCATGTTGTGGTGTCCTTTGGGAAAGGTGAGATCCTCCTAGCATGCACTGGGACAACAGGTTTACTGTTTCTGTTTTGCAGTGCTACCGGTATTAGTGTGCATTGTTAGTGACATTTTGTTCTTTAGTGTTTCCACTCTCCCCACAGTTCATCTGTGGTTATAACACTCAGTATTAGGAACAGATATAGTTCAAATGTGAGTGTTGTGATGTGTAGCATTTGTGATTCTCTTTCAGATGTGAGTGCAAAGTTGGTGTGTTGCTGTGTCTAGGCTCTACTCTGAGAAGTTAATAGAGCACCCTGTTGACCTGGAAAGTTCAACTCGCTGAGTTCCTCTGAAAGAAACCTCAGGCTCGCCACAGTGTGTGAGGAGAAACTGCCAGTGTGGAAGTGTAAATAATTACTTTTGCTCAGTTCAAAGATTCATAGTTGGTGACGATGTGGGTCACGCAATTTTTTCCTAAGCTAAGCAATCACATCACAGTTCAAATACACTCAAGTAACGTTATGTACAACAGTAGTTGGACACTGTTCATACCGCCATGTTGTTTTGCGCTGGCTCTGACTGTCCCCAGTTTAATAGTATGTCAGTCGGTTGCTGGTTTGAGCTGTTACAGTTAGTCCAATAAAAAACTAGCCAGTACACTGTTAAAAGGGTTAATAGCTCAGCAGTTATCAAATCATGATTGTTTCTTTGGGTTTTGCTGACTTTAAATGGGCTTTTTACCAGCCAGTAATATACGGTATATCACACAGGTGAGCTTTCGGATCATTAGTATGGATCTCTGACTGTTGTTCAGTCAGTGGGAATGGTGATTCAGAAGCTTATCAGCAAAAGAGAACTTCTGGTTATGCTATGGACCTACAGTGTACTAGGGATGGGCAGCACAAGCAAAAACACTATTCGAAAATCATGGCAACTATTCGACGATTTTTCGAATAATCGCCCCTTTTAATTGCCTGCATGAAATGTTAAAGCATTTTCCACCTAAGTTATTAACATATATTTGAGGTATCTACAAGTTTACTGTACTGTTTGTCATCTACTCGCTTTCAAATGTCCGCCACGGACATTTACACAATGTCACGGATAAACATGGGTAAATGCATGAAAAAAAAGTCATCACATATCACCTCTGATAATGGTTTATTCATTTAAAAACACATTGTGCTCGTTTAGCACACTATTTCATGTAGTTTTTATCTGCTGGAGGGTCGCGTAGGGGAGCGTAGCGCGACAAAAATAGAAGAGCTGCGTAAAATAATGAGTTGTTGCGCGACAGACGAGGGTTGTCGCGCTGCTCCCGTTGCTGGTGGAGCCGCTGTAATTGATTAACAGGGGGGCGAGCTGCTACGGGACTCGCACTGCAGACGTGTCGCGCCGCTGAGCCCGGGCGTACGGTCCCTCGCTGCCTCCTGCGTGCCTCACTCTCAAATGACTGTGCATACTTGTTGTAGACTTGTGATACGCAAGCTTTGCCTCACAGAGTTTGCACTGCACCTCATTTTCATTTATTTTGTCGAAGTTGTTCCACACGGAACTTTTTGATGACTGTAGTAGTCTCTGCATGTTTCTCCTGTTTGTAGAAGAGCATCAAACTAGCTGGTAGCCCATCTCACACCGCTGTAGCAATCCTATACTGCCCTCGTGCGGTTAGGAGCTGAATTGCATGTCAAATAAAGGGGGGAAATAAGACGGCGAATAGTAATAGTCGCATTAAAAAATCGATTTTTCAAAATAAAACGACTATTCGAAAATTCGAAAATCGTGACCCATCCCTACAGTGTACCATGAATATTTGTGCAACACCACCCCTATCATTGGACAAGAACGCTGATAATGAACAGTTGTGCAAAACCTTGGGTTATGCTTTATGTTATGTAAACTTTGTTTTTTTTTATGTTGTAATAATGCTTTAGATAAAATGTGGCTAGGTTTGTTCACAAAACCATTTGGTTATGGTGAGGAAAAGATCATGTTTTTGACTTAAAATAGCTGCTTTTAGTGGCACAATGCCAGCTAGAGAAGCAACGAAGTCTATAAAAACAGCTTCTTTTTGTGGCATTGCCCCAGCTGGAAACGCAGTGATGTCATGGTAAAAAAACATCTTCCCTTGAATGGCACCATCCCAGCTGAAAACTTGAATTGAATAATGATGTCACAGTGAAAAATCATTGCTTTTGGCCACTGTACCTTGGCTGGAAAATCAGCAATGGCACTTTATTTGCACTATCCGAGCTGTAAAGGAGGGGATGTCTTGGCGAGAGGGAAAAAAAAAAAAAAAACTGTTTTTCATTGCACTGTCTCAACTGGAAATTTAGCGACGTCTTGGTAAAAAATAACTTCTTTTTGTGGCACTATCCTCAGTGGAACACAGTGACAGGTCACAAATGTAACATACCCATGGTTTACAGAAACATACAATGCCAACATTTTCTTCTTACCACAGGGCTTGTTCAGCTCAGAGAAGGTTCATGGTTATGGCAAATAAACTTTGGTTAGGTTAACTAAAACACAAAGTCAGGGAAGGGTTATGGGTACAATCAATAAAACGGTAAACATAACTGCAGGTTTGTGTCAGGAAGCAAATTCAGAGTCAGTCAGACATGCTACATGCCCATCCACTGCCCTGACTGCCACTCCCTTACTTTCCATCTCACTACATAGATGGCATACTAATTCCTGCTCTTAATACTTTCACTGGATGTGCAGCATGAGGTGTGTATTTCTCTGATATGGATGTAATTCCTGAGGATACTGGCCGGCACAATCCTTGGTTTTGTGTGGTCCCAGGGAAAGGGGCTTCATTGTGAGTAGCTAATTGGTGGTACTGTGTTTTTTAATGATTATTATCCCCCCCAAACACCATCCAACAAGCACTGCCCCTCCCATATAATCAACGCTGAGAAGACACCAGATGTCATGTATCTGTCAGCGCCCAGCTAGCAGGCATGTTCACATCTCAGTCTCTTTCTCTCTCTCTCTCTCTCTCTCTCTCTCTCACTCACACACACATACACACACACACGCGCGCGCGAACATACCAGTTTATATGCAGTGATAAGCAAGGCAGTGAAAATGGCATTAAAGCGGGTTTTGATTCCACTTCTGTTCCATCCAGAGGAAACATACCAACACACTCATTAACACACGAAAAGACGCATACACACACGCGGTGAGTGGTGGCCAACACAAGGATAGCAACCTGCTGAGAACACACATAATTTATTAACAAGAATCTAATCACAGTTTTAAATGAGTTCCAATGGAACTCATTAAGATGGCCGATGAAGATCGGCCCAGACAATGAGACAGCATGAGGGAAGGTCGAGTAGAAGATCGGCCCAGACAATGAGACAGCATGAGGGAAGGTCGAGTAGAGGATAGATAGATAGATAGATAGATAGACAGATAGATAGATAGATAGATAGATAGACAGCTTTTGGCATTTTTTTCCTTTTCCACCCTGTTGGTATTGGTGTAGAACATCACACAGGGCTGTGTACAAGTGAGAGATATGAAACACTCTCATTTTAATGTCTTCCCACTCATGTTTTTCATGTTTTTACAGAGGCATGTCAGGCGGTGCACAGAATGAGTCGCGTTGTGTTTTGCTCCGCTGAAGTCCTGGCACCGTCTCTGCTCTGTAATCCAACATGAGAGCTGTCAGGAAACGGCTGCCTTTTGTCTCTAAACTTTCCCGGCTTCCTGCTTTTAATGTGGAATCAGAGGAAAATGTGTCGAGTGATCCTCAGCAAAAAAATTGGTTCGATTTGTCTTTAAATGGCTGTTTGACAGCAGGTAATGGGCCATGTGTGTACGTGTGACCTGGAGAATCTGCGGGGAGTCTTTTCAGACATTACAAAACGTCGCCTTTTTTTGTTTTTCATGTCAAAACACAGATATCTATTTTCACTTTTTATGACTCTTGAGTGTGCAAGGCATGCAAGCACACATGCGTTTGTAATTATCAGCTAGCAGGAGACTGACCAACATGTTTTCTCACATTGCAGCACAACCTCAGCTCACACTGGTTTCCAACAGTGTAGCAGAGTGTGAAGCCCCCCTGGCAGGGTTATTTTCCAAGTCATCTAAGGATAAAATTATTTAAACAAAAAACATTCAAAGCAGCTGTTGTAAGCAATGAAGTTATTTTCTTGCTACCATCTGCACCTGGATGCAGCAGAGCCTTATTAAGCCCACACTGGCCCAGCAGGGAGTCCAGCTCATCTAGCAGTTCACCCACCCCTCCTTCCACTGCTCCTCCACTTCCACCAACAGCACTGTAAATTGAGGGACGCTGTAATCAGCGGTGTGACTTGGCTGGTAAGTGACGGCATCGATCGTCTGGGATTGAAGAGTCAGTCTTAATACCGGCTGGTTTCAGGAGTGGAGTAGTGTTGAGGCGCGGGTCGCCAAAGAGGCAAGAGGGGGTTTTTATAACGAGGATGGATGGACAAGGCAGACAGAGGGAAAACTGGTCTCCGCTCTCATTTGGAAACGACCGCTTCAATCAAAAGACGCCACGGTTTAGAGACTTGTGATTTAACTGTTCAATCCCTAGCCGAGGCTAGAATTAAGGTTTGAAAAGTGTTGTACTTTTACAATGGAATTGCGTTCAAAGGTTTCCTGAGTGCTGTGCCCTTGAGGGAGCGAGTAGTTTTCCAATTCTGGGGTTATAAAATACAAAAAAATCAAATGTGCCTAGTGCCTTGTTTCTGAGACAAAGTAAGATTAAGTATGAGGCTTCTGAGAAGCTAACTTAATTTCTAAAATGTGCATGAAGATAAAGACAGACACAGACAGAGCTCAGTGTAGAACAGTCAGATTTCTGGTGCCACATATCAACAGCTAAAGTAGCAACTGTGTATTATTTTGAAAATGAGCCCATAAAGCAGCTCTAAGCAGTTATTCTTTAATCATTCTATTCAGTCCGGTCATTTTAATAGATCTATTTGATTACTCTGTATTTAATAAGCAGCAGTATAAGTCAGCAAGGCATTAGCACCAAATGTTGTGGTAATATCCCATCCACAGTGTTACTTGCTCTCTCCTGATGGTTAAATAACATTCACAATATGGCCAAAATATGAACACCTGAACATAATGCAGGACCAGACCACTTTCATTCTCAGGGCATTAAATATGGAAGCGTGGTCAGTGGCCGTCAATGCCTGATTCCAAGGCAGTAGCTTCTGTATGTGATGTTTAGGGATTTCAGCTGACTCCAGTGTGAACCCATCTGTCCCATTGACGACATATAAAGAGCAAGAAAGTCCGAGTAGAGTGGGAGGGAAGGAAGGTGGATGGGTGAAACAAACATAAGACTTAACCCCCCACTTAACCCCACTGGACATATATGTGATGTATGTGGTATATGTTTTATCACATACATCACATACTGTAGATCTTGTGACATACATCACATACGTCACTTGGCATAGTTGTTAATGGTTAAGTACATAGGATTTAGGGGGATATATTAGCAAAAATAGAATATATTATTCATAGTAGGGCCAGCAAAATATCAGGGCCCGTGTTCATAAAGAATCCTAAGACTAAAAGTAGCTTTTAGTGACATCATTCTAAGAAAAATCTTAGAATTCCTCGAATTCTAAGATTTTTCTTAGAATTTTCCCTTGGTAAGATAAAAGTTATTCACAAAGCATCTTCGGCCTTAAGAGAGCTCCTAAGGTGAAAAACTGTTAAGAGGAGGGAGGAGGACTTTTAAGAAGGCTAAGAGTGTCTTAAACAGAGAAGATGGCG
>NC_065526.1:33681326-33703595 GCF_006386435.1 Epinephelus moara | reverse complement strand
AAGATAAAAGTTTCTGTCCCCTCCTTGCTCAGAGTTGCTCTCAGAAACTTCCTGAATCACTCTTAAGCTAAGATTCCTTGCTAGGAATTTTTAGGCTAAGTTAGGAGCTCTCTGAGAGGACTCTGAGAATCTTTGTGAATACGGGCCCAGATTTTCACTACACAATTATCGTGGCCAAAAGAATTCATGATAATGATATCATTGCGTTATAAGTAGAAAAATTGTAAGATAATAGCAAAAACATAAAGGAGAGAAATTATTTAAGAGGCACAGGATTATTTACACAATAATGTCATGTTTGAGAAGGTTTCGGGTTCAAATCCACCAGCAAGGTAGGGTCACTCTCTGGGTTCTCTGGCTTCCTCCCACAATCCAAATACATGCAGGTTAATTGGTGACTCGAAATTAGCAGTAGGTGTGAATGTGAGCGTGGATGGTCATCTCTCTATGTGTCAGCCCGTTGATAGTCCAGCCACCTGTCGAGGATGTACGTCCCCTCTCACCTAATGACAGGTGGGATAGGTTCCAGCACACCTGTGACCCTGTATCAGGATAAGCGGTTACAGAAAATGAATGAATGAATGAATGAATGAAAGTCAAACTTGTATTATTAACATGATGTCAGTATTTGATTTTAAATATTACAGTTATCGTCAATACTGGTATATACTTACATCCCTAATTCGTAACTGTATTAGTTTCTAATCACCTGAAAAGATCCTGTTTTCGTAACCCACGAACAAGCTGTTTGTTCATGATTCTCCTCCATGCTCAGCACATGGGAGAAGTTAAAGTCAGTTGAAATCTGCAACCTTAACACTATATGCCACTAAATCCTATAGACCTTTAAGTTATGTATCAAGTTATTTTAACAGAAACCATATTTTTTCTAAACCCAACCTAAGTAGTTTTGATGAAATCTATGTTTCCAGTGAACATAGAAGTTTATTTGAAAAAACATTATTAGTGTAACAAGGAAAGATTGATGCTGGAGGGGTGCCTACTTTGAAGCGTATGGTCACTGATCAGGCAGCTGTATTTGACGGGTATGGAGTGAGAACGTGTTGGCAAGAAATATAAATCTACTCCTCTTGGAAGGTATTCCACCATATTTTGGAATCTTGCTGCAGGGATTTTCTGTTATTCAGACACAAATGCATGAGTGTGGTCCAACACTGAAGTTGCGCGACAAGGCCTGGTTTGTAATTGTTGTTTCAGTTCATCCCAAAGGTGTCAGATTGAGTTGAAGTCAGGGTTCTGTGCAGACCAGTCTGGGCTGTGTGGTGTATTAAACAGCTCCATACCTGTTTGTAAACGGGTGAGAGAATGTTTGGGTGCATATGTGTTAATGTTCATGCGTGTTTCCATATTCATATCCGTCTCAGAGGTGGCATCTGCCAAGCTGCGTTTAGCCATTTCACACTCCAGAAGTGTCCTGGGGGTAGGGGGGAAAAACACTCCCCTCCCACACACATTCTGTGCATACACACAAATAAAAACCTGAGATTTAATCCTAAATGCCATGACAGTCTGGGGTTTTGTTGTGTGAACAATGTGTCAGTCACACCATAAGATAAGATAAGCTAGACCATGTTGTTCCTTTGTCTTGTTTTGTATTCAACAAATAGAAGGATAAATGAACCTCCCACCCATAAAAAATTGCCAAATCCTGTGACAATTTATACTAAAAGGAATAAATCAAGCTTTTTTTCTGTCGTCTTTATGTCTGTTCTATTCTTATTCTGCCCCCATTGGCTGCTCCTTTGTAACTAATATCCTGGAATGAGAATAACCAGCTGCCCTCAGATACATGCTGATGCAAACCCACATGTCTTGACAATACAGACCTATATTTTGTGCTGTGACTGGCAAAGAAATCTAAAAAAAAAAAAAGTCAACCAATTTCCTACCTTGAAATCAAACTTCTTCAGAGGATTATGTGAGTACACCCAAAACTCCAACAGTCAAAAAAGTCTGCACGACTTCTTTAAGAGATGCCATCTCCAGGTACAGATCTGAGACAAAAATTCAACCTGAAAATAGATGCCTGTCGTGCACAGCAGGCGTGCTTTAATATAAGCTGGCTAATTTGTTTGTTTCTTCCAGCAAGGTGCAAAAGAGTTCAGGCAGTGCCGCAAAGCCTTTCATGCCTGAATGCCTAAATTAGAAGAGATCCATTTTTATTTATAGAGCTTCGTTTAGTGTAAACGTTAGATGTGCTTGGTTTGATTGGGTTTAATTAGAATGCAAGCGTTTGTTTTAGACGAGTATGGGTAGAAGGGTTGGTGGAAGGATGAGAGCTGCTTCCTCAGGTTGTACAGTGGAGTTGTAATCTGGGGCGGCAGCTGTGAGGTATTTGTGTCACTGTGCTGTGCACCACTGTATTTCCTCTCCCCAATACTGTTCGTGAGCTATATTCAGTTTTAGTAACAAGAAGTGAGTCTTTCGCTTGTCTGTGTGAGACTGTATCAAGGTGTGGTAACAGCCCATTTCCAGATTGCATATGAAATCATTCTCTCTGACAGCACACATTGCCAGCGGGCAAATGTAAATCCAAGTGGAGAAGAAAGCATTGGCGCTCTCAGCTGAGCACAGGCATCCTTATTAAACAAGTAGAGGCCCACCAAGTCAATTTATCCAAATCAATTCAGCATTCCTTTGAGCTGTAGATAGGTGATAAGAAGAAGTTTGGTTCGGTTGAAACTCCCTGCATTCATTAATCTTACCATTTTAGATAGAATTTTATTCTTATGTTTGTCATGTGTAAATTAGCATCTACATATTTTTGACATTGATTCTTCATTTGGTGGCTTTTTAAGCACCTAGGCAGGTTTATTCTTTGATGTATTTACGCACTTGGAAAGTCTGCACTCGATTGAATGGACGTTATCAGTGGTTATAAGCCTCATACATACTGTATGAGTTAGAAGGTGCCTGTTACACCAACACAGTCTTACTGAGATACATAAAATGGACATGACATCTTAACAAAGCATTACACAGTGGGCACGAAATGTGTTAAAATTACGTGGTGGCAGCACAAAAAAAATGCCGATGCAAAGTTTATTATGAGCAGTTGCAGTATCAAACATGCCGTTAACGTGGTTAAAGTTGGAAAATGGTCACAGTTTGGTTAGGTTTAGGGAAAGAATGAACTTGGATAGGTTTAGAAAAAAATTCCAGTTATCAGTTGTCATTGGGAGCATAGGCGACCAAAGTAATTATGGTAGGGGCATAGTAGTTGAAGTAAGGTGGCGTAGTGTAAAGAGCAACAAGGTCTGTGTAAAAACACAGGACTTTTACCCAGGAGACTGCTGAGCCTGTTCTGTGTGAAACCAAAAGTCAACGTTGACCTATTTTTTACTGGTGTATGTAAATTTGTCATATGTTATGTAACAAACACACTTATTTTAACCAAAACCATGATCTTTTTCTTAACCTAACGATTTAGTTTTAGAGCCAGTATAACAAAGCTGTGACTATTTTAACATGGTGATAATGGCCTTCTAAACCTACGAGATGTAGCATGCCCCCTCTGTCTATAACACTTATTGAATGATAACAATTGAGAGGGATGATGTATTCTATAACCAACTTAATAAAACAATGTATTGTGATCAAACATACTTATCAAGATAACTGAAAGTTCCATCCCAACAGTGGCTGATGGTCTACATCTTTGCTAAATGTCACACAAATGAACGTCAACTACACTTTTTATTTTCAGTTTTGAGTTAGAAAAATAAGCTTCAAACATTCAGGTGTCTTCAAAGCATTCGGGGTTTGTTTTATATCTGCGCAAATGTAATTGTAAAATGTTGAAGGTTCGGGTCTTGCTTCACACCATGACTTCTAGTTTCATGGTGGTAAATGAAAGATAAGGCCGTGGCGGTGTGTGACTGGCAGGCACATCTCCTACCTGTTATCAGTACAGCCTCTGGACAGGAAGCACAGACTGACAGTTATTATTCTGAGTTAAGAAAAAAAAATCTGAAATTGATGTTTGAATTACTGCAATGACATTTACAACTAAGATGGATGTGAATAAAGTCAAAAAGTATCAACACAAAGCTGATGACAGAAAAATACCATGGGGATGTTTTGAAGTGTTAGTGTGACATTAGAAATTAAGTTCACTGTTTAGTCGCTGTAAACCCATTCATATATGTCCTAAGCCCCCAGAAATGTTGCTGTAATATCAGACAGGGCCTGAAATGATGAAGTAAAGCACTGCTGCATGTTTTTGATTTTATTTTTTCAATTTATGAGTCAGCACTTGTTGATGGCATTGCAACATTTCCCATGCAGTTCTGTTCAATAACATATCACCTGCAGCTTTCTCTTAGGTCTTATTTAAAGCCTAATATGTTATTTTAACAGTTACTAGATTATTACTACAGTGTTACAGAATCTTACATTAAAGCTAGGGATGCTCTGATCGATCACCTGCTTATCGGTTTCCGTAGATATTCAGTAGTAATATGCGATCTGGAGATCAGGATGGATGCTTTCTAGTTGCTGATCAGTTTGTCTGCTGCTCAAGACCAACAGTAGTTTTCCATGTCTTATTTCCTGGCTCCGGAGCGGAGTGACAAAACAATAGGTGTTTTTGGACCAAACAGTTCTGGGGACCCCCAGAGAGGAACCATCCACTAGGGAGCTCCCTGAGATCTACATAACTTCAAGGGCTGTAACTGTAACAGTATGTTAAGTAACATACTGTTACAGTTGGTACAGCAACATTACTTTCAAAAATCATTTTCATATGCCTGGACTCTACCTTTGGTCCATTTGTCTGGTTTCTTTTTTTTTTTTTTTGTAACAAGCTGTTTGTGTTGTCTGTTGTTTCTGTGGCTAACAAAATGGCCATTCTCCTGCTGCATTGGCTCGTGTTCAACCAGTCACTATACACTTGTCACTCATTGTTCCTCTTGTGCTGGGAGAGTACTTACTCTGAAACAGGAGCTTAAAAAGTCTCTGAACACAGGATTTTAAGAACGACAATCATTTCTATGTCTTTGGGACACAACAAAAAAGGGGGTTCTGAAGTGCCTCCCATGTGTTTTCCAACCATGATCTGGATGCCAAAGCAGGAAAAGCGAACAGTAGGTATTCTGTTTTGCTAATACCTCACTACAACTGAATTGTAACTCCTGCAGTGAGCAGCCTCCTCCTACCTGATCCACACCACACATCCACACACTGACTGCCTACGCATGGTGGAAGTGGGGGGGAACAGTGATTACATTGCATTTTTCAGTTGACCTTCTAGACTTACTGTAACCTACTTGCACTGCACCATGGGAGCTCTTTCTACAGTAGCTCACTGTTCTGTCGTTTGAACAAACTCTGGAAAGGCATGTGGTTGACAGACTTTTTGTGCTTCTTTAGTCATACTGCAGAGCAATTATACTTAATTTTTGGCCTGTGGGCTGAATTTGGCCCATGAAAGTGTGCAGAGTGGCCTGCCGACCATTTTACAATTTACTATGAAAATAAATTGATTCACACTGGTAATTTTTTCTTTATACTCTGAATATAAATAAGGTATCAGAGTCATGGGCGGATTATGGGACAATGGGCCCCTGGGCACAGATATGCAAAGGGCCCCACTACCTCTCCTACATACGAGCTACACACACACACAGACTTTGTGGTGGTTTTGTAGTCATTTTGTGTCTCCTTTGCATCTCTTTGTCGTCTTTTCGTGTCTCTTTGTGGTCATTTTGAGTCTCCTGGTCAGTGTGTGTTCATTTTTGCAAGTAGAGGGCAGGGGGGTCCCGTGACACTTTGGGCCCTTGGGCCTGTGCCCTTTAGGCCTGTTTAGTAATCCATCCATGGTCAGAGCGCATTAAAAAAAAGCATCAATGTAGAGCTTGTTTATCAAAAGAAAAGTGCCAGGGAAGGATCCCCTGTAGTCCTGACAGTGACCAGGTTAATTATTTATATATTAACTATTAATGTTTGTTAATTAACTCGCCCCTGGCCTCCTGTCATTTTGCAAAAGTGCCCCTGTGGTAAAGCAAGTTCCAAAGTGCTACTACAAAGCATTCCAACTGACATAAAGTGTTACACAACTATAAGCTACCAGCTACCACCTGCTATAACAAAACAAAATAACAAAAAACAGTTGATATCGACCAGCTTTCATGGCTTACAGGTGATCAGCAATTGGTATCGGCAGCAAAAAAACTTTAACGGATGATCTCTAACCAAAGCCTAATGTGCCATAAATTTACAGTATAGTGCATGAAGTGCACTTTTAGCCAGTGACATGCTTCAGCCCTGATGCACAGTATATATTATTGCATGAGCTACGTAGCCCAATTATTCTGTGTTCTGTACAGGACAGATGACAGCGGCCTGAATGCTAAGACCACATTAAATAAAGTGATGTTTGATTAGGTGTGAATGTCGTCGGCATAAATGCACCATGGGGCTGTACACAATCTGTACATGTTCTCTGTCTTCCTTCATCATGGTCTTTATCTTTGATTTTGTCAACTTCTCTCCGTCACACCCTGCCTCTCTCTCTCTGTACTGTAATGGAAGAAGTGATTAGCGCACTTAAATGGCATGAGAGACACCCAGAGCCTTTGGGTGAATTGTTCTGCCATAATTTCTTTGTTAATTGCTTCTCTAGGGAGGCATGGGAGTAAAGGAAGCCCCGGGGTAACTAAGTCTGCCACACTTACACACTGGCCTGCTTTTGGGAGACACTCACTTCCCCTCCTCCCTCACTCTGTCCCTCCCTCCCGGCCTCACTCTGCCCATTAACTTGTGGCTTCCTCCTCATTTTTTCCAGTATGGAAGTGGTATTGAAACCAGCGTGTGATTCCCATTTTCACCTTTCCTCCCACCCATGCATCACCTCTGTTTCACACTTTTCATTCTAACCTCCCTTTCTTTCAAGTGCTCTTTTTCTCATTTCTACTTTACGATGATTTTTCACTGTCTCCCCTCCCCCCTCCCCCCCCCTCTCTCTCTCCCACCTTCCTTCCTACTTTGTTATTCCAGGGGTCTTTCCCGCAGTAGTTCTTCATCCCACCTTGACAGCAAAATGTACATTAAAGCACAGCCACATCCTCGCAACGCTGATTTATGGCACTTGACAGATAAAGTATCTTTGGGCACGCGAGACAGCCGTCATGAAGGGAATGAAATGCCGCGAGGTGGCAGGCTTCATTTCTGTCTCTGCCCCACGGTGAATTATGCACCTTGTTGCCCAGACTGAGGGAAAATGGAAGTCTGAAACATAAAGAGCACATGCTGTATCTGATCTTACTTTGATGTGTCTACTCCAACTCTTTAAGGCTGTCTTTTAGGTGCAATGCTCTGACATGTAAATCCAAAGCAATATGTTAAAGAATGTGTAATAATTTATCTTGAGTTACAGATGTGTCTTTTGACCAAGGACGTAAAATTTGGAAGTGACAGTAAAGATATGTCCCTTCCAATTTCCAGGGACTACCAAATTTTCAAAAATCATAATTTTGATTTAAAAAATACCCTATAACCACTGTAGTTAAAGGTAAAGGTAAAGTTCCACTGATTGTCACACACCTGAGTGTGTGAAATTTGTTCTCCGCATTTGACCCATCCCCTGAGGGAGCGGTGAGCAGCAGCAGTGCCGCGCTCGGGAATCATGTGGTGATCTAGTTTTCATTTTCTAGTCAATATATTTCATACAAAAACAGTTAACAGATCTTGTTCTATAATACAACACCTGCCCTCCTAAACCAGTATTGCTAGTAGGATCGGCTTTGCCATTTGAGAGGCTGTGGCTGCATTGGGCTATAAGAAGTGCCAAGGGTCCGTCAGCAAGGTGTGCATCACTACTACAGGATGCTTCCCTCTGTAAATCGTGATGAAGCGGCTGTGAGCTACATTTTATCAGAGGTGGAGTTAACATTTATGTTGTAAGCTAAGCCATACAAGGTGAGATTTATGCCTGATGATCAGAAATGTTTTCTGTTAGTTTCAGGTTTCCAACTCCAATGAAGAGCAGAGCACAGACACCTCCATAAACTTTGTCTAATACAAAGAGTCCCAAAGGGGTTCTGTGTCTGTCAAATGGTCTGAATAATGTTATGCACAGCAGACAATAGAGTAGGTAGATTATGATTAGGTAATATTACGACTTCTTCCTAATGAAATTACGACTTTATTCTTGTAATATAACTTTATTTTCAAAATCTCAGGGGACACGTGGGTTATGTTTTGGATAAGCTGAAAAGTTTTGAACATGAGCAGAAATCTTGTTGAAACAAATGAGCTTTTAAAGTCCAAGGGGGGTTTCAAGTAATTAAAACTGATTTATCATTGACGCAGGTGTCACATTCACATTTTAAAAGGTTACTTCCCCAAACAACAGAGAGACTTAATCATGCAAACGTGTGTTTACTCAGCAGGGATTACATTAAATGACAAAAGTTGATCTGCAGCATAAATATTTGGATAGCAATACAAAATGCCTCCATCATTATATTCCATTATATTTTTATATTTTTAATTGTCACCTGCTGCCTAAATCGTGCTTTCTTCTACATGAAAAAAGACACTGTCATCATAGACTGATGCAGAAAAGGCATTATTGGTGCACAAATTCACCAGAATGCAGAATATAAGTGTTTGATGCTCAAACCCAAGACCATCTGCTTAATATTTGTCCACCCCAAACTTAAAAACAAAACCTGGGACCTTGCTTTGGAACAACAACAGTTAAGTATGCATGATTGGGATTAATTTTTTCTCAAAGTTCCGGTAGGCAAACATGGAACAACAGAAGTACAGGTGGGATCTGTCCTCTGCATTTATTCGCCTTCTTCCCTCACTGCTCAGCTCTGACTGCTGTTCTGTAGTCACAGGAGTATTGTAAGACACTTTTGCTCCAACCTCTACCCTTTTTAATTTTGTTTGCGGATAATTTAGTGATTTTAAACTGTAACCTTATTATGCACTCATTATAGGGTTCTCTGGGGCATTAGCTAATTGACTTTAATGTGATCAAGTAAAATGGATTTGGTTATTAAAAAAACACAGAAAAGAAAGGAATGAAAGACATAGGCAGTCACCCACACATTTGTTGTCATCCAAACGGTTAGAGCTTTCATTTTGCTTCCAACTGTTTTTGTTGAAGTTTCTCTGTTTGTTTTTTGTCTACAAAGGAAAGAATCATCAGTAATGATACACAGTCCTCATCACAAATACAAAAGCACTGGACAGTTATCCATGAATGAACACAAACACATGGATGAATAGAATTATGAGTGAAAGAGTACTGTCAGTGAACTGGACTGGCTGTCATTCGTGCCGTTTCCTCGTGTGCTCTCTCAGTCACACAGATCATTCAGTGGGTGAACTGATTAGGGATCAGATATGTGTAATCACATGTGCTGTTGTTGCTCGAGCCCCTTTTTCCTGACACTTAAATGGGATAGGAAGTAAAATAGCTCATTTAATTCTAGTGTAACGAAAGCTGCTGTTATCACTGAGGTCAAACCCAGTTAGTTTCAGAAAGGGCTACATAAACAATTATTTTTTTCTACATCTGGCTAGAATGTGTCTCAAGCACTTTTTAAACACTTAAATGCTTCTTGGATGCATTTACATTTAGGTTATTCGGTATCCTATATCAGGCTATTAAGGGTTCATCTGTTTGTGCTGAGCTGTCACAGAAGGGGGGGTCACGGTCCAGGGCATTCGGCCGCATGCAAAATACATGTCAGGTAGAGTGATGCAAATAACGTGGAACCAAATTTCACAAGCAAAAACATGTTGAGGTTAGCACAACAAGGAATTGGCATGCAAGTCAGTCACACTATGAGCAAATGAAATGAAAACCTGGAGCTGAATGACCCGCCTGCCACCCTCTTGTCCAAATATGGTCACTTCTGGCTCCAACATAACAACAGTCAAAATGCCAAATCCTCTAAAACGGCAGTCTACAATCCAGTGGGTGACACCACGGTAACTGTGTCCATTTTTTATACAGTCTATTGTTCCTGGTAAGCTACTACAGCAATGAAAATAGAGTTGTGAAAAGACGGGGATGGTGTGTCTGCGTTTCTTTACCATTGTACGTTACATGAACGGAAACACATCTAACATGCTAACATACTGTCAACAACATCATAGCAAAAAGCTTTCAAGCAACCTTTAGACACAAAAACAGAATGAGGCAAAACAGTTGCTATAATTACTGTATTGGCAAAAAAAGTTATCCTTATGCATTTGTTGTTTATCCAGCTGTACCAAACACACACAGAACCGTGACTTATGTACCGGTACAAGTCAACATTGTTTAAAATATCCTAAACTTAAGGTTCACTTTCAGTCTTTCCTAAAACTTTACCAAGTAGATGGAGTTTGCCCAATTGTACTGAAAAACTTTTTGTCTAGTTTGGAGGTCTTGGATGCAGAGTTTGTTGGGGCATAAAAAATTTAACTGTTCATGTAAAGTAAAGTAAAGAAAGTAAAAAAACAAATGACTTCAAAGTCAATTCATTCCATTCATGAACTCTCTTGCTGTACAGCAACAGAACGATACGGACAAAGTGAACAATCTGACCCTGCTGGAAGACATACAGGTGTTAGAAGACACTTTCCTGCTGCTAATAGTGTTTGGACAGGTCAGTGGGTGGGAATCCGAATAAGAAGCTTGTAGGATTTCTCTCCTTTTTGATGGAAGACCTTCTCAACTTCAAATTCGACCTATCAGTTTTGACTGACTAAAATCAACTGCTTCATTTTTCAAATGGCTGTGCTGTAAATGTACTGAAGCAAATTACATGTTTGGACAACTGTCACTGACCATTCAGTCTTATTCTAAAGCTTTGTAAAATCCCTAAAGTTCCATAATCCACTTCCTTGTTACGTACTGCACGTCATTTGAACGATTGACACAGCAGGATGTCAGGGGAACATTGCATCTTTGACGTTTTGAGCTTTTGATCAAACGGTCTCCACTTTAAATCCACTAATCGTTACAGAAGCTCAAGAGTGGTGTATGAATATGAAGTTGTCAAGCTGCTGAAATGACCTTCCCTATAGAAATACTGCTGGAGCGCCTTTGAGTGAGGCAATTACCGTCCACCAGCAGAAGATGGAGGCTGTAATGGTGAGCTCCAACCTGTGAAAAAGTGTGAATGGGGTGCTTGCTTTAACTTCCCCAGGCATATGAAAGGTTAAATTGGAACATTTTTCCTGAGCATCCTGTCCACTAAAAATCTGTTCAGCATTTAGGACATGTGTGGGTGGCATGGGGATTCTTTTTGACACTGTTATAGGCGTTAGTCAATTTTCACACTTCAAAAGGTCTGGAACAAAAAGCTAGAACCGTGGGGTTGAAGGAGATCGGGTCGCTCCCACTGATGGAAATACCTGCGAATAAGTTGTCAGAACTGTTAGATGTGGCATTTACCAAAAAAAGGCATGTATGATAAATGACAGGGTTGCTGTGGTGATAACCTTCCATTGGCTTCTTCTATCCCAAAGTAAATTCTAATACGTTGAAATCAGGGACCTTTTAATTATGCAGTTACGTACACAGCAAATAGGTGACCTTTGGGGAGGGTAACTGTTGTTTAGTGAGATGGCAGTGACCTTTACTGGTTACAGAGGGAGAGAGCGTGCATGTATGAGAGCTAAGGGAGATACAGAGCATGCACACACATTTAGTGTTGAATACTGGGTTTTTATTTTATAAACCCTTTCATAAAATGAGGGAAAAACACTTGCACAAAATCTCACACATCTGCCTCCCTCCACACACAACCAAAGCAAACCAATTTGCATATATTTACTCAAATTATATGTGTGATTTAATATATGCAGTAGCGCTCGTAGTATCCGACCAACAATACTCAGCACTAGCAGTGATTCAGTGTAGTTTACCAGCATGCAGCATGTATTTCCGTAAACCCTCAATACAAGATTATATAGAATATGTAATATGGCAATTATTGCAACCTGTAGTTCTGACCATCATGCCTTAGATTAAATATATTATCATGCTCACCAAGTTAATGGCTGAGATCTGAGAGCACAAAGATACTGCTAAAGGAAATCTAGTGGGGTAAGAAATGCTGTCATTTTTTAAACATAAAAAGCAAACAAACAACAACACCCATTACATAGCAGTTTGCGGACCAATTGCTTGGTTCAGCTTTAGACAACAATATTTGATAATATTATTAGGAATTCCTCTACTCATCATTTCTCAATTAATTTATTGTGTAGTCTATAAACTGTTAGCAACTAGCAAAACAAGACCAGAAATGTCCAGCATGTGGAAATAAAATAAAATCTTGTTTTGTCTGACCAGTTATTGACCAAAAGAGATTAATTTCAGAATAATCGAGGACTAAAACAAACAGAAAATATTAACATGTGAGAAACTGAAATCTGGGATTTTTTTCCTCCCATGTTGCTTAAAAATAGGCATAAAATCTCCCAGATTAAATGACAAAATGCGTTGTTTGTCCATGCCCTCAAGAACAAGACAGAAGTGTTCTGTGGATTAGATAATCTAGCTAAACTGTTATTGTTGTTGCTTTATTGTTGTTGTTGTTGTTGTTGTTTTTCTTCAGTGTTATTGCCTGAATGGTCGTGCAGTGACTCAGTTTCTGTTGAGAAATTGCTTCGTTCCAAGATCTCAGCAATTTGCAGTCATTTTGGTGAAAGTTATCATCAGAATATTGCCATAATCAAATGGAAGTGATGGCCAGAACTATTCAAGTAAGACCCAGGTTGTTCTCATTCCAAACTTGTCAAATGCAGCAGTTTTGTTAGTGGCCCAAACATGCAGTGTCTGCTCATCCAGCACCGAAGCTACCTGGTTAGGTTTAGGAAAGATCATGGTTTGGGTTCAAATGATAGTCATTTTTGGTTTTATATGGGACATGGATACTGGTCTCAAAGGTAAAAGTCCTGTGCTTGTTTGACCCACCCAACCCATTCTCCCTATACAGACTCTCTCGCTATTCATACTATATCAGTTGCTCTGAGCATCTAATTTTGCTGCGGATGGGTTTACATTAAAGTTAGTTGAAAGCCCAGAGAGTCTCATACAGATTCTACAGGGTGCCTTGTGCATTGGTATCAGACCCCGAGGGATGTGACAGCGTTGGTGGGCATTGGTGGACCTATTTGACAATCTGAGAATGACAGCAGAATCATTCTTGAAGCAGATTCTTCTCTAACGAGACAAGAAACATACACTTTACAGGCTGTATATCTCCTGACTTATCTGCCAATGATAAGCATGAAATGTTTAACCACTCTTACAACTGTCCCAAAAAAATATAGTTCATCCCCTCAAACAAAAGTCAGCATGCTGCCACCTTCCTGGGTTTTGGCTGGGTTGTTGTGAACATGCAAATCAATGAGCAACCCTGCCACATTTTATGAAATAATCATATAATAATTGTACAGCAGAAGACATTTCAAGCAATGAAATCACCACTCTCTGTTGGGGATCTGTGGAAACAACTGGTGTGTGGGCACACCCTGTAAGAGCTTGTGCCATTCTCTAACCTACTGCAGCTCTCTGACTGCACTTTGGCGGTTGGTGCCCTCCCTGCATGACCCAAATAACAAGGCTTTTATCACCCTCCTGGTTAACCTTTGAGGCTGATGATCTGTCATACACCCAGAGGCTTATCTCTGAGCCCCAGAGGTGCTGTCTGTTCCAGACTACCACTGAGATGTCATTACTGTGGGCACAAACTATAACACAGGAACTTAGCTTAATCATTCAGGAGCTACAATTTGTAGCAGACTTGAATCGACACATTGCTGCAGCTTTATTCAGTAACCCATTTGCTATTTTAAAATATGACACCCCCAAGCACAAATCAAAACAGTCTGGATCTCTATATTTATTCTCATGTTATGGATCTGATTTTTTTAATAAAGTGAACTTTACTGCTTATTCTACATGTTTCAACAGTTTACAGAGTGGCTCAAAACATTAAATAATAAGACCTTAAACCAAAGAAGAAGACTCATCCTCAGTTCATATGGTGCAGTACGTGGTTGTAATTTAGAGTTATATTAGCTGTAAACAATTCTGTCATAGCTAATGAGGCCAGATTTAGCCTAAAGATCCCTTTGACTTCAAGCCTCAGAATCTTGAAATACTGACTTTAAGTAGCTGTTCTCAAGCTTACGTTGTCAGCAACAGTCACTACTGCAGATTTGACCCTGACAGGCTGAGGGGAAAGTGCTGTGGGAGCAGGAACATTTGAGGGGCAGAAACTATGCTAACCTACTAATAATTGACCGTCTTAATCCCTGTTTGTGTAATTGCTGACAAACTAATGGATCTAATACATGACATCATACAAAATAAGCATAATTAAAGCATTTTTCAATTGGTTCTTTAAGGTTTACTGTGGGTTTTTTGGTTTGTTTATGTTTGTTTTGGGGTTTTTTTTTTGCAGGTTTCTTTTTTTTCTTTTTTCCCCAGTTTTCTAAGATTTGGTCCCTGTTTTGTTTATCTCGGCGCAATAGTTTGAAACTGTTTCGCTAACCTTCAGGTGCCAGTACTGCCCCAGCACAAAACACAGAAAAAGACTGCAAGTTTGTAACAATGGATGGAAACAATGCAGGATTCAGAATGCTAAAAGAAATAAAAAAAATCAGCTTTGCTAATGTTTTACAGGAGGGGAAATACACAAGGCATGTTTGTCAGAGCTCAAGGATACAAACAATTCACTTTGGTAATTAAAAGTTTGTAGGACATATTTAAGAGATAGTGAAAGGGGGCTGAATGTCTCTTACAATTTTTCAGGCTTTATGCATCCAAGGGATTTTAAGCTTAATGACCATTGTGAAAACATAATAGACTATTTTGTGTAGGTGTGGTTTTTGGTTATACTCAAGTATGATGTTGTACTCCTGTCTCTGTGAGCAGTGCTAAGTTTTAGATGTTCAAGGTGAGGGTATTTTCTTCATGAGGCTATTATAACATTAGGACTTGGGTTAAGAGGAAATTAACGGGGACCTATTATGCTTTTCTGTATATGGTATTACGATGAAGGATGTTCATATTAGGGGTGGCCAAAGTTTAATCTTGTTTGCTGATGTTATTTCTACCCGATTTTGAATGATATTCCTGCTGCCATTTTAGCCCATTAAAGCATAAAAACATGTTCTAGTAGAAATCTTAAATACATGTATGAACTTGCAAATGAGTAGAATTGGTCCCAGAGAGGTTAAGATGTGGGTTAGGGCTATAGCTTAACATGGAAGCAGAACGGTAGGTCAGTCTCCCCAATGGAGGATCCTCCTACGAACATATATATAAAAATCTATGTGTTTGTGCGTGTCTGCACTCCTCCTTCTAGGTTAGCGGCTCATAATACTGTTACTCACTCTGGTCAGAAAGCAACCATTTAACTACCCAGAATTCATTCATCTCTCCACGCCCAACCCATCTTACAGTGAGAGAAATGACGCCATGCCAGCACCTTGTCATTTGCAGCCCCGGCTGCATGTCATGTTCGCCTGTCAACTGAAGTCCTTGAAAGACACGCACACACATAAATGTGTAATCAAAAAAACGTCAGCCTACAGTACGATGATTAGTGCATACATGCATAGAAAAGGATGTCGGCACCTAAGTTACACACACAATAACATATTTGCAAGCACACACACCGGCACCCAGAAAATCCATTTCTCATCCTCAAATATACTCATAGGCTCACACATATGCTCAGTCTCTGGGGACGGTGGAGTAAATCAGTGAGTGGAGTTTCGGTGAGTGATGGTGACAGGATAGACAGGATAGATAGATGACGGGAAGGAGAAGAAGATGAAAACCGAAAATGGATTTTAGAAGTCCACGCATGTACACTACCTTCTGCTTTCTGTCATGTGTGTGTCTGTGCAGGTGTGTGTATGTCTGTATGTGTGTGTGTGCGACTCAGATTTCCATTGTCTATCTACTCTGACAATGGGAGGAGAAGTGCTGGCGCGATAAGACAGTATGGTAAGAGAAACACTGTATAATGTGTCAGTCAACGTACACATGCATATAAATATAGTGTATGTGTGGAAATACATTTAAAGATGCTGCATTCAACTGTACACACATGCACAGTGTGCATGCCTTGTCTGTTTCTATTACTCTGTCGCCTTCTGGCTTTCTCTCTCTTTCTCTCTCTCTCTCTCTCTCTCTCTCTCTCTCTCTCTCTCTCTCTCTCTCTCTCTCTCTCACTCTCAAACACACACACACACACACACACACTCTCAGGCTGCAGGTGTCAGAGAGCCCAGCCATCTCCAGCAGGGCTCTGAAGAGTGTCTGTCAGCCAGCAGCTCTTCTCCTTCCATAGTGAACCACAATGACAGCCACATCATTACTACTATGGGATATGTGTGTGTGTGTGTGTGTGTGTGTGTGTGTGTGTGTGTGTGTGCACGCACGCCTCGACTTGAAGACATGCTTTACTCACACATTTGTGCACCCAATTGTCAGCATGTGTGTGTGTGTAGGTGTATGTAGTCATTACTAAGCCAGCGTCCATCTGCTCCGCCTTGACAAAGTGGGAAGTTTCTGACCAACTCCTCTAGATGTATTATAGATCTCTGTCTAAGAGCCTTTCATGTCTGCACAAGTGTGTGTGAGTGTCTGTGTGTAAGCATGTGTGCATGAGAGGTGCGAGAGAGAACAAAGAGGTCCTGGAATGATGGAGAGATGGAAAAGAAAGATCAGAAAACCAGTGAGGAAAGGGATGGAAGAAGTCAAACTAATGATAGACAGACAACAGCAGAAAGTGTAACCAAATGTGTGAGGAAAGAGGGTGGCTGAAGTTTGAATGGATGTTGAGACAAACACAGTTCTCTTGTTTAAAGGACAGACTGATTGGCCACTTGATGGACTTTTGAAAGGACAGTTAGGGTTTTTGGCTCTCTTGAAAATGACAAAAATGGACAATTCCATGAACAGTGGAGAGATCGGAGCTCCATCTTGGGTTTCAACCTTCACCAAAGAAGATGGATTTAAGTCTGAGAGGTGCTTGAGGGGTTGTGTTGAGAGGTCTCATAATTTGCTGAATTTTGCAAGCCTTGCCATATAATCAAGTCATTCCTCAGACCACGACTATTCAATAATAAATTCAAATTGGCCAGATTTGTCTTTTTTTTTTTTTTAGCCTTTGATAATGAAAAGAAATGCAAATGATGTTGTAAAAAATAGCAGTGCTTGGGGAAAAAAAAAACATAACAAAGACATATCACATATCTGAGGAAACAACACTGAGTGCTGAAACCAATTTAAAAGGTGTCATCAATGCTATCAGTATATAGAACTGTAACAAGTGGCAATAACACTATATCTTTCAACCAGTATCTCCCTCATTTCCTCTCCCCGCTCTCTCTTTCTCACACACACACACACACACACACACACACACACACACACACACACACATTCACACACCTCACTTCATGACATTTTCCTTTGCAGTTTAGAAAGTGACCTGAAGTGTGAACCATGATGGCATCAGAGGGTGTCTCATATTCCACAGGTTACCCAGTGAGGATAGAGAGGGCAACAGTAAAGATATTAACTGAAAAAACGTCAGGAAAAAACAACATGTGGTGGTCTCATTAATAGTTGGTCCATGCTAATTTTGGGGGTAAAACAAATATCTGTAATACCAGAACAAAAGTTTGCAGGTGATCAACCTAATTCCCAATTTTGCATCTACTGTTTACTTCCATTGTGCATTGTGCAACGTCCACCATTGATTACACATCCTTGATTACAATGGTTCTGCACAAAACTGGCGGAAACGCAGGCTGGTTCACTAAATAGTACCAAGATTCCAAGAATCCCAAATGGAAACGTTCAAGAACCAGAGCTTATTTGGTGGAGGGGGTATCAGAGGTTGCTTCTGAGCCAGATGTGGCCCATGGGCCGCCAATTGAATAGGCCTGTCTCAGATTTTTAAATCCGATAAAGTAGCTGACAGAAAAATGCTAGGGTAGAGAAACCTCAGGAAAAGCAACAGAGTAGTGGTTCCCTTTTCCAAGACAGACAGACATGCAACAAATATACATGTACAAAGCAGACAGAAGTAGCAGTAGTAGTGCAATAACAAGAGATTTGTAATCATACTGTATGCAACACCAAAAAGTGTGTGTGCTATAGTGATGCAAAAAATAGAAATTGTGGTGCAGCAGCATGGTATAAAATGAGAAACAAAATAAAAAAAAAAAAATAGATCATAGTCAAACTAAGTGTTGAAATGTGGAGACTGACTCCTCACCAATCATGCAAATGGATGCACACTGCACAAAGCTCCAACTGTCTGCAGGGTCACCGCAGAGCAAAATCAGCAGCCAGTCCCTGCTTCCTCTCAGTGTCTCACACCTTGTCCACCCCAGCTATGTCAGTCTGTTGGCTCCAGCTAGAAGTTCATTCATTTGTAATGAAGCGCATGTGTTCTCCATCTGCACTGACAGCTGCAGTGCATCTAAGAAACATGTATTAGATTTATACATAGCATGAAGCAGATTCAGTGCTTACACCTGGGCGGATGTGTTATGCTTGTGTGTTCGCCTTCAGATATCAGATATTTGGCTGTGTACGATATTGGATGATAAGCTTGATCTTTGCTTACATCAGCTCAACTTGATGGTTAGCTACATATGACTGGCATGTTAAATATGACAGCTGTTGGTACAGTCACAAGCTGTTTGTTGCTGTCTTAATGCAGTGATGTTTCACAACTGCAGCCACCTGCTATCACCTGTCATTTCTTTGGCATGTACCATATACATCAGCTGTGTTGTCATACAGTATAGATGGAGACAAGAAGTGTAAGCTTTTTTTCTCCATCTGCCTTTATAGTGTTGACATCACGACTCAAGAACACAGGCTTGGAGAGTGTTTTGAGACAGAAGCTAGATTTGTGTAAACTCTGGCTCTTATAAAACAAATTCTTCAGCTTTTTTTAATATAAACTGCAAAAAAAGTCTCTATAAAGTCGCTTTTTTTCTGTGTAGAGAGCATTTAAAGTCTCTTAAAAGTGAGCAAAACTTGAGAGAGCAGTAAGAAAATCCCAGCTTGCTTCCAACGCAAATCAATTTGTTTCAAGTATTTTACAAAATCAAGTGTCAGTTGACACTTTTTTCTGGTGAGGCAACGTGCCCTGTTCTCTCTTCTTTCAATACACCGATTTTATTTCTGGAAAACTGAAACAGTTTCACCTGCTTCCAATTCATATCAGCCTGTCTCATAAATGTATTCATCTGCTTTGCTTCATCATACTGACACCAAACAGCCAGAACAAGTGGAGAAAAATGTCAGTGTTTCATTCAAATGGCTCCTTTTTCAGTTGTGTTTAGTAAATCAAGAGTTTAGGACTCAGCACTGGACTAAATGACTTGTGAAGGTGGATATTGTGACAGGCAGTTTCATGGCTTGTCAGGGAGCATCGGGTCAGTGTCCAATTTCCTGACATAGAGCAGCTTAATACAGACAGGGCATCATCTCTCTGCTCCTTTCTGCTTGCTCTCTATCTGCTCCCCCATCACCCACATCAGGAATTTTCCTTTCATTTGCCCTATAGCTCTCTCCCTTACTCTCTCCATCGCGGCACATCTAAATGGTTTGACTCTCCCTCTCTCGCTCCCTCTCACCCCCTCTCCTTTACAATTTCTCGCCCTCCGCCTTCTTTCCATCCATCTCTCTTTGGTAATGCATCTAAACTGACTCTCTCTTTCTCTCTCCCTCTGTCTGCCTCCCTCCACCCTATCCATCTGTCCAGACTAGTGTGTCTAAAAGGCTTGGGGGTGGTGTGCTGTGCCAAGCCGAGTGCACAGATTTGGATAACCGCTGTCTGGAGATATGTCTGAGATAACAGCTATAGTCACTCACTCCTGGCCCGGCTGCCAACCGTGTGTGTGTGTGTGTGTGTGTGTGTGTGTGTGTGTGTGTGTGCGTGCGTGCGTGCGTGCGTGTGTGTGCGTGTGCACGAGATAACCCCAGAGCCTCTTGCTCCTGTCCCAGCCAAGAGTGGTTTACAGCTGATAGCGACAGCAAGGAAATTTCACGCATTACAAAAGCGGACACCTTGAAAAATAGATATAGTGCAGAGGGAAAAACATATGGAATTTGATAAAAGTTTGACAGCTAGTCCAGGGAAATATGGTAAAGAAATACAGATGATGGTATTGGGTAAAATATATGAAGACATGTGGACTCCGCATAAAGTGCCTAATATTGAGTTTCATCCCATTTTTTTGCCAGCAGAGCAACTTTTGTGAGCTGGGATACAAACTCTTCAACAGGGATGTTAGTCGGTGTTTATTCAGGTGCCTTCCAGCCAGCCAGGCTTTTAGCGCGTCTCTACTTGGAGTACCTCTTTTTCTATCTCATCTCACAGATGCTCAGTTGGATTTGCATCATGTGACTGGAGAGGCCACAGAAATAAGCTGATTTGACTGTCATGTTCACGGAACCATTCATGGGCATCCCCAGCCATGTGGAAGGGAGAGCTGAAAACTTTCAAGTGGCAATTCAACTGAGTCACCACAATGTTTGCACCGGTTTTCTCAAGAGGCCTTAAATTTGTGCTTTGAAAACTCAGCATGCACTTTCACCATTCAGCGATGTTTACAAGTGGCATGATGGATGCAGGTTCTTCTCAAGCACACTGGGGAATATCAAGTCAGGCGTTGCAGAGTGTGCATGCTCAATAAACCTCTCTCAGATGCGAGGGTCCTCATCAAATTCACACTTGGCAGCTGCCCATTACAACCCCAGAGTTCCACTGATGGCTACTGAGCAGCTCCACTGAGGGCAGTTGGGATTAAAGACCATGGTGAAGGGCAGTAGATCTGGTCCAGGTAATATTCCAATCTCCAGAACCACATTAGGATGGGAGCTCTTATTGGTCAGCATGAACAGGAATGATTAAAGCCAGTTAGAACTGTTTCAGTGTTTATATCACAGACTGCATATAAAGTGATGCATCTCCCCTTACTCCCACTATACAAAAATGAAGCCAAAATATCCCAGATACGGCCACCACGTGCACATTAGTGATCTCCACTGTATCAAGTTCCTGTCCATACACCCGTCCAAGCAATCGTGAGCAGCGCCATTGATCATGAACCCCCCAATTAGCACACCAGGTTGTCAATAATGACTTCAGACACCCTTTTTATAGCATCAAGTAACTAATTAAAACTAAAATGATCTGAGCAGTTGAACATTCAGCAGCGTGATATGAACTCCCTGAAATGACAGAATCCATCTTTGGGAAAAATGTATTAACATGTACTTTCATCTTTTAGTTTGACCCATGTCACAACCACTAACACATAGGGGCAGAGTTAATGACCTATGCTGCAGCCAGCACATCAGGGAGTGACCAAGATGTTTTGCCTTGATTTTTAGGGAGCTGTCATGTAGTCTATTTTTATTATACCGTCTATACTTCATAAAGGCACCTGACTGTTGTTTTTAAGATGAAAAATATTAAGCCTGTCCTTTAAAGAAATACTTAAATACTCCAAATTACCATTTATGTATCAAATTCTCACCCCATGTTAGGTTGAATTTGTGAAGAAAACTTTTCTTGCATGCTTCCGGTGAAAGAAGAATCCCAAAAAATGAACTGAAGTAAAGGGGGTCCACATTTAACAACAGCAAAACTATTTCAAAACATCTATTTACAATAACCCAAGTCTCATTCATACGCTCAGCACTTCCCAAACAGAGTGTCCTTTCCAACAGTAAACTGAATGAAAACTGAAATTTATCTATGCTCTCCTCAAAACCACAGATAAGTTTCACTTTTAATTCAGTTCACCAACAGTAAGGACTGTTTGTTTGGGAAGTGTCGATCATACAGCTGAATAAATGAGACTAAGGCCCAATCCCAATCCCAATTTAATTGGCTATCGGAAATAATTAATAATTATTATTAATAATTAATAATTATGTTAAATAATGTGACTTAATTAACATTAAATCACCTCGTGGGGCACCATTCCCATAAAGGGAAAAATGATAGCCGGTTAAAGATATCAGTCTCATAAAATATGCTAAACTATTAATTTGGAGTTTGATTAATAATTAAATTAATGACAACAATCAAAATTAATAGTAACGCCTGAAGGATTTCAGAGTTCTTGACACTTGTGAAACATTAAACAGACAGCAGGTATGATTCCAAAGAATTATATTTATTCACAAATTAGCAAAGCAAACCAAAACACACAAATTCTAACTAACTATATACAAGC
>NC_065526.1:33663328-33680953 GCF_006386435.1 Epinephelus moara | reverse complement strand
TTGCAGAGTTAGACGCTGGGTGCTAACTCACTTAGTTCCTTGTTGCTGGAAAGCTGGTTGCAAACCTTGTGTTTGCCAGAGAGTCTGTGATCAGTTGCCCTCCCTTTAGTGGTTTGGGCTATGGAGCAGGGGTTTGGGCCTGTGCTGTTCCAGGCCCAACCGGGAAGAGGTGGGAGCTGCTGAAGCTCCAGGGCAAGAAGAGGGGGAGAGATCTGAAGGGAGCAAACCTTGTACAGATGCCTGTGACATCACAGAGTCACATGTCGCTGTAAAGGTCCAATCAAGTTTTGGGACTTGAGTCTCACTGAGGTGTGAGGTGAGATCTCCTGTGGAGGTGGGTGTCGCATAGCCGTCTTTGTTTGGAGAACAAAGAGCATGCAGAGGAAAAAGCTTTTAAATCTCCAGTTATGATTTTACCAAATGAAAAGTCATCTGTGGTCCTGTGAATCCCAACACTAGCTAGCTAACCAGCTGACAGCTTACGAGGCAGCATAGTTATACTAGCTGGCGTGTAATCGTAATGTAAAAAATCTGACAATTTTGAAGAACGGGACAGATGACAGACGCCAGATAGTGCGAGCTAGCTAGCTAGCTAACAAGCAACCTGACGACGGTAACATTAGCTGTGTATGAACGTTTTTCCCCGTCTCTTGCTCAGTGGTAGCCATGGCGACGTCTAGCCCTCGCTGGCAAGTCAGCATCTGAAATCCCTCGCTCCGAAGGGCTAGTTTCATACCCTCTACCACTCATTATGCCCCCTACCCCTACATGCAAAAAGGAATTGGGACATCCCTACCCCTCACAGGAAGGCGCAAATGTAGGGGTAGGGCCAAGGAGTAGGGCTAAGGGGGGTATTGGGACAGGCCCTTGTGTGAGAGTTTGTGAATTGATGTTTTGATATAGTTTCACTGTTAGACACAGCCCTTATGACTTCAATTCATCAAGAATTTTCTCCTTTTTTGGATTCACTGTGCACTGGGGACATTTGAATAAAACAAAGTTATCTTACAAGTTCAGTGTGACACAGGGTGAGTGATTAATATACAAACAATGATTTGGGGGATGAAGAATTCCTTTATTTGGTGCTGAATTCAGCCCTGGGCTGCCGTAGCTTATTAATCTGGTTTTGTTATCCTCTGGGCTCGTTTACCCATTCTGTGTGTTCAATTTCTGTGATGCAGCAGGTAGCTAGAGGCGGAACTATCACTGTAGTTGGCATGACTGGTCTATATGTGTTTACTCACACTGATGTGTCTGAGGGCGTAAGCATCAATTTATGTACACAGTGACAGTGCACCAAATGACTTTCTGCCAGGATAGATGTGCATGGCCAAAATTTTAAATATGGAAAAAATCTCATACAAGATGATTTTTTTTCTATATTTAGGTCTGTGAAATATTATACTTGAGCAGGGACATTGGAAGGAAGCCTATCACACTGCACCACCTTCTTTTCTCATACAGACGAAGTAGTGCTTGTGTATTTAATTTTGGCCTTCTTCCTGTTGCTCTGATAGCTACATGTTTTTGTTTTTGTTGTTGTTGGGGTTTTTTTAGCAGTACAGCATCGCCCGCAACATACAAATTACGCTAATGTACCATATGTACACACAAATGACTGCCATTTAGCTAGTTATTGCATAAGAGAGCTGTGTTCACCATTTGTATCCACACAGACCTAGATGAGATGTTCTTGTAAGCATCCGCATGTTCAGTAATTTCTCACCAGGAACGGAAAAGTTAGCTTTTCTCTGTGTAGTTATTTTGATTCCATACATTTATATACTTCATAAAACAGAATTTATTCAACAGATTGTGTGTCTTGGCCTTTCCCACCATTATTTTCACGTTTCTGCTGGGTTTGCTCATGTCGCCCATGTGGATACGCTTTCTAAAAGTGTGACTTGTCTGTCCAATTTGTGGTCGACTCTGTCAGACTGGCTCTGTTGCCAATGGTGTCTTACTGGGTAGGAAGGCTGTGAGACTCGTTCTGGCTTGCAAGGCTACTTAAAAACTTTATTCTGGAAACTACAATTTTCTGCAAAATCCAAACAGCTCACAACTGAGCTTTGCATAATTCAAATTATTTGACTACAATCAGTCGATAATGTTGTTTAAACTGAGAAGTAACTGAAATGGGATCACAGTTAATCACTTGGCACTAGACACACTGAAGCACTGCATGTGTAATGTCAGGGAGCAAACAGTGTTCGGGAACAGGGCTGATTAAAGCGTTTGAATAGGGCTGTTGACCAAATGGCCATTTAGACTGATTATTGTCCTGGCCTCTGCACCAGTGAAACATCATCATTAAATATGTCAAATAGACCATGAAACAGAACAGAAATAGGAAATGAACAAAAATGAAATGTTGTGTTTTCCTCAAAATAAGTTGTGGCACTCTAGTTTACAAATCCTAATAAGAACCATACTTTGGTCTGTTTCTGGCTCTATATAACTGTCCAACTTTCTCAACATGAAATATTGCCTCAGGATGGAAATGATGCAGTTCAAAACAGTGAGAAAGTTTTGGCCACGGGTAGTTTAACTTGTGTTTACTTTTCCCACTAACATATACATACACAACAGGAGTCCAGATGCCTTCAGAGAACATTTTAATGTCTAAATATTGACATCTCTGGTTTACCTCCATTTGCTTTTAGCTTGGTAATGTGAAAGTAGTAAGAACTAGAAGAGTGCACACAGTGGAGTGCAGATCTCTGCCGAATGGCTGCATTCCAGCTGCCGGAGCTGACCGTGGCCACTGTAGACGATACACACGCCAAAAAGCCAAAATGTGGCCTTCAGCAGACAGTAAGATTGTGGTTTTAGCCAAGCCGATATCTGGAAAACCGGCCAGTTGCTAGGAGAGAGGAGTCAGCAGTCAATGACAGTACAAAACCGCCATTAAAACAGTTTTTCAGCAATTCTAAATCACTGCAACCACGAGAGGTCCTTGAGCATACAGTCATAAATATGTACAACAAATATTAGGCTGATTGGTCCAGTAGTATGCAAGATTAGCTGCAGAAAGACAGACACACACACACGCTATCACACACAACTGAACGTATGATCTCCCTCAGGCTTACGCCTGGCTAAGACAATAATAGCAACTGACAGTAAATGTGCGTGGGAATCCAGTGAGGGATCATTGTGACTTGTAGTGACTTACTAGTAAGTGGGGACATAAAGGGTAGAATCAAGTGTGAATATGATAAAGCCTTAAAGCTTGTACAATAAATAATGAATAAATCTTCCATTGTATCTAAATATTTCAAACAGTTTTGAATAATTTTCTAGGAATTTGTCTTTAAATGAGAATGAATAAGGGAGGTTGGTGAACTTCAATGAAGGAAAAATTCAAGTTTGTATTTAAAAACTTGTGTTGAATTAATCAGAAACAACATGGCATATTTTGAACTAATTGTAAAATCTTATAGGGATGAGATATGCACTGAAATGGGTCTACACAATTAGATGAGAAGGTTGCTGTCTTTACCCAGATAAAGACCCCAGTTCCACTGACATAGTGGAATGGGAAAACGTCACCTTTTAGATATTTTTTGGTGTCATATGAAATCAGCTCTGTCAACTTGAGGTGCAGCATTTTGGTGGATAAAGGTTAATAGAATCCTCTTCATGATCTCAGTAAATTAAGCCACCCAGTAACTGAAGGAAAGGCATATTTTATCTGCAAAGAAATCTTGTCAAAATGAATCATTTCAGCTACTGGATAATTATTCTTAAATAACACATTGTGACATTTGCATTTAATTATACAGTAAATGAGTTTTTGGAGTTTTTCTAGGTCTGGAAAAAGAAGGTATTATTATTTGGAGTGCCAGACGCATTGCACATCATCTTAGATGAAAAGGCATGATTAGGGTTTTTTTGTCATTATTTAAAACTAGTTATTTGACACCTCAGTAGTTAACACCCTCTCTGGGTGATAGCTGCTAATGACGTGTCCACAGAGATGCAGGCTGAAAATATTCACATGTAAACTGGACGCTGCCAAAAAGAGAGCAGAGAGAAGATAATGAGTATGTCTACATTTAGACAAAAGTGTGACTTTTTTTGTGGTGATTTTGGTGATAGTCCATTATCTATCCTGTGAGTATTCACATCCCACAATATTTCCCAAATTGCTGCATTAAAACACCCTACATCCCAAGCAGAAAAACACTTCATTAATTGTGACATCAGTACACCATGTCAATTATGTTCAAATGTGTATCTGTTCTTTTTTACAGATGTTACCCGTCACTTCAACTGTAGTTTTAACTATGAAAATTCCCAAGATATTGTGTGTGATCAATCGCCGAGTTAAATCAAGTCTTTCTCACAGGTCATGCATATTGCAAACTTCAAACTGACTCATATAGCTCTATTATATATAAATATAAAGTCTTTTAGTGTGTAGGTAGTGCACTGTGTGAGGCAAGCCAAGGCTGCGCTTGAATCGTGTCTGTTAAAACTCTTGAAAAGTTTGTCGAAGGCAGAAAATCAAAGTCCAATAACTTGTCGACCTCACTACAACCAAAGAAAACAAAAAAACATTGCTGCCTTTGATACAGCTGTGAGGGTTGAAATGATTATGCTGTTTTGTCCTTAGCAGTGAAAGAAACTTTTAATATATTCTGATTGAATTTGTATACCACAGAGAAAAAAAAAATCTCACAGTTTTGAGTATTAGATTTTAACTGTTTTGTGAATTTATGGTTTTAGCAGCCTGGGGGGAGTTTACATTCTGCTATTAAAAACTTTGTGGTTATTTCAGAAGTTTATCCCATTATTAAAAAAAACACATTATGTTTAAATTCAAGTACTTTCGGGCCAGAAAATGTTAACCAAAGGAAAATTGTCCTCCCCTGCAGCTCAGGAAAGAAATACTGACAAAACACAGGGAGGTAATTTCATACTCACAAGACTGTAACTTTTCTGCTCAAAAAAGCATTCCATATTGTCCCAATCCCTCACACAATGATGTAGTGACCAAAATTTGTTTTAATGTAAAGTTAAGGTTGCAGTGGTATACCACTTTGAAGGTATACTCTGGTATGAAAACTGACAGTTATTTTACAGTGTACATGTTGTATCTATGGTATTGAGAAAATATATGCAACTGGACAGAGAATATTACCTGCTCACCTCCTTTCATCTTGACTGCCTTTTTTATATATAAAAAATGGCTTCAAGTTTCAATTAATATCTTGTGTTATTTATTCCTTTAAGGGCCATTGTAACTGATAATGATAATTGTCTAATAGTGCATCCTGTTAAACCGTGATATTTTCCAAGACGGTTATCATATTGTGAAAATCTCAAACCATTGCAACCCTGTGTACAGTAATGTCAGTATCCTTTAAAGCTCCTGAACTCTTGATTTAAAGTCCTAAAGATCTATTGTTAAAGTTTTGTGGCATCTAGCAGTGAGGTTACAGATTGCAACCAACTGAAACTTCTCCCGTGTGCCAAGCATGTAGGAGAACTATGTTGACCGACACGAACACGCGAGTGGCCCTTTTAATAGCAAGTGTTTGGTTTGTCCATTCTGGGCTGCTGTAGAAACACTGGTAGATTCTGTAGAAGAGGACCTACTTTGTGTGTAGATATATGTAGCCCATTCTAAGGTAATGAAAACACAACTGTTTTTAGTTTCAGATGATAGACTAAAGAAAACATAGTTATGAATATTATTTTGCATTTCTGCCAATAGATCCCTCTAAATTCTACACACTGGACCTGTACGTAGTCTGGGGCCGTTAGTGGCCGTTTTGGTAAGGAACCGGAACCAGGGCGAGTGAGACTGGATCCGGAATTCGATGGATGCGCCTTTCCGTCAAAATAAAAGCACCAAGCTAATAAAATACGGTGAAACTTTTTAATTTAAAGAATATAATTTACAAGAAAAGCCCCAAGCCATTAAGTTAATTGATTTTCTTATACCCCTCATCACCCCAAATTGATGGTGCGCCAGAATTTAAAGTTTTACTTTGGTGAACACTTTCACTTTGATGAATTTGGTGAATTCTGGATCCGCTCTCTAGTCCGGAACCAGAATCCAGACAAAATTCAGAGTGAATAGAAACCAGGCTCTTCACAGAGCCTGGTGACGCGAGGCTAACCTTTAAGTAGTTCTCTGTACAACACATTCTCACTCTGACCTTGGCACATATCGATGTTTGGTCATGGACTTTCCATGAGGAAGGTCCATGCAAGGTACCCTGAATGTGTTGGTTGTTGACATTCTGGGACGACATGTCAGGTTCTACATGTTACATGCATTGTCTGTTTTCAAAATAAACTTCCGTTTTCACAGGAAATGTACAGTTTGCATACAGTCTCTTTCAAACTAAACGCACTTCATCAGTACAATACGACGAATTGATGTTTTTTCCTTCAACAACAAACACACATGGTTACGTTTAGCCAACACATGCACATGGTTGGATTTAGGAAAAAAGAGCAGGGTTTGGCTTTACAATCTTACAGGAAGCAGACACTGGCCTCCCGGATAAAAGTCCATGGTTGTTGGACCCATCCACCACCCCTCCCACCTACCCCACTTGGACTGCGCTGTCTGAACTTCCGTTGTTGTCCCGCCATGTTCCCCCCTGACGTGACACAATAACGGCCAATGATTTTTTTCATCAGTGTCTGATGCCTGAAGTCACTGCCCATGCGCCAGTTTTCGACGACCTCAAAGTGAGACCGGGTTGGAGAGATCATGCATGAGCTGATGAGAGACAGTCACAGCTAAATTTTGGAAAAAGGCATCCAAAGTTATTCGCATATTTAAGGGTAAAACAGTCAAAACTCACCTTATCTGCAATTTTGATTCTGATTTCATTTGAATACTGCTAGATTCTGCTTGGTGCAGACAAAAAGGTGAGATCACCTTTTTCCAACCAGTAAGAGAAGTGTGGAGAAAATTGAAAGTACTGAAATCCATGTTCACTAAAACTTTTCAAAGCAGTTTGTTCATGGATGACACCATCACTATAAGAAACTGTCTGAGAAAATAGGTTTTTAGTGTCTTTATAAAGTAAAACCAACCACCAAATCATATCGCAGGAACCAAGGGAAACACATCTTTTAAAAACCTTCCACTAATAAACCATCTTTAACCATTCTGCTGATTTGCTTAGACTTTTGCATGTCACTACAGCTACACAGCGACAGTGTCACCAATAGTTACACGGTGACACACGGATGCACTACAAACAGATTTGCTTGTGTTTGTCCGTGTATATTGATCTACTCTGGCTGCTCCAGCCTGGCTGCCAAGGCCTTTGCTCTCTGCATATTAACTATCTGTACATTATCACAGACAAATTAGTTGTATAAGAGAGAGCAAGCAAAGAGACAGGCTCAATGTGAAAGTGTGGCCGTGTGTGTTTTGTTTGTGCATTTGTATGCGGAGCACTGCAGCAGTGTTTACTTGAAAAATATTTGAGAGGTGTCATCTGAGCATTGGAAACTGTGTTTGCTTCTTGTTGCAGTCGCTGTACATACTGTTTGACAAAATGCTGGAACACACAGGAATCAGCAGGCTGTTCACAGTGACCAAGAGTCAAAAACGGCAACGGGATCTGCTCTCCTAAAAATAAAAATCATGACATAGTCTGCTGGCTCTGTAACCATTAATGAGAAATAGACAGAGCTGTCCAATGTCTCGCCCAAAGAGAGACACTAATCATCCAAGTTCAGTCTTTACCAGGAATTAATTTAAAAAGGCAGAGCTGTAACATTAAGAGTTTAACGAAGCATAGTGGTCATTTAGACCATTATGGTTTTTCTGCTGCTATTGTTGTAAGTAATTGTGGATAAGGCAGTCTGTAGGTATGCTTTAATCAAGTCTTCATGGGCATGTGTAGGCTGTTACAGGCTGTTGAGTTTCATGGAAGATTGAATATTTTTCAGTTTTGAAAACGACTGCCTTCCAGTCTGTAATATTGCAGGCCTATAAACAAGTAGATGTCAGCAGTGTTGGGAACAGTGTGTGCTTTCCACTGCAATCAGTGAGAGAGAAGTCAGTGGTAGTATCGCTTCACCTTTCTGTCATTCCGATAACGATTTATGCTCACATTGTTTATCCTACTTCAGTTTTCCCTAAAGAAACCTGTTTTAATGTTATGCTGTTGGCCTGATATTCAGTTCAGAGTATCGAAGACCACATTTACTTGGCATTGTTGGGGATCCTTGATTTGCGACTGGAGCAGCCAAGTTTGTTACAGCATGGATTCAAACGTAGCAGATTTGTCAACTAAACATTCTGTGAACTATACTTCAGCATAGTATAAATATTGTTGTAGTATTATTTTCATTTTGTACTTCTGTAATTTTGTGAAACAGTGTACATCATGGGACACAGGTTACATTTCTTTTCTTTTCTTTTCTTTTTTTTTTGTTGACAATAAAGTGGAATCAAATCAAAATGAAGAGCAGCATGGAGGCAATGAAATATGTGACAGTGGTTACTTTTTTATATCTTATTTATTCTGCCTCTCTCTTAAACTCCATGCAGACTAAATTTGACACAATGTTCGAATGATGCTTTGATGGAGACGAACGCTATTTTGTTGTGGCCTACCATTACATTAGGCCCACCTCGGTGTCACATTTCCATCACTGCCGATTGTAGCTGATTGAGCTGGAGTTGATTAACACCTGTTATTACTGCAGAGTCATTTGACCCAGGAGTGAATGCCAATTGTAACCTCTCCGGTAAAAATAAAAAAGGCAGATGCCAGCGGGTGTTAGTGGGTTTTTGTCCAGTGGGAATGGGGCTTTAGAGAGAAAAGGAATTTAAATTAAAGATGTATTTCTAAAAATGGTGTATCAAATGAACTATTCAGATGATACCCAATGCATTATGCTGTTTACAGTGGTCATACCAAACAATTTTAAAGTCCCTAGCAGGGCATAAAACTCATAATGTCATCTTCACTGCAAGGCTGTGTTTGTAGGAAATTAGCACAATAGAAGGAAAACAAATTCCTTTCTTGTCTTTATCTACATTGATTTCCATAGTCGTCTTTGATCCCTTGTTATTTTTTTTCCACACAGACTTTTATAAACTATAAAACCGTAAAAAATGAAAAGGAGCAAAATCAAAGCATTGGGCGTCCTGTAAGTATTTGCATATTGCTTGACAGAGCAAAATGCAAAACAAAATGTCACCACCTCAATTTTTGCAAACTTCTGAATGACTTTCATTTCAGCAGCCTCTTCCTGATGATCATTTGTGCGCTCTGTAATTGCATTTATTTGAAACACTTTCAAAGACTTAATCAATGCTTGCAAAATGCAACCATTTAAAAGGCACTGTGTCTTCACTATTCACTACTGGCTGTGTTTTCATGGAGATTTCTCTCTCCTGGAATACACATTGTCCTCTGCTCATGAATCAGCTGTCTACGCTCCGTAGTTGGACTGACAGTGACTGTCATTAAATGACAGTTACACTCAAGTTGTGCCGGGTGTCTCAGCCTGTTAGCGAGCATTCATATGGTTTGTCAACACTGGAGTAAAAATAATTTAGTTTGAGTTTGATGGCTGGAGAAAGTTCATAACAAAGATGAATTTTCCCCAACTCCTCAAGAACATTTGATGCAGAGCCTGAAATTCAAACAGTCAAACAACTTCCTCATATTACAATATTTTTGTATTAGCTTAATTCTTAACAGAGTTTCTATGTTTAACTCTTAATTCAACCTTTTGAGCTAAACTGACTTAATAAATTCTCCATTATCTACAGTTACAGTTAAACAATGAATTCAGATAAGCGAAATGTTTTCAAAAGTCATTCTTACTGTGCATCATTTCACACACTGACTTCTGCATAATTGTACATCTCTCATTCCAACTTGTATAATCTCGAGGCAATGACCTGCAGACTCCCTTCTGATAAGATGAGATGAGAGTTACTGTTTGATTGCATTCTTTCTTATTGATCGTTTTAAGGTTCACGGTTCATTTATTGTTGTTCTACAACATAGAGTTGCCCTTTATGCTACACAAGAAAACCAACAACCAATAAAACCAATTTTGGAGGATGAGTTTAGGAGTCTTACAACCTGAGGATAGAAGCTGCTCTGTAGCCTGGCGGTACTACAGTGGATACTTCTGTATTGCTTGCCAGACAGCAGCAGGGTAGGTGTTGTCTTTTAGTCTCCTTTGGGCTCTGCACAGGCACCTCACTGATATCACTACTGCTCTATGGATGGGTAACAAGGATGTTCTGGGCAGGTTTAATCACCCACTGCAGAGCCCTTCTGTCCTGGAGGGGCTTTTTTGTGTTTTTAAATGCAACACTTATTTGGTTTTTATGAGGAACATACACTCCAATAAACATACTGTGATGTGTTTCCTAATTTGATACAGATGTTTTCCATTTTGTGTGCTACTGTAGGTGAGACTTTTGAGGCAAACATTTGGCATTATAGCATTTTGTGTTAAGAGTTTTGAAAAGTGAAAACTGCCCCAGACAAATGTGGTCCAAAGTTTCACCTTCACTGTCTGTCAGTTATGTAATTTTATTAATTACAAAGTTGTTTGGAAATTTCACCACTAAGGAACAGTATCAACTAAGACTCTGGTTCTGCATTACAAACTTATCAATAAGGGCTTTGTTTATATTCTGCTCATGTTGTACATATTCCCAATTAACGTTGCATTTTATCAGATGATTATAAACTACAAGAAATCCTAGTGAAAAAAAAAACTGGTGGAAAAAAACAGATGACGTATCCCTTTTAATGGCAAGTTGACTGTGACAGGGTAGATACACAATGCACAAGGAGGTAGGGTATAGTGTTAGGGGGGTCAGTAGGGACCCAACAGGAAATTTTAGCCCTGTGGCCCTCTGATAGGTACGTTCGGCCATGCTGTTGTCATTTTAAAGCATTGTAACTACAATTTTGTTCATTCTAGTGCAAATTTTTTGCTCCTCTCTGGGTTGAAAAAAAAAAATTCAAAATATTTTCAGTTGGCTTAAATACTAAAACAAGGTTTGCTTTCATGGTTCCTGAAAAAGTTTTTATTTTGGAGGTGTATTTTTAGATCATATATATAATATAATATAAAGACTTTATTAAGGACACAAGCAAGAGGTTCATAGTGACTAAAAAATACATAAAGACAGACAATAAAAACAACAATGCAACAATACAATAAAAACGTACATCAATCACAGTCATAGCAGCCATTATCAACCAGATGTAGTCACGGAGGGACAGACATCAGNTCCATAGTGACTAAAAAATACATAAAGACAGACAATAAAAACAACAATGCAACAATACAATAAAAACGTACATCAATCACAGTCATAGCAGCCATTATCAACCAGATGTAGTCACGGAGGGACAGACATCAGGTAGGCTATCAGACTGGAGGCTATACAGACTGGAGCGCCAATGGCTCCACAGTCTTGAAGAGAACCGAAACGAGCTCTTCTTACCGTCACACAGGTACAATATGATGTCATTTCCTGAGGCCGACAGCCTGCACATAAATTTGTACATGAGATTGCGTATTACAGCAGAGCAGTTCGGCACCCCAACATTCACAAACATCTCGCTGGCACTGCACCAACGGGGAAGCTTTAAAAGCATCCTCATGGCATCATTATAGGCCACATTTAGTCTCTGCATGTTTTTTTTGCTATAAACACGCCACAAATGGGCAGTGTACAGAGGAGTACAGTATGCTCTAAATAATGCTACCTTAACATGAGTAGTGCACATGCTAAACTTCCGTGCAAGCTGATTGGCCTGCAAGTAAAGCTTGCGACACTGCCTGTTAATATCTTTATCATCTGTCAGATCGTTTACAATATGATGGCCAAGATATTTCACCTCATTACATTCTTCAAGAACAGAACCAGATAAAAAGAAATCAGGGAAAACTAATTTCCTATCACCTTTACTTCTGACTATCATAATGTTACTCTTAGTTGCATTATATTTGATGTCGAAGTCAAAACCATATTGTGTACAGACTTTCAATAGCTGTTGTAAGCCAGCACTGTATGGGCAAAAAATTACTAAATCATCAGCATACATAAGGTGATTGATTAACATAGAGCCAACCATGCACCCTGTATTACATACATTCAGCTGCTGTGACAAGTCATCCATATATACATTAAAAAGAAAAGGGGACAAAATTCCACCCTGTCTCACCCCATTACTGACTCGGAAAGGTTCTGACACAGAGTTTCCCCATTTTATCTGGAAGGTCTGATGAGCATACCAGTAGACAAGAATTCTTAAAATCCACGTGGGGACCCCTCTAACACGCAATTTATTAAACAATTTTTCATGATTGATGCGGTCGAAGGCCTTGGAGGCATCGATAAAACACATAAAAATAGTTGAGTTCTGTCTGTTGTATTTGTCTAAAATTTCTTTTAAGGCAAAAATGCACATGTCAGTGCCATGTTTCCGTTTAAAACCAAACTGGTTGTCACTTGTGATTATGTAATCTTCCAGCCTATTGAGAAGGATTTTCTCCACAACTTTAGATAAGATACTGGCTAATGCAATAGGCCTGTAGTTCTCTATACTGTTTATTTTGCCTGCTTTGTTTTTGATTACAGGCACTAACAAGACAGACATGATAGAGTCAGGCAGGATTCCATGGCTTAGTAAACCTGTCAGGCAGATAGCAAGTAAGATACAAAGTTTTTTGCTTGCATATTTTAAATGTTCAGCAGTTATCTTATCAGCTCCACATGATTTATTGTCATCTAATGCTAAAATAGCAGAGTGAACCTCTTCTGAATTGATAACTATGTTCACATCTGTATCAGCAGTACCCACTTCAAATTGATTACTACCAACACAGTTAAATAATTCAAAGTAATGTTGTCGCCACATCTGGGATATTTTATCAGGATCACTAATCCCTTCAATATTCGATGGCAGAGTCATAGTACAATTATTCATACATCTGACTTCCTTCCAGAAATCATTAACATTGTTGTTTTGCAACTTCTTAGCCAGTGAGTCAGATCTCATAGACTTCTCATATTTTTTAATAAATCGAAGAGCATATTTGAAATTTGCATGAGAACGTTTCTTCTCTTCAAATAGAGGCCCCTGTTTGCCTCTACCTGATTCTACCCAAGCTTTGAATGTTTTTCTGGCTGTCCCATGAAGCTCTGCCACATAATCATTCCAGCCTGGTTTGACATTATATACCTTAGACTGAATTTTATACAGTGGTTTACTGGAGGTAAGAAGTGACTCCACAATAGAATCATAAAAGTCACAAAGATCTTTCCCGTGTTGTGGGTTCTCACAGTTCACATTACAGCATCTTATTGCATCTTTGGGTAGCTCAATATTTCCCAGTAAGTTGTCTGTCATGATGGAATATTTATTCATGGAATTCTTAGTTAATTTACACCGCTCCAGTTTTCCTGAAATTGGGTTATTTCCCACAGTAGACACCATTGGTCATTTTTCCACATTCAAAGATATAGAAAAGGGTATATGATTGGCTATGGCATAATCATAATAAATTTCCATGGCTTCCAAGGAAGCATGTGCATCTGATGTACAAACACAATGGTCCAACCATGAGGTGGTATGCCAAGCTTCACTGATGTAACTAAAGCTGTTTTCAGGCAAAAGCACTTTGCTAGAGAGGGTTAAGCCTCCATCAGTACAGAATTGTATTAAATGTCTTGCAAACAAAGAGTTCTCATCAGAAATATCTGCATTCATGTCTCCCAAAACAAAGATGCTGCTGGAGGAATTATCTTGGATGAAGGAGTTAACAAAGGCTAATCTATTGAGGAATTCACCCTCATTTTGATAACACTCATGAGGCGTGTAGATATTCAAAATAATAAACTTAGTGTCCTTGCAATTTATTTCTATTCCAATAGCCCAATCTACATCCACTCTGACTACTTTGATCACAGAATCATATTTCTTTTTCCAGAGGATAGCCACTCCCCCAGGTATCCTTCCATGATTTAATTTTAAGCTGAGGTCAGTGGTGGATACCCCAGCTCCATAGAAATCACAGTGTAATGAATTTAGGCCTTCTAAGTCCTGCACTGCTAAAATTGTCTCTTGCACACACAGTACATCACAGTTCCCATAGATTACTCGATTGCTAAATTTTCCTTCCCATGTCAATGTTGAGCACCATTTGTTTCCATGTGTGGTCATTCCAGGTGCTAAAAACAAGGCTGTTTTTCTTTATTCCATGAAACGTTGACATATTTGAGATAAATGGTCATTGCACAACAACATACCACAATACACTGGCACAGATTTCTGTACATTCATCATTATGCGATTATATTTCCTATCCCTAATAGTATCCTCCCACCAAAAACAAGAATCAGTATCTCTGAAGACTGTGTTTATTATTGTTTGTGTATGAAATTGTCATTTGATGACAGAGCAGATGGAAATAAGAGAATAAGAGGACTGGGGATGATGAGCGACAAAGGTCACCAGCATTGTGGATATAAATCAACTTTATTGCGGTTGCTACCAGTCACTCCTCTGCTAATGAAGCTACCAGTCCCCACTAACAAGCTTAACAAATGTCTCGGATATCAGGCAGTAATTGCAGGGAGACTCTTCTATCTGCCTAATTACTGATATTTCCTGCTGCACCAATTGGACCTGCAGCACGCAGGGAGGGTGGTGGGGAGAGTGGGTTATTATATTCCATTTGCTGGGACAGCTCCTGTGGCAAGGCTGCACTCTCTGAAACGTCTTCCATAGGTTATTTATAATCACTAAGATGTGGTAGAGAGAGGCTGACGTAGATTGGGAGAGAGAGAAAGAGAATTTGTTGAACACAGAGCAGAGAAGCAAAAATGGAGGAGAGGCACAGAGAATAGAGCTACAGTGGGAGAGGTGGAGGTGTGTGTGTGTGTGTGTGTGTGTGTGTGTGTGTGTGTGTGTGTGTGTGTGTGTGTGTTAGGGAGAAACTGAGGTCTGGCAACTCAGCCTCTGTTCCCCCTTTCACCCTCTCAAGTCCTCCAACTCCTAATCAATTTCTCATCAATACCTCTGTGCTGTATTATCCTTTCTTTCTTTCTTTTTTCTCTCATCACTTTTCTCTGTCTTCTTTCTTCCTTCTCAGCTTGATAATCAGGCTGATTTGCCACTTTATTTCATTATTCACTCTTATATGGCTTGTTTATGCCCTAGCCAGTCAGTAGAGAGTGACACATCCCTCTTGCTGCTATCATTTTCTGGCCAACATGGAAGCTCTGATATTTGTTACTAAGAACAGTTTATGTTTTTTAACATCGCAGTAGAAATATGTCAATTTAACCTGTACTTTAATCTCACCCAAGCCTGGAGCCATTTTTCTGGTAATCCTTTCATTCATTTTCTGTAACCACTTATCCTGTTAGGGGTTGCGGGGGGGCTGGAGCCTATCCCATCTGATATTGGGCGAGAGGCAGGGTACACCCTGGACAGGTTGCCAGACTATCACAGGGCTGAGACACAGAGACAGACAACCATTCACATTCACATTCACACCTACGGGCAATCTAGAGTCACCAATTAACCTGCATGTCTTTGGACTGTGGGAGGAAGCTGGAGTACCCGGAGAAAGGCCATGCTGACACAGGGAGAACATGCATAAAAACTGTCTCTCTCTCTCTCTCTCCCCCCCCCCCCGGAGTTGGAACCCCCAGCCCTGGGTGTGTGGCGACAATGCTAACCATCCATTCTTATATGGCTTGTTTATGACCTAACCAGTCAGTAGAGAGTGACACATCTGTCTCGTTGCTATCTTTTTCAGGCCAACATGGAAGCTCCGCTATTTTTTATTAGGAATGCTTTATGTTTTTCAACATCACAGAAGAAATAGGTTAATTTAACCTGTACTTTAATCTCACCCAAGCTTGGAGCCGTTTTTCTGGAAATGTTCCTGTCATTATTTTTCTGGCTTTGGTACAGGGAAGTGTTATCCCCATTCTTAATCCCACCTGCAAAACTCTGATTGGTCAACTGTTTTCCAACCAGAGACGTGTCATTTTATTCGCTGGAATAAGAACAAAGAAGTGAGCAACTATTCAGAGGTCTGGAACCAGGTTCCTTCCCTACATCCTTCTTTTCTCCTCTTTCTTACTGAATATTTTAAATGGTTTTCATACTCATTCTCTGCAGTATCGATAAAATGGTACCAGCTGCACTTTCTCACTCTCTCTTATTGTTAATGTTTACGACTGTGATTCTTGATCCCTGCAACCCATTTCAAAATGGTTGGGATATGGGCAACAAAAGATTAAGATAGTTGTAAAATGCTCAAAATGCACCAGTTTGCAGCTTTCCATGGGTGAACAGGTTTATTGGTAACAGATTAAAGTATCATGGTTGGGTATGAAAGGGGCATCCAGTTGTCCACAAGCAAGGATGGTCTCTTGTGGAAAACTGCATGGGCAAGGTTCAGAACAGTGGTTCTCAACACATAATTACAAGGTATTTAGGGATTTCACCATCTACAATTCATAATATCATCAAAAGATTCTGATAATCTGGAGAAATCTCTGCACATCAGGGACAAGGCTGAAAATCAATACTGAACGCCCATGACCTTTCACCCCTCAGACAGCACTGCATTAAAAAACAACATGATTATATTAAGGATATTACTACATGGGCTCGGGAACAACCATAACACACCACTAAACACAGTTAGTCTTTGCATCTGCAAATGTGATGGAAGACTCTACCATGCAAAGTGAAAGCCATATGTCACCAACTCATCTGAGATTGACCGTGCTGTGGTCTGGCGAGTTCACATTTCAAATTGTTTTTGAAATCATGGACGTCATGTCTTACAGACTAAAGAGGAAAATGACCATTCAGACTGTTATCAGAGCAAAGTTCAAAGCCATCATCTGTGATGGTATGGAGGTGTGTTAGTGCCAATGGCATTATGGGTAACTTGTTCATCTGTGAAGGCACTATGAATGCTAATAGGTACATACATGTTTTGGAGCAACATATGCTGCCATCCAGACGACGTCTTTTTAAGGGACATCCATGCTTATTCTAGCAAGACAATGAGACATATTCTGTAGTGTTCCAACAGCGTGGCTTCAGAGTAAAAGAGTGCAGGTACTAGACTGACCTGCCTGCAGTCCAGACCTGACTCCCATTAAAATTGTGTGGCACATTAAGTAGGACAATGGAGACCCTGGACTGCTGAGTAACTTAAGTTGTATATCAAACAAGAAAGGAAAAGAGTTCACTTTCTAAACTCCAACAATTAGTGTCGTCAGTTCCCAAAGGCTTATTCGGTGTTGTTTAAGAAAAGGTGACAGCAGACGGTGGTAAACATGCCCTTGTCCCAGCTGTTTTGTTACATGTTACAGGCATCACAGTCAGAATGAGTATATGTTTCCAAAAACCAATAACGTTTATCAGTTTGAGCATTAAATATCTTGTCTTCTTACTGTATTTAATTAGATATGTGTTGAAAGTCATTGCATTCAGTTTTTCACGGTGTCCCAGCTTTTTGGGAATTGGAGTTGTAGTGTAATTTCTTTTCTCTATCTTTTTTTTTTTTTTTTTTTTTTTTTTTTGAGTGACAGAAATAGGCTTTAATAGTTTTTCTTACCAT
>NC_065526.1:33660381-33663299 GCF_006386435.1 Epinephelus moara | reverse complement strand
TTTTTTTTTTTTTTTTGTTTTTTTTTTTGAGTGACAGAAATAGGCTTTAATAGTTTTTCTTACCATATTGTTCATTTTTTTTTTACAGTTCTTTCCTTGCAACCATTTTGATTCTCCCTTTGTTTGATTATCAGTATTCACCCTTTTATTTAATCATTTCCAGTCTCCTTCCTTTCATCCTTTCTTTTTTATTTTCTTGTTCTGTCATGACAACTGTGAAATATACTGACAATAGGAAGGAAGGAAAAACCTCTGGAACTCTGTTGGAGGTTTGAACAGCATTCTTCCAAAATATATTCTCTTATATTCCAGTATTGGAGAGCTGTCTACTCCAAAATTTCCCATTTGTGTTCACTTGGGTTCAGAATCAGCTGAAAAGTGACTGTGAAGGCCGTAGCATCCAGTTCATACTCTTGCCCTGCATTGGCTATAATTTTCCAAAAGTTTTTATTTTTCCAATTTGACAACTGTCTGTAGATCACTATACAGTATATACTAAAATTTCAAGAGTTTTAAAGGTTTTGAAGTCAGAGACTCAGATATGAACAGTTCTGCATTTTAGATCACAGATATTACAAAGCTGCAATCCACAGTCGGAACAAAATATGTGTTTTTTACTGTGGTTCTGAGGCCACAAGGACACAGAAATACAAAATGTGATCTTATATCAAAGATTTATTAAGCTCCATTTTAATGACTTACTAGCAATAGTGCCATAAAAATCACACTGTGCTAACTTAAATGTGTAACTAAAGTAGCATGAAAAACCACGATAAATTGACTCTTCCGGCATGCTTTCACACTTGCCCACATCATTATCACATAAAGAATATAAAATTAAATTAAAAGAACAGAATAAGCCAGACAGATTCTCACATGTCCATCTCCGCATACACTCACACTGTGCAAACTGAGATCAAATAGCATACATTATCGGCACGCATGCTCAAACCTGTAAATTACATCTGACATTAAACTGCAACAATTGATTTGACTTGCTGTAAACCAGCTAAGCACAAATTAGCAGTGACAGACAGTGAGCCCATTCTTCTCAATTTCTACAATATGTGAGGTGACATGAGCTGTTGGAGGATAATTGCTGGAGAGGCGGGCTCCCTGGGGAGGTGTGTTTTCTCCTTGCTTTGATTCTACCTACACAGCGAGAGATTTTATGTTCAACCCTATAGCTTGTCAACAGCCTTCAGCAAGCTGCTTCTGAGCCTCTGTAATGAAAAGTGATTGAAACACACCCTGGATAAAAGTGATTCTCCTCTCTTACTGCTGTGAACTTTACACAGGTTTTGTCTATGTAAGCCAGGGGATGACGCACTCGATAATTCAATATTTTCAATCCCCGCTCTGTTTTTTTGTCTTTTGTCTCGGCTCTTTTCACACACTTCCAACTCGTCTACTGCCACCTAATCGAAAACACACTGCAAAAATGGCTCATCAAATTTAAGTAAAAATATTTTAGATATGAGCAATCTTTGGCTTGAAATAAGCAAATTTGGCTGTGTTCCATTTGATTCATTTTCTAAAACTAATAAGGATGCTGAAAAAGGATACTCTTGTTTATTGTAATTAATTTCATTTGAAGCCAATTAATATTCAATACTAGGAGATTAAAGTACTTATAATAAGATTAGTGTTAAAGGGTCTCTGTGGAGTTTTAAGCCTCCAGTAGCGCAATGGAGCTGTCTTTCTATCAATGGGTCCTTGTTTTGTTTATCCCATGCAGATGCGCAAGGATGCACAAGTGATTTGCAGTCCTACCAATGGTGTCACTCTATTACACTTACCAAAAGGTGCTGTTTAAACACCAAGATATGCAGCAATGCACCAACAAAGACAGAGAAGAAGGCTGCAAGCGAGTAAACATGAATGTAAACTATGCTTGGTTTGAAATATTTTATAAAACTTGGTTTTGTAAATGTTTTATAAGGAAGGAAATGTACTCAACACATTTTTTTAGACCTCAGGGATGCCAGTGTTTTTTTTAGTGAGTAAACATGACTTTTGGTAGTTTCCGGTAAACTCCACAGAGCTCCTTTAACCTTGTGTCGAGACAACAGAACACACAAGAACTCATGGCCTGCGAAGTGGAAGGCATGTTTGCTTAGCTTTGAGTCACCAGCTGGTGTCTGGTAAGGTGGCTCCAGTCATGGCATCATTGATTGGTGGGTTTTTTCCAGGCTGAAGTATCTTAAAGTCTGGGTAAAGTGACATTAGAGATTACTTTCTAAACACATTATGCATGTTAGAAAATACTTGCTGAAAAATGTGAATAGAGTGGGAATTACACAACAGTGAATTGTGGAGTTACACCTAAAAATATTTTTCACTGTTTTTGTGTCCAGGATTTTTCAGATGGGCCTCAAATTGTGGCTCAATGACCAACTGGAGCCATCCTTTACATAACCCCCATAAAAGCTAACTTTACAGTGCATATCTCAGAGTTGTTTTGTGCTCTCTAAAAGAGGCAACAGGTAGCATCTTTTCCTAACTATATCAGTATGAAAATAATGTGGGTTGCACAGGGTAGTGGCCACAGTAAAATCAGACTATCAGCGTTTACATAGGTTACTTAGTGGTTGTGTAATAAGCTTCTGCCACCTGTGCCGAAAAATCTGCTTTACGGCAGGAAACGCATCATGTATTGCGAAATTGGTCGGTCAGCCAATAGTTGAGTCACGAGCACAATGGCAGACGGACAAAGTTTGGAGACAAGTGAAAAACGGCCTCCCAAAAGAAAACGAGCTCCTCTGTCTGAGGAGGCAAAGAAAAGCAAAAAGGAGAGTGATAAAAGAAGAGGAAAAACAAGAGTAAACCTCAGTCAGGCGTTCAAGAGATGGAGGGAGCTCCGTGACCAAAGAGGCTTCAATACTGATGTCCAGCTAGCTTTCTTTCTAATGGATCAG
>NC_065526.1:33368542-33660260 GCF_006386435.1 Epinephelus moara | reverse complement strand
TGCATTCTGGTATAATTATTTGCTTTACTATTTGTTTTTTCTTCAGATAAATCTGATAATTGTTGCTCGGTCTCTTTACTCATTTATTTAGTAGAGTGTCCACACACCTTCTCATTCTACATATACATAGAGGTACACTGGTGGCTTTACAGCCTACATTTTATTTAATTTAGAGAGTCTAATAGAGTCATATATTATTGATTATTGAGTCATATTATTATTGATTATTGACACAAATCAAGCGACACAAGATTATGTTAGCATAAAATGAACTTGTAAACATAGCTTAATAGCACTAAAACACAGAAATTACCACAAGATCATTAACGCTTACCTCTCCCACGGGGCACAAGAGCAAAAGGGGAGAGGCAAGGCGGGAGACACCTCTTTATAGGTGGAGTACCCTCAAAGGTGAATGCAAGAGTACAAAAACATTCTGCATATTGACTTTGGAGGCCTAAGCATGTCAGAAATTTTGTGGAATTATAGTACTCAACATTACAAATGTACATTTGTCTTGTCACACATATTACTGCAGTATATTTGACCCTGTTACATATAATAACATGCAAATGTATAGTATCTCTGGTTTGGAGAATTGCACAATGCCAGCATTTATTTTGACAATTAGGTTGTTTTGATCCAAGAACGAGTTGAGAGTATATGCCCTCTGGATGGTCTGTATCAGACATGTTCCTTGTAGAACTAAACATAACCCCAAATAAGATAAGTCAAGATTTTGAATGTAAATATAAGATTATCTCACTCATAAAAATGTTTTTTGTAGTGTACTAACTGTCTGACATTTGTACTGCTCCGTCTGAGATTAACAGGGGCTGCTATGCGGATGATTTTGTTAAGAATGGTGCCATGGTTCAAAAGTGTCAGATGCCTTTCACACGACTTTTATCCTCCATTTTCAATTTCTCTCTTAGCTTGTTTGGATGAGGCGAGAGTTTAGTGGTTGGAGCGGTGTCAGACCCCGCCGTGAAGGTCAGCACCGTGTCCGATAAAAGTAGTGCGAAGAAAACTTTCCCTCCCTTGCCCTCCCTGTAATCTCCGTGTGAAGAAAATGCCAGCTGCCAGTCTTATTTGGAGAGATAAGGGCCTAGCCCCAAATGCACCTGCATGGCCACCCACAGCAGAATAACAGTGAGAGAAGAAACACGTAGATGATAAAAATTAAAGAAAAAAATATGGAGGGAAACTTATAAAAATATCCCAACACATAACTCCACACCGGTAGATCCCAGAGAAACTAGAACCAGGTGTAAACCATTTTATTATATTGTGTGTGTGTGTGTGTGTGTGTGTGTGTGTGTGTGTGTGTGTGTGTGCGCACGCTGGCTGTCGAGTCTTCACTGTAACTCCCAGTTGGCAGGGTAAAATTGATGGCCCCTGCTATAGATTTTTGGCAGACAAGTCCCCCTACAACCATCTTATATCTTATTACCAACAGCCTCAGACGCTCAAATTGATCTTTATCGGTGTAAAAAAAAAGAAATCCCCCACGGCATCGTCGACCTTTATGGTCCTCACCTTTCATTGGTGAATGTTTTTCTCCTGCGAGTGTTGTGTATATGTGTGTGTGTGTGTCGTGCAAGTGGAAACTCCAGGAGGCGTACCAACAAGCTTGATGGAGAGTAATTTCTAGGGCAGTCACTGTAGTAAGCATGTCCAAGGTGATAGCCCTCCAGTTGTACTTAAATAGGAAGGGAATGGGATTTTTTTTTCTTTTCAAAATTTGAACCACAACCTTTGACTGAGTTGCGTAGGAATAATCTGCCTCCTAAACACTATCATTAACATAGATAAGTTGTCACAGCTTTGGGCTTTTTGTCGTTTAAGAGAAGAAGTTGTACTTTTGTTGACAGTCACATAATTTTCGTGGATTGCTTATGAGTGGGAGAGACGTTTGTTTCACCAGCTGCAGCACACTGATTTAGTGTTGACACATCACCTCTACAAGCACTCAGAGCATCATCTGTCACACTCATGCAAAGTGGAGAGAAGCTGAAGCAAAAACACTGTTGCACATTTTTGCAAAGTTTTTTTTTCTTCACAAAGTAAGATTGTGTGGGGAAAAAAATCAATCATCTCTGTCTGATATTACCAAATAGAGCTGTAACAGCAAGTCTATCCCATTCCTCTTTGACTGAAACATACTGTAGAATCACTTTATTTGCACTGATTATTAGAATTATAATAGTGTCGAATAAGGTCACTGGAGTGAAATACATGGTGTTGTTAACAACCGTCAGACAGTTCTCTAACTAGAAAAAACTGGACTCACAAATAATGACGTATCCTCCATCCTCCTACACAGTGATCTGATCCATTGTTGTTATGAAAAGCATTGATTGCTGCAGCTTTAGGCTTCAAGGATCTGAAAGTTGACATTATTTTATGTCACCTTGCATGATCTGTTGGTAATTAAGTATTCGAACTTCCTAATGCAGCTTTAAAACACTGCCATCACCCAATGGTAATAAGACAAAATGTCAAAATATGGTGAACTTAAACCTGTCCATATACTGATATCTTCTTCTTTTTCTTCCTGAAGTTTAAATCTTTTTCATGTCATCATATCTTCTCTTCCACAGAAGCCACTTTGGCTTTCAACTTCTTTTTCCCTTATCTTTCTCTCGGCACTTGATGAGTCACTCCGTACTCCCCTACACATGTAGAAGGGAAATTATCCTTTTAAGAGAATCTGCAAAGATCAGCCACCTGTATTAAGTGACCATCATAAATGTAGTCATTATGGAAATTACACTTTTTATATGACTGCTCTGCTATGCTTCGCTTCACCACTCTGAGCATTTCCCTGTCACATTTTCTCCTAGCTGTTACAGTAGTGTGTTTGTGTAAAGTGAGAATTCAACATTTTGGATCTGGGACCCATTTTACAGATTGGATTTATGAATAAAAGAGTATCTGCCGGTTGGATCAATGCAAGTATCTTTAATGAACCAAGCTATTGGTCAGAGGACCTTCATCAGGGTAGCAAAAGATTGGATTAAAATGCATTTCATATCCAAATCGTATCTTAAAGTGATTTAACCTGATTACATTTACACCTGGAATTAATGTTTCTCAAGTGTCCACATTGATATGCACCTGTGATCTGATTGCTCTGTCCAGCTCAAACAACTGAATGGTTGCATGGCAGCAGGGGTATCAATTCAGTTTCATAGGGTCCAACTGGTAAGGTTTAGGCAAAACAAAACATGTCATCATGGTTATGAAAAGATCGTATTTTGGCCTAAAAGATTCGCTTCAGGTGGCACAATCACTACTTTTTTTTATTTATTTATTTATTTTTTTTATTTTGGCACTATCCACAGGAGACCAGCACATTCTCACTCCGACCTCTCGTCACATATTGACATTTGGTTTCCATGTCCACATACGACGTGCAAGGTACCCTGGGTGCATTGGTTGTTGACATTCTGGGACACCATTTGTCTGCCTGTTACTTTGTCTTCTGTCAAAACACACAGTGTCTTTCAAAATAAACGCACTACATCAATACAACACCGTGAATTGACGTTTTTTTTCCTTCAACAGCAAACACACATGGTTGGGTTTAGGCAACAAAAATTACGTGGTTAGGTTTAGGCAACAAAAGCATGTGGTTACATTTCGGAAAAAAGAACAGGGTTTGGCTTTAGAGTCTTACGGCACAAGAACACCGCTCTTTCAGGTGTAAGTTGGTGTTTGTTGGACCCATCCACCAACCCTCCCGCCCGCCTTAACTTTCACCACCTTAACTCTCATCCTTGTCCCATCGTGTTTCCCCCTTGATGCCACCAGGCGCCTTCAAACTATAATGGCAACCGTCTTCTTATCATGCCGATCTTTAAGGACGCCTTTTTTCTTTGTTTTTTGACACTGCAAGTCACTGCCCAAGCACAAGATTTCAACACTTCAGAGTGAGACCGGGCTCGGAAAACACAGTGCTGAGTCGCTAAAAAACAACCTGTTTTGTTGATTGTTGGTCTCAAACAGTGGTCTGCAGTGGTTTGCAGCTGGCTACTATCTTGCCAAGATGTTAGACCAGCTAATATCCACCATCTCCTCCACTTCCTGATGACAAAGTCAGCTCATATACTACCTCACTTTAGAAATGTTGATATGCTACCTATGAAATCTGTAGTTTGCAGAAACATACAATGCCGACATTCTCTTCTGGAGACTGGGCTGATCTTTAAAATCCATAAGCTTTCTTCCTGCTTGTTAGCAGCTTAGCTCAGGTAGTAAACTCAAGTTGACTTTTGGTTTCACATGGGATACAAACAGTGGTCTCCTGGGTGAAAGTCATGTGTTTAACCCCCCCCCCCCCCCCACTCTACTCATACTTGCTCGCACTTTCTGTTGTGTTTTTTCTGAGGATAGAATTTCACTGGAGTTAGGTGAAAGCCTGATGCATCTCATACAGACACTGTAGGGAGCCATGTGCGTGGGTAACAAAAGCCAAGGGCCACAAACCACACTGCTGTATTTGACACCCTTGGAATGACAGTGCGTTGTATCTGTGAACACTGGCTGGATATTTTAACCTAAGTGCAAATCTACTACAGCAGGGCTAGAAACTGGCTCTCAATTAAAACAGATGACTCATTCTTTTCACATCATGATACCTAATAAATAAATGCTGATTTGTAAACTGCCATTGCGATGAGGCTTTACTTGTAATCATTAAAGGCTGTCAGTCTAAAAAAACAAGACAAAACAAAAAAACGCTTTTCTTACCTGTTTACCCGTTTCTTTTCTTCTTTCAACTTTTGGTGCACTGCTGCATTAAATCAGATCTGCATATACTTGTGACATAAGAGCAGTAGCTGCTTTTCTGTCTGAATGTTGTTTCTTCAGAAGCCATTTGCGTATTCAGAGGTATCATGGCCTTTTCGCGCCACCTCAAACACGATTTCAGCGACAGTCTTCACAGTACAGTAGCTCTGTGACCTTTCGTATGTTCTCAGGCTGTTAGTGATAAGTGGGAGGCAATGAAAATCTTTGTTCATTATGTGTTCCTAATAATGGCTTTTAATTATGTATTGCATTCTTGTAGCATGGATGTGTCTGACTTTATAATTGTTCCTATTTCATACTGTAGGGTTCTTCAGATCAATTAAGTACAATTATATGTTCTTACCTTCATTGTAATTTAATTCCCTAGTCTACCATGATTTCGACATCTTATAGGTATATAGCTATATATACATTCAAATTTGTTGGCAAGTGTTTCTTTTATTGAGTTACTTAATTATTTTTTATCATTTATTATTGCCACCTGCAGTTAAATGGGGCAACATTTATTTGGAAGTACAACTGTGAATTTTTCCTTCTCATATTTTGGACATTTTCATGTTCATATTATACATGAAAGTACATTTTTAATTGTACATTTGGGTTTTTACATCTGACCTTTTGTAAATAGAGCTCCAAGCTCCAGTGCCATTTCAAATTAAAAGCCTGGATTAAAAGAAAAACACAAACACACAGTGAGATAAAAAGCCATGTCCACTCCATGTATAAATGTAAAATATATATGAATGCAGTTAAACAGAATGTGAAATTGTAATTCTTAAATTAAACATTCAAACATTTAAAGTCTGACGTTCCTGATACCGTGTATAAAAGCAAGCACAAAGAACTGATCATCAGTCAAAAAGGAGGGAGGTAGTAACAGACATTCAGGAAGCGCCATTTCACTGAAGCAAACCTGGCCGTTTCTAGTCATGCTTTACTTTATTCCTCAACCACCAGCAGTTTCTTCTTCTTTCACTTCATTAAACCTTATTCAGTGTATCTCTCCTGGATCTGAGGTTCATTAAAACCTCCTAGCGCTCCTCACATAGATACATGGATGCAACAGAGAAAGACTGGAGACCACCATCAGCTAAGGAACATTTTGCTACACTACATTACTCTGGTCTTTAGTAGCAGGCGAGCTCACACCGCTTTGTATTCTAGCCCGCAACAATTCACAGATCCGTGAGAGTGAAGAGCCAGTGGTGTAATGTTTGACTGGGAAGCATGCAGCAGGAAAAAGTGATAAATCGCTCCTAGCCAAGATCTCTCAACATACCCACTGTGTTGTAGGTTGAACAGCAGATGGGGCAGAGAGAATGAGAGGAATAGGAGGAAAAGACAGAGAAACAAGAGAAATAAATATCACTGGCAGAGGTTACATTTACATCCCCACAGTACGGTGGATACTGGCTCACACTACTGATTTTATTTGCTCTATTAGGTGTAAGGTAGCTGGTTCAGTTGAATGATTTGCTCTGAAGCAAAACTGCATGTAAACCAAAGTTGCTTGTGTCAAGATAAGTTGTAAGTTGTTCAATGACAACCTTCTCAGCAACCTTTTGACTGCTGCTAGCACTATTTTTATGGGTCTCTGGATTTCAAAATAAGAGTGTCAATGGCTTTTGGTTAAGGAGGACCTTTTATGCTCATTTTAATGTTCATACTTTTATTTGGGGTTTCTACTAGAACATGTTAACATGCTTTATTTTTCACTTAACACCTTATGTTCCTCATACTGTGTGTGCTGGAACACCTGTATGTACCCTCTGTCTGAAACGCTCTTTTTTAGCAGCTGTCTTGTTAATGCCCCCTCCTGAAAACGCCCAGTCTGCTCTGGTTGCTCCGGGTTTTCTGTACCTTGGTGTCGCACACAAATTTTCTCCCAAGTATGCATCCCGTAGTTCCCCCTTACTGTGGTGCAACTGGCTCGTACTCATCATGTACATGTAGACACACAAGGGTCACAGCACAATAGGGCGGGACCAGGCAGACCTGCTTAGGTAAAAAAAAAACCTTGGTGTCTCTGCAGTGGATAAAAAACTATCAATAAGAGCTTTGAAACCGAAGTCCTCACAACTGGACATGTTCTAGCAGGAATACAATAAAAAACTGGGGAGAAATTTCTAACTTTGGCAACCAAGATTATATGTTTGACATTAGCATGTAGCTACATGTAGCAGTGTAGGCTACGTGATGTGACGTAACGTGTCCAGAGCAGATGATCATATAAAGAAGTCCGTCATAAGCCAAAGTCAGCTTGTAGCCAAAACAGAATACTCTGTTTTGGCTATTCTGAGGTTTTTACTCACAGAGATTACTTTTACATTCAAACTTTGGCCACGGTTTATATGAACATCCTTCACTGTAACATTATGTGACAGATAATAAGGAAAAGTATAATAGATCCCATTTAGGTTTTAATCAATTTAACATTTCCTGTCTCATGCTTCAAGTTGACTTTTTTAGTTTTGAACCAAGACTGCAATCTTTTTCTGAACTTAAATAAAGTGTTGAGTGTCACCATGAAAACGTCCATGATGTTTTAGTTGTTACAAGCATTTAATTAATTTCTAGAGTGGATATTTTTGGAAGCCAAACTAAATAAGTGGTCTGTCGGGTTTTTGCAGATGTATTTAATATCAAAATTTTGCAGCATGACTTTTATATTCATTACCATTTCCTAAGAATGTTGTTTAAAAAAAGTATTACTTTACCTTAGAAAAGAACTTCAGGCTTCAAGGAATACCATTACAAGCTCAAGAAGACTAATGCTAATGCCAACTTGATCATTTTCCATGAGGTTATTATTTGCAATTCAGCTTGCACAGACAAGGACAGACAATTGAAAACATGTTTAATGCATATTAGAACATCCCAGGTGCCTTGTTTCTGTGCCACATGGTTGATATTCATGAAGACCTTGCTAGGAAAGCTGTAAAAAAAAAATAAAGAGACAGTAATGCACGAAGAAGGACGAGGAGACAAAGTGAAAGGTTACGAAAGTGAAGCTGATGTACAGAGAACATGTAGAGTGGCACGCTGACAGACAGACAGCATTACTGGGCCCTTCAGCGTCCATGAAGGAGATGTCACTAATAGGCCTGTCAGGCTGCGGTCAGCAGCCCTAATCAGCACTTAGACAAACAGCGTCTGCTCACAGTGCGCCATGCTCCACATACTGCTTTAAACATAAAGCTTCCATCAAGGCTTAGCGAGCCTTGTCTGCTGATGCTGCTGCAGATAACTTGTCTGTGTGTGTTTGAATGGCCAGTTGTATAGGCGCCTAGCTGAAGGGCCCTGCCCAGCTAGGCTTGACTGTGAAAGCCTGCAAAGGTGAAAAGGGTAGGAGGGCAGGGTAATGCTGCAGATGTATCATTGCACTAAAGCGATGTTGAACTTTAGGAGAACTTTAAGTTGTGTAGTTTCCTGGCTATGATGTAAGATCAGATATTTTCCATCTTCTTTATCCGTTGATCCGTACCTGAGCAAGGGGAATTTTTTTTTCTGCAATCCATTCAATCATGCATGTCAAAACGGGTCTGGAAATCTCACGCTTAACACATTTATAAATCCTTTCCATCAGCTTTTATCGCACCTCCCTTTTATTAATATGCCATCTTTTCCACCCACGCAAAGAAAAAGAAATTCCGTATTTATGATTTTTTTTTTCTTGAACTCTTGGCATTTCTGTTCATTTTTTTGTACACGGTAATAAAATACCCATAAAAGCAGGTGGGTGGAAATGTCTCATGGCCAGATGGCAATATTTTACCAAAGGTCAACAAAGCCTGAGAAAATACGCCACCACTTTTCCTATGATAACAGAATCGTGCCATGTTTTAGCTGCTCCACTGCACAGTGTATGAATAAAATTGTAAAATCTTAGAGGGATTTTGAATACATGCCTGTCTGAAAACTGATAACCACAAACGCATTTTATAGTTTGTTCTGTACTTCAGTGCCAACCAAATACGAGGGTGAAATACAGTTTGTGGAAATGACACAAGGGCACTTTTTTTATCTGGTTCTCTATTGTGTTACATGAGGATCCAGTGGGTTATTTATAATACTGCAGCAGACCAGTAAAAACACAAATGTATCCTTAAAGCGCCTACAAGGAACTTTCATTTTGAGTTGATTTTGGCGACCCTGTCGACAAAAGCGGTAGTGTTTTGCCGGAATGAAGCCTACATTTCCCATGAGCTCTAGCACGTATTGTCGTAAAGACACTTACCTGGCTCGCGCATGTGTTTGTTTTGGGGATGAATGAAACAAGACAGGAAAACTTTGCCCCCGCTCCTATCGGGGATCCCAGCTCACCTCTGCCGCGACCCAGTTCCACCTCTCCGGCGTAAGCATCACTGCCGCCGGGGTAAACGCAGCGGTCGGCTGGTAAGGCTGAAGACCTGTTTGGCGAGCACTTCCATGGCTTCTTGGACTTAGTATGGAGCAGTGCCTCGCCTCTTTATTTCTAACGCCGTGGACCCGCCAGCTCCTGCCAGGATTGGGCTGGTAAATGCTAGATCGCTAGCGAACAAAACGTTCATGAAGGATTTCCTGACTTTCGAGGATTGGATTTTCTCTGTGTGACTGAGACGTGGCTGACTGTTGGTGAGTCCAGTGCTTTCACAGAACTTTTACCCGATGATTGCTGCTATTTTAACTCCCCGCGGACATTGGGTCGAGGAGGAGGAATAGTGACTATTTATAAGAGTCACTGAATGTAAGCAGCTAGGTAAGATGACGTGTGCCGTCTGAGTGCCGTAAATCGTTTCGTCCTGGAAGCGACCTAGGATGGACCCGGAGACAGTTTCCTAAAGGTATGGATATACACTATATAGAAATAGCTTATCTTCACACCGATGGTCTCATTTGCTGTTGTAGGTCACGCACAGACATCAGCAGAAACGAGAGACTTTTGCATATCCAGTTAAAAGTTCCTTGTAGCGGCTTTAAATAAGCCAATCAAGATTTAGATTTAAAGCCTTTAAAAAAGGTTGTTTCAAATCTTTAGGTACCTCTCTAATCAAAAATGTGTGTTTCATATGTTTATGTCTCCTAATATGCCTGACTTTAAGGACTTGAATCTTTGCAAAGAAAGATGTTTTCACATTCCTCAACCAAAGGGGCAATGTCTTTTTCACTTCCCAAAATCTGAGATTCAGACATACAGCTTAGAAGCTAGACTCAGTACATCAATAATATAAAAGCCAATTGCTAGTATGGAAAACATATTGACAAGGGAGCAGACTCCGACACAACACCAGTAAGAAACCTGAAACCTCCAGTGCAGACTGAACTGGTCAGAGAGCAGAGTTAGCATTTGCATAGTTTTGACAGGGAACATGATAGAGTGTGCAGTTTTTGGATGTAAACTGGACCAATGTGAACACACTAACATCTGAGCTGATGGTATTATATGTTTCACAACTCCTCGCGCTTTGTCAGCCATTGCCCACTACAAGCTAACAAGCTAACAAACAACATAAACAAATAAAAAATGCTCACTGTGCTTACCGTTCTTAGATGTGTTCTAGTCCTCGATTTTTGCACGCAACAGATTCCTCATCTGAGTGCGGGTCTGATATGTATGTCTAATGCTAACACTAGCCATCTTAATGCACATTGCTATATTTCAGTGGTCAACCGGTCACTTTGTTACATGTAAAATCAATGTGAAGACACAATTAGATGCTTATTCCCGCTAGGTGGTGCCATGGACGTGGCACGAATGATACGAAATATGCAAATTTGGCGGCGCAAATGAAGTGAGTAGCGCGATTTTGCGTCATATGCCTATTCGCAAGAGTTGAAAAATCTGAACTTCCGCGACCAATTAATTCCAATCAGCAGAGATCCTGAGAACGTATCACGCAGAGGATGTACCTGTGGAAGTTCATTAATCGATACAGTGATTTCGCACATATGACGTGAGCTGTCACAAAATATTCTAACATTCAAATTCACACAAGTAACGTGACACGAAAATTCACACTGCATTTGGTGTGAACACAACATAATGCTGTAGCAGCACTGGAGTAAACTAAAAGAGAAACCTATGTAAACAGTGGGTGTTGGGTGGGGCAGAGCCCAGGTCCAGAGTTTCTCAATGAGTCTTTCGTTGTTGTTGTTGATCTGTGTTGTTTTTTTTTAACATTTCTTGTGGGAAAACTATGTTTAACAAAATATTAGTGATTTAATTAGTATTTTTGCATACTCAAAATGTGTCTGCAGGTGGAGTATTTCTCTTTAATACTAAATATTCATGATTTGAATAAGGGCAGCACGGTGGTGTGGTGGTTAGCACTGTCGCCTCACAGCAAGAGGGTTCCTAGTTCAGTCCAAGGAGGGAGCCCTTCTGTGCGGAGTTTGCATGTTCTCCCCGTTTCAATGTGGGTTTTCTCCGGGTACTCCGGCTTCCTCCCACAGTCCAGAGACAATCAGTTTAAGTTAACTGGTGACTCTAAATTGTCCGTAGGTGTGACTGTGAGTGTGAATGGTTGTCTGTCTCTATGTGTCAGCCCTGTGATAGTCTGGCGACCTGTCCAGGGTGTACCCTGCCTCTCGCCCAATGTCAGCTGGGATAGGCTCCAGCCCCCCGCAACCCTCAAGAGGATAAGTGGTTAGAAAATGGATGGATGGATTTGAATAATCAACAATCACAGTTAAAGTCAGAAATAGCACTAGCTAATCAGCTCCATTAGAACTGTATGGTAGTGGTTTGATAAGATGTTTGTGTTTTATTTTTTGGGGCATTTTGCCTTGAATAGACAATGACTGTGTAGACATGCAAGACAAGCCCCACAGTTTGATCACATTTGCTCAAAAGTGGCCTTACAACATGGGCAAACAACCCCACAACTGTTTTACACACATAACATGATATCACCTTTTTCCAACTGAGTAAAACACTCTAATTTTGGCAGAAAAGGGTATTTTCATGTCTGATCCCACTGCACATTGTCAGAAGCAGATTGAGAAAATATGTTTTCAGGGGCCTTTAAAATCTCAGTCCAGTGTTTTTGGGTGATTTTATTTGTGTGTGCAGCACAAACCACTGCCAACCGAGTCATTCCTTACTTTGAGCTTCACACTGCCAGTTCAGGTGGCACAGCACCGAGCTCAGAAGATCGCTTAGCATATCTGGCCTGCAGCAAACACACTGGACTTCCTGATGGTGTGAGGCGCATCAGTCAGCACCATTCACGCATGAAGCCTCTACCAACTGCAGTGCATCCTTGTGAAAACTATTGAAAACACCCAGTAGCTAAACAAGGAATATTATTGTACCACAGCAGGCCCTGTAGTTGAATAATTCCTTTAGTTCCAAACATTGAAATTTGCCAGCATTTTTACCCTTTTTTTCTGATATATTTTATTCTTTCTGAGAGGAAAAAATAAAGCAGCCAACACGTCCCATTTATGTAAATAAGCTGCTAATGTATTTGTCTTCTGAAAGTATGATTTTTTTAATTATAAAACTGTAGATCTGTTGAGTTATTAAAATGCCATTTGATGCAAAGTAGCCATTCTTCAGCAGTAAACAGATTAGTCATTACCAGTAAATTATCAAGCAAATTACTATAATCTGTTTCCTCAGCTTCATTCTGAGTCCGTAATGCGAGGTTAGTGATAAATCCCAGGTTAATTAGCTGCTCCAACCGTAAATTAGCGATTTGTAAATTGATACGATGGGGAAATGTGTTTTGCTCTCTGGTTGAGATGCAGGTCAGCCTGTTAGCAGCAGGGTGTTAGTGTCTTGTTAAGGAGTACTGTGGTGGCCACATAGGGATCAAACTAAGGCCTTTGGGTAAATGATGACCTGTTTAATTACTAAATCATGCAATTATTTTTACCACAGTGTCCCAGCTATCATCTCCTTAAGAGGTGAATTTAAAGGGTAAGTTCTAGATGGTTGCATATATTAGTTTATAGATATTTATAATATATTCCGCTTCCTGGGAATTTGTGAGTTGGTGCTGATTGTCTTGTTGAAGTGGGTGATTGTGCTGCTGACACAGATTCACTTGGGAGTTCAAGTGTTGTTACACTGCAGAGCGTACACATGCTAATGCATATCCTGCCACCCTACCCACACATTTATCTCTCTGTCAGTCATCTCAACTTATCAGTTTCTCTCTCAAAAAAAACATACAGATTCTTGCCACTCCTGCCTCTCCCTCCCATCCACACAAACACAATGACAAACAAATGTCTTCCCTTTGCATCGCCTTCTTTTGCTCATATCCTCCACACAGAAGCAATCACGCTGAATCTCAGCGTGGCTTTGCAGCCAAGGGAAAGATGCACACTTTTTATTTACAATTTGCTTCAGCTGGATACGGGCAGAGCGTCGCCCCTGCTGCCATGAATTATCAGGTACAAGCTGCATGTGGCTTCCTGGGAAGGTGCCGCTTCAAATGCGCACACACGCGCAGAAAAACTGCACAACACATCTAAGAAGATTTGCCTGTCACACAGATTTGTTTAAGCACTCTGATGTGTTCCATTTTGCAGGTTTGGAGTTGAGAATGTATCACACAGAGAGACACACAGCAAACCCAGAGTATTGTTTATCTGCGTCTCGTTCAGTTTCCTCTTTGCTGCCTCTAATTCTGTTTATCATTTCTCTCCTCTACATACAATAGGCGGGATCCCACCAAAACTCCCCTTTTCTAATGCAGTTTTCCATCTCACTGCTTTCCCATTTACTAAGCTACTGCCTGCTTTGATTTCCGACATTCTCAGATCAGCAGCAGCTCATGATTATGTTCCATAACCATATAATGTTCATCTCGGCCAAGCACATTTAAAAGGTTAGGTAGGATTTGCCCTGCTTTTGTCTGCTGAACAGTGGAGCATGTACATTGATAGCTCCCATTTCCAAACCTTGCTGCCATGCCAGTGATCCACTAGCACCATCTTGTGGCTGAAAGTAAGTACTTCTCAATTACTGGAGTCAGTGGAGTCACAGTAAATGGTCTTCTACACAGGATGGAGGAGAGATTGGTTCATGCTGGGAAATGCAGGGGCACGGAGTCAGGCATTTAGTTTAAAAGCCTCAGTTAAAAAATGAGGCTGATGGTGTCAGAGGGTAAAATCATAGCTCTTTGATCACAAAGATGAATGATGATTTAATGAGTCATCGTTTCACAAAGAAGTCTGATGAAAGGCGATATAATGGAGAGGATCCGCGAGCTGGCAAGAAACAGGAAATGAAGGCTTTCAATCCAAACGCTGCAATGTATTAATACAAACAACATGTGAAGATCACATGCTCAAGCAGATCTCTCTCCCCCTTGTCTCTCTTTCGTCTCTTCTCTCTATTATCCGTAAACATTTATGGAGTTGAAAGTATATTTTTTGTAAACAGGAGGACAGACTTGAGTCAGTTAGTTGCGGATGAACAGGAGTTAGCTCTCATTGGAGAGTGTGGGAGGAAATGGTAGATGGAGAGGTATTATATGAATCTGAATAGCTCTGAGCTCCATCTGTTGTGTATGATGAGTCATTCCACTTGGTACAGCACGGGTCAAAGCGGCACCAAATCCCCAGCTTCATACAGACACACACACACACACACACACACACAAACAAACCCTTGGATTAACACATATCCTAATACATGTTCATGCTGCAAGTTTCCCATCATGCATCTGTCCTGTGTCTACAGTTTAGTGACGCCTATTAGGTCTCAGCTGGTATCAAAGATTGGTTCTCAGGGCATATCCAAGCCTTCTGTTGTGATGAATATCTGAAAATGTTAACTCTCACCACTACTACAGCTTTACTTTACAGTGTTAAAAGAGTACTCCAAAGATGTAGCATTGAACTCCTATAATGTTTTCGGACTCATTTAAAAATAGGATTGAAATCAGTGCAGCAGAATCAGAGATATTGTCTTTTTTTAAGCACGCATTCTTCTTACTTGTCAAAACCTGTTGCCTACATTACCCAGGCCCCAAAGAACAGTGCAAGATTTAAAGCCAATTTTACATAGTGGCCAGATGTGGAATTACAACATACTGGTCCATCATGTGATACCATGGGGCCCAAAAAGACTTTTTCCCATAGGCGTACATTGTCAAAGAGATGTCTGTAAATTGGTGGATACGTTTTTTTGAGCATCTCAACCAGGGTTGGGTACCAAAATCGGGTGCCGTTTCCATATGTCCAGTACCTAAATGGTGAATGGACTGCACTTGTATAGCGCTTTTCTAGTCTTCTGACCACTCAAAGCGCTTTAACACTACAGGTCACATTCACTCATTCACACACACATTCACACACTGATGGCAGAGGCTACCATACAAGGTGCCACCTGCTACTCAGTAACAATTCACACGCACTCACACATCGAAGGAACAGTCATCAGGAGCAATTTGGGGTTCAGTATCTTGCCCAAGGATACTTCAACATGCGGACTGGAGGAGCCGAGGATCGAACTGACTATTCTCAGAGTAGTGGATGACCCTCTCTGAGCCACAGCCAGTCAAAACATAAAACTGAGAGATCTGGGGAATTTCATACTGCAGAAATAGAGCTTTTTTTGGCTTCCTGCACCACTGAGCAACTTTCTTAGGAGTGAATGATACTCAATCTCCAACACTGTATCCAGTTCTCTTTATTGAATAACCCACAATTCAACTCCATCACTCTGTTCTATCAGAGATTTGGGTGTGTTATGCTAGCAGTGGCTAATGTAGCCTTGAGCTGCTTTTGTCAAGCAGGTATGAGGAGCAGGCTACAGAGGTCCGGTAACCTTCCTGTTTTCTTACTCCACATCCACAGATTTTTCTCATTTACAAACTCGTCTTCGGTCCGAGTTAATGCAGACTCAAGTGACATCACATGACATAATTTATCATACTTAACCCAGCTGCCCCTGGAGCTACAAAATACTTTATACAACTTTTTCCACATAGACAGTAGTAATTTCCAACACCTGTAAAGGGACATAGCTGTATGAAATTGGTGGAGTTCCCCTTTAGAGATTACTGTTTCTAAATCGCCATGGCAAAACTAACCATTAACTTCACCCTTATCTCTAAAATTTCATAAACCTAAACCAAGTCCTGAATTCAAGCTAAACATAATCTGGAAACTGCATCAGCTGTTTTTTTTTTTTGTTTTTTTTTTTACTACTTGCGGAGCTTTAAAATACGAAGTCTTATAAAGATGTTATTAGCCATTGCCGTCTTATACACCAGCAGACACAGAAGCAAGACAAATGTAAGTCTGTCTTCACTGTCCTGTTAGCTCATTTTTGGGCACCACCAGCCCCTAAGAAAACCTGGCTCTTATGCTGCTACATGTTCAACTCCCTTCAGTGACTAGTCACTAACTTTGTCTGTCTGCTCATTGGTACTGGCCAAGTATCTTGGTTTGGTTTACTGGTTTATTAGAGTTTAGCACTTAAAAAGTTCTCTCTTAAACTTGTTTGCATTCTGTTTTTGAAAGCAGCTGACTGCTGCTGTGGAAAACATGACTGATGGGAGCCGAGTTAGAGAGCCGTAAATCCAAAACAATTAGCCAAATGATATGAAATAGTGTTGTAAAGCTGAGTAGAACTTCAAAGGTGGATTCATCTCTTCAAGTAACACCTCTCACATTGCAAGTAATCATTGGGCATTAGCTGATGTGAAAAATATTGAATAGAGGAGCTTTAATCTTAACTTTCATGTAAATATTAAGCTACAGCTTCAATGCAAAACCCAAGGTTCAGGCACAACTTTACCTCTTTAAGAAGTAAGGACTGACCAAAAACCCTTTACAGCACTTTTATAACTGAAATATGTTTACACAAGCATAAAAGTATTACACGCTCAAGCTCACATAGGCTCACAAAAAAAACTCTGTGCTCAAACCCCTTTGGTCATAAAGAGATCATATTTGCTAGTGACCCGCAAAGATTGGTTCCAAAATTATATTTCTGGAAGTACAGTACAAAGCAAAGGAGGAGGATATGGAGGTTGTTTTTCTGTATCTTGTCTTGTCAAGTATATGTTTCATTTAATGAGCTTGGTGTTTGTATTTATGTGTGTGTGTTTTTTCGAGGTTTATTCTCTTCAAAGCGATTTACTGATAGTCATTAGGCACCCCTAAAAGCGTGTGTGTGTTTGTGTGCGTGGGTTGAAGTTGACGGCAGTTTACAGGTAGATGCTTAGATAACCATGTGAATTCACCTTGTAGACTTTAAGAGAGCTAAAGAATGACAGAAGAAAAAAGGTGGAAATGAGAAAGTGAGTTAAAGTGACTAATAGGGAGAATGCAAAAGCAGAGAAAGTGCTGGGAAATGTGATAGAAGAGAGAATGGTTTTCTTGTTTTTAGTAGGGAGGTGCAGAAAAGAAATGTTATATTACAGCTCTCCTCCCCCACACCTACCACACATGTATTTGCATTGTGAAAATAGGTGTGACCGTGCTTTTTACTGGGGGAAGAGAGAGAATTGGAGAGAGGCGATGCTGTTAAAAGAGACAAAGAAAGACTGAGAATGACAAAAGGAGAAAAATGTTAGGAGAAGTCCAAAGAAGAAGATGGTGCTCTCTTGTTTTCTTTTGTGTGACAGAAAAATACAGCATGAGTATTAGAGAAAATAACATTCTTACCTCGCAGCAACAACCCATTCAGAGTAGTTGGGACTGAGACATCCATACAGTACAAAGGAAACCATATTATCCTTCACCAACATGCACACATACCCCTTAACACATCACATCTAGCTTTCCTGTACAAAAAGATTTATGTCCATTTAAAGGCTGGATGAGTAGCCCCTTTTTTTATTTGGGATTCCTGGTATGATTGTAGAAAGACTTAATAGGCCACTTATCAGGTGATGGACAAATGCTAAGTATCACCTCAAGACGAGCGTTATCACATAAATTGATATTCATAAAACAGTACAGCAGCCTGTCAAGAAGTAAACATTCATTAAGCAGCTACTGACCCCAGGAGTTTGATACTCCACCAGCTCTCTAGCAGAGGAGCTGGCTGGGGGAGTGTAAAGTGACTCTCGATGTGTTTTTGTGACACTCTAAGTGGTCAAGAGAGGCTTTTCACTGAATGTTCTGGAGGGCCATTTTCTCTCGATGATGGAGGGAACAACAGTCATGTGCAAAACAACAGCAATTGTGTCCATTTATGAGAAAAATAGAAACACAAGTAGTAACTTGTGTGTTATTACTGAATGGTGTTAACAAGTTACAATTAAATAAAGTAATATCCAGTGTTTGTAGTGTTACCTTGTTTTGCCGAATTACAGAAAATGACAAAGTTTTATTTTTTGTTACAAATGCAGATCATGCCAAGGACCTTGAGAGCAACAATGTTACAAAACTAACATCTGTATCACTACAATCCCTGTCTGGGATCTTCCTCTTAAAAGATAAACAAAAAAAACAAAAAAAACATTGATTTTCCTACGAAAAGTAATACACCCAAATTTGTACATATTTTACGTAATCATGAGCTAGTAATTCGAGCATTACCCAGGTATTTTGGAAGGCTGCCATCACTTGACAAATGTGCTGATGGGAGTAAACGAAGCGGTCCTGAGCAGTCTGGTAAGGAGGCAGGTTGGGATGGTAGATGGGTCAAAAAACCACAGACTTTCCCCCGGGACTTTTCCCCAGTAGGCGCATGTTTGGAACCATGTAAATTTTGAGTGAACTTTCAGTCATAACAAGGTATACCCTCAACCTGTTTCTTTTCCATAACCTAACCATAGTAGGGGGTTGTCTCTTCATGTGCTTTTGACTCTTTGTGTCTGTGGTGGCAGCATTAATAAATACAAAAATGCGGAAGTAAAGCATGTAGTTCGAGTAACAGCCCGGGAGAGCAAGCATAACATTGTCGGGTGACATGTTTGGCATCATTTCCCTCGTGGTGGCATTTCGCTGCAGGAAGAGGAAGAATATCTAGGCACTGGTTAGATGGAGGGAGGTTTAGCACAGTGCTTTTACACATACTACATATAGTGTTTTGATGCAAAGCTGGTTGAAAATCAGCAAAGTATCCCTTAGCTATGCATATTTAAGGGCGGTGAAGCTTGAGTGACAGGCTGTTTGTGAGGCATTGCTACACGCTGAGTCAGTTCCACCCCTCTCTCCTCCACATCCCTCATTCTTGTCCGAACATGGTCACTTCTGGCTCCAAAAACCAAGATAGCTGCGGCCAAAATGCTGAACTTCTAGCTTCAAAACGGGAGTCCATAGACCAGCAGGTGACATAATGATGGTCATGTCCATTATTTTTATGGTCATACCAGACCAAGTGAAGTTGTAGTTGTAGTATATGCTTTAGCATATGTCTTTTGAGTTCAACTATTGGTTTTTAAGTGAATTAATGAGCAATTTCTTCTTTAAGAGCTTTGACTACATACATAATACATCTATGCTATGTAATTACCCTAAGTTCTACCCTAAGTCACTTGTAGGGGGCCAAGTGTGATAATATGCCGTTGCGTATGTTTGGCCATCAGGTGTCTTCAGGCCTGGCTGCTCGTCTATTTTAATATCCCCCCGTGGTCCCAGCTGACACTGAACTAAACCAAAACTAAACTGAACTAATCATTGCCAATCTTCTTGCCCTAAAAGGCACCCAGCTGTCCTAATATAACTGCCACATTTAATTTCCATCTGCCAGGAGGTGGCAAGTGAAGATAGAATGATGAGAGCTGATTAGTGGGAAGTGAGCCAGTTTGACAGGGATAGATTAAAGTTTGGCTGGTCAGGAGTGCAAGGACATTGACATCCTTGGCAACATACCGATGAATAAGTCTGTGAATGCAAATATTTTGTGCACATGCATCCGTACACTCACACAATCACACAGCCGGGTTTTAGACTGGTTTCCTTTCTTCCTAGGTGTTTTCTCATTGATTTAGTTCTACCCACCCACTTACACAAACACAAGCCCTAATCTTCTTTTTTATTGCCTTTGATTAGTCAGGCAGAGTCACGGCCTACAAAGTGCCTCTACTTAGACATTTTATGCTCGCACACGCACACACCAACACCGCCCAGAGGTCAAGATGTGTGAACGTCCAGACTTTGATTTCGTTCTCCCCTGATGTGACTCGCCCCTCTATCAGACCTCATTTACCTGCACATTCCACTGATTGGTAAAGGCTTATCTGTCGATTTGTCTCAGTGATCCAATCACAGGGCCTCGAAGCTGCTATCATTGTCAAGGACATGAACAAGATGCACACGCATGCAAAGAGGCTCACAACCAGAAAGGGAATAACAAATTATTTTTATTATCTTGTATGTTCTGATTATGTTGTATGTGTATACAGATATACACCTATACGTGCACAAATACAGCTATTTATTTGGTTTCCAGTCCATTAATGGATCCTGAGGCAGTGGTGTGATCAAAGGAGACTTCCATTTATTACACCTGACTGTAAAAAGGTAGCTTTGGTAGTTTTCACTCTGGACCCTATTTAACAAAGTGTCAAAGTGACTTATGGGAACATGTATTTTTTAATCAGCCCAGTATTGACTGGGAAGGTTGCAGATTTTTATTCTTGTCTGACAAAGGTGTCAGCAATGAAAACATTATGAAAAGGATCCCTACAGAGATAGACCTTTTTGTTAGAGAGTGAGATCCTCACCAGACTCCATTTGTACAAACAATAATTTTATCATGATGAAACGCACGTCATTCAAAGTCAACAGAATGAAAATAAAACTAGCAAAAGTCATCTTGGTTCTTGTTTCCACTGTTCCAGCAATCACCTCCTCTGGTTTGGTTGAAATAAAGCCTTAACTGACCCATTTAGATGTGAAAATATGCTGGCTCTATACACAATAAAACAACTATTTATTTATATGGAGTGTGGTGTGTTTGGCGATGGTGATTTTCAGGCTGTTTCTGGTTAAACAAAAGGGATGTTACTCTTTAACAAAATGGTCTATCTCTGTAGGGATCATTCCAATAATGTTGTCAGACACTTAGAATAACAATCTGAGCCTGTCAGTGGCAAAGAAACACTTTTAGTGGACGTACATTGTCCAAAATGTCCTAACTGGTTACTTTACAGCCTGTTTCACAGCAGCTCCCTCACTTAATACTGGACCCGTTTCAAAAATCGTTGTTCCCATTTGTCACATAGACACACACACGCACACACACACACACAAAATGGGAAAATAGGGTCAAGGTTGAAAAATTCTGAAATTACCCTTTACATTTCCCAGGTTGGTTGTAATTTGTCTTTGTTTAGCATATCAGATATTTGTAGGTTATTCTGTGCTCCTGCTTCTCCCATGTGACATTTATTAGAATTTTTCTTTCATCTGTACTTGGTCTGGTCTAATAGTTAATTTATATAATGGGCCAAGGTGCACCATGGTCTCTGTAGCATACTGATATGAACCTTTGGTTTGTGTTGCTGATTTGTTGGTGTTCTTTGAGTGGCACCGTTTTCTTGGCTTCATTTCTGGTATATCCTTTGCCTTTTTTGGTGCTTTTGGGGACCGTTCCAGGCCGCCAACGTGTGCTTGGCTCAGGGTCTCGCTTTCTTTTTGTTACATTCCATGAGCCTGTTTTTTTCCCCAAAATGTAAGTCCCACAGATCTGACCCAGGGGCTTAAATATGAATGGGTTAGAAGCTTGCTTTTTCTGTTTTTTCCTACAAAGAAACAAAAACTTATGCCATTCCAATATTTTAGAGACACTATAAACATATACAAACTAAGCACATAGGGGCTTTAAGTGCTAATTTCGTTCTTACTGCCTCTTCACTTTGTTTGAAATATCGTCTTACTTGTAAAGTAGAGCTCTTTACAGTCATAACAGGAGTATCATCAGTTAATTCAACCTCAGGCAACCTGAATCACCTCACTGTCAAAGGAATTATACTGTATTTTGCGTGTTTCTTTTTATAGACTCTAAAGAAACTTTATAACCCATTACTCAGCTGAATTGAACTTACTGGAACTTGTTCATTATGACATGACTTGGAAAACCTGTAAAACGGAATGACTCAGTAGGTGTCAGACAAAACAAAGTGCGTACATCTCAGAGATGTGTGGGAGATAAAGTGTAATTAACAAGGTGTTTAATTACCAAAACACACACAAAAGTAAACACTGAATATTGTTATTGTAGTACTTAGATTCTTAATCTCTTTTTAATGACAAGTCAGTTAGTATACATACACACACACACACACACACACACACACAATACCTGTAAGCATTTAAATACGCTCATTATGAAACTCCATGGAGATATTCTGATGCTGCCTTTCTGTCTTTTCTTTGTTGCCTGCTTAGTTGTGTTGTTATCGTCAAAGTCAAACAGAAGTGTATTGTTTCTACTAAATTGTTAAGTGCAAAAAATAATGTACAAAAGTGTTTGGCCTTAAAAAAGCTGGGCGGGGGTGTTAATGTGGGTGTATGAGAAATGGAGTTTGTTTTTAGGTATCAAGTGTGAGGATTTGTATGTTTATCCCAACTTACATAAGTAGAATAACCTTTTTTTCAGATGACTCCTCTTCTTACAAACCTTACAGCTCAAAATACACTGATACCAAAAGGTTTCACAAACAATACATCTGTTCCATCGAATGAAAAGAAAACTAAAGTGCAAAAGATCACCTCAAAGGAGTTACAAAACAAAAAGTAAATATTTAAGCACAGGAATTATTCATATTATATTCAGCTTTCATTCTTGTGCACATGTGTTGGTCCCTGAACTCGTGTGCTCGCCCATGGCTCATAAACCTGAGCTGTATTCCATCAAAGGCAGCTCGCACAACGAGCCTATTCCCTAATTGGTGCTTGAGCTTTTAAATTGCCTGTGTTTTCTCACAGCCAAGCAAGTCTCCCAAAATGGTAATCTGAGCAATTCCCCCTTTTAAAAGAGAGAAATAGCGTCAAAGTTCGGCATTAAGCATGTTTTCCTGTCTCAATGCTCTCTAGGTTCCCTTGCAAGTGTACGTCCCACTCTGCCTCAAGCGAAATAACATTTTATGGGGAGTATTTGATTTGCATTATACAAAAGTTAAACTCAACAAACTTTTCCCAAAGGGTAATAAAAAGTGCCACCAGGTTCCCGATAAAGGTCTTTGACCAAAACTTTGCATCTCTAATAAAGTCAGTGCTAATGGTGTGTGGGAGCTTTACTTTCACATGATTTCTCTTCCTATGTATGGAAGGCCATTTCCGCCAGTGTAATGAAAAAAAATGTCCTATAAGTCATTATAATGTGAAAATTTCTCCAAAAAATGACCAAGTATCCCAAAATAACAAGCAGTTATCTCAAAATAATGAAGTACTCATCTTAGAATAATGACCTAATATCTCAAAATAGAGGAAGTTTCTCATTATTTTGAGATCAGTTTTTTTTTTTCAGCTTTTCATTTTTTGACATATTTATTCATAATTTTTGAGAAAGTTTCTCATTATTTTGAGATAATTAAGTCATTAATTTGCAAGTCATTATTTTGAAATGAGTAAGTTTTATTTGTGATAAACTCTCATTATTTTGAGATGCTTAGTCATACTGTTGAGATATTTATTTTAGTTTCACATATTAACTCATTATTTTTGAGAAGTTAAGTAATTCATTGTTTTGCGTTGCCAAGTCATTAGCTTGAATTGAATGAGGGGTTTTTTTGCTGAGAAAGTTTCTCATTATTTTGAGATGCTAAGTCAATGTTTTTGAGATAAATAAGCCATTATTTGGGGATATTAAGTCATTATTGTGAGATAAGTAATTTTTTTGAGAGATTTGATTTGAGAGTTTCTAATTATTTTGCGTCATTATTTTGAGATAAGTACAGTGGGGTTTTTTTTGTTTGTTTTTTATCTGAGAAAGATTCTTATTATTTAAAGATACTAAGTCACTAACCTAAAATAAGTAAATCATTATTTTTGCTATACCAAGTCATTATTTTGAGATAAGTAATTTTTAAGTAACACTTTAAAAAAAAATTTTTTTTGACATATTAGCTCATTATTTTTGGGAATGTTTCTTATTATTTTGAGATAGGTAAGTCATGATTTTGAGATGAGTAATTTTTTTTCTCAAGAAAGTCTCTCATTGTTTTTATGTATTAATTCATTGTTATAAGAAAGTTTGTCATCATTTTTATATAAGTAAGTCATTATTTTTGAGAGATAAGGGGTTTTTGTTTTGCTTTTTTTTGTTTTGTTTTGTTTTGGGGGGTTTTTGGTGTTTGTGTTTTTGGTGAGAAAGTTTCTCATTATTTTGAGATGCTAAGATGAGTAATTATTTAGCAATATTAAGTCATTCTTGTGAGATAAGTAATTTTTGAGAAAGCTTAATGATTTTGACATACTTCATTCTTTTGAAGTATTTTTATTATAATAATAATATTATTATTATTATTTTCTCATCATAATCACTCCCAGAATCTTTTTTAAATCACTCATATGGTAATGAGCATACATACCTTTGCACCTGTCCAGCAACTGTGTAAAAAAAAAAAAACAAATATGAAAGCTAGGCTTGCTGTGTTGTGGAGTAAAAAGTATCGTCCCACCATATATTTCTGTGTTTACTAAAATAAAAATAGGCACATTTGTGTGCAACCTATCGTAAGAAAAAAGCAAGGGAGAGACCCTGGCTTCATCTTACTGGTTTATCCTGCATCTGTCTCAGTTTCTTGATGTTTTAAAGAGTTAAATCAAGCATCCTAAACTGAGCAGAAGAAATAAATCATTAAGGTCAATAACAGCCTGTAACAGCAAAGTCACATTAATACAATCTAAATGTTTCATTGTTCAGTACAGGCCTTCTCATTCACCTTCTTTGCTGGAGGGAACACTGAGCTCTTTGTAGCTGTAGCAAATATTTACACCCCTGCTCATGTATTCTGCCTGTGATGTAGAAAAGCTAAAAAGCCTCCAGATTGGAGATATGGGAACACATTAATGCTTTGTAGTTTTGCCATGTTGCTACAGAGGAACAAAAATATTCTCTCAGTTCAGTTTTCTTTCATTCCCTTACTCCCTAATCTCATTATTAGGAACATGTGACTTCATCTATCTAGTTTATATATGTGAGTAACAATATCATAAAGCTGCTTTTGCGTCTTTAAAGCACTTTGTAATTATGTCTGGAAACACAATCAAGTGAAGCGCTAACCAACCAATTTCCTTTCTATCAGGTAACTCACCTTCAGAGGAGTCCGAGGAGCGCGACAAGGAACCGAGGACGCTGACCTACCCTGCGTACATCGCCAGTCTGCTGGACACAGGTGCAAAGCGCATGGCGGCCGGCGTTCGCATGGACTGCAACAGCCAAGGCCAGTGTCCACGCTCCTGTCACCTCTGCCACATGAGCCCGAGGGTGGTGCAAGGGAGGCAGCAGTCCGAGCCTGTCCTGCTGCAGATCACCAAGGCCGCGCCCATCTATGAACTGGTGTCCAACAACGAGACCTACCAGGTGTGTAGTGTTTATTCTTAATTATCTGGGACTGTCTAATATTTGAAAGCACCAGTCTCTTACAGAATCCATCCCACATTTCTGAGATACCCTCAAAATTGGTGGCTGCATCTTCTCTTATCCTTTTTGACTGGATTACACATTTCCTGTGAAACATTAAAGGAAACATTTATTGTCTAATGCCCTAGAATGTAAACTTTTCCACCATTTCCTCATCTAAGCTAACTTCACTTGCAGCTCATATCACAAAATAAAAAATCCCAGCCTCCATATGTTTGTGACTTTATGTGGGCGATCCATCAGAGCTGATAAACCCCGCAGTTTCGTTATGAAAGAGGTTACAGAAACAGAGAAGTCTTTTCCTCTTGGGGTATATTGCCTTACTCTGCAGGCGGCATGCTGTGCTGTACTGCCGTACTGTGCTGTGACTTATTTGACTCCATCGATACTGTGCAGTACGTCGTTACCTCTTCTACTCCTCCAGCAGGAAGAGAGGTCGATCCGGTGCTTTCCATGCTCCTGGGGGGTCACACTTTCATCACAAGTTCAGCCGGATACAGCCGCTGTTATTGACAAAAGCTGTTTGGAGGTTGCTCGTGTTTGACTGTGCAACTGGCGGTATAGACACGATGCACAGGAAACATTTAGAATATTTATTTATTTTTTTTTTTTTGTTAAAGCTTACACGTGTCATTATAACATATAACTACTGGGAGTATGTATATAGCCATCTCTGATCAACTGATATGAGGTTTATTTTGTTAAAAGAGCGCTAGTTTTGCTTACCTAGCAGTAAAACAACAATTCAAAAACAATCTCAACAGATCGTGAACGTTATGCTGTCTGTAACATCATCCAGCATGACTGCTTTGGTGATGGGTCAGTGACGGTCTGGGGAAGCATATGCTTGGAGGGTTATACAGACCTCCATGTCATAGCCAGTGGTACCCTGACTGCTGTTAAGTACCAGGATGAAATCCTCAGATCGATTGTTAGACCTTACACCGGTGCAGTGGGCCCTGGCTTCCTCCTGGTGCAGGACAATGCCCGGCCTCATGTAGCCATAGTGTGTAGGCAGTTCCTGGATGACAAAGGCATTGATGCCATTGACTGGTCCTCTCGTTCCTCTGACCTGAATCCAATTGAGCACCTATAGGATGTTATGTATCGGTGCATCCAACGCTGCTAAGTACCGCCAGACTGTCCAGGAGCGCACTGATAGCCAGATCCAAGTTTGGAGGGGGAGATCCTCCAGGACACCATCTGCCGACTCATCAGGAGCATGCCTAGACATTGTTGGGAGTGTATCCAAGCACGGGGGGGCATACACACTACTGAGGCACATTATGAGATGCCGTGATAAAATTCACGCAAGTCGGATCAGCCTGTGCGTCAACTCAACTGTATATGAGAATGCCAGATGTACAGCTGCATATCAAATCTACAAGTACAAGTCAAACCTACAAGTACAAATACTTTTGTGCCTCATTTCATGCTTCCTCCTGAATAGTCAGTGGAGATGCTCAGATTAACACATTATTTGACTATAAAAAATCTCAATTCACTATCCAATCACGGAGACAAAATATTTGTACTTTTAGGTTTGATTTGTACTCATAGATTTTATTTGTAGCTGGAAACCTGTTATAATCAAATATAGCCGATGTATCACAGCTTGTTCCACGTGGGATGTATTAAATTACTGTATCGTAAACATTGACTGTAAATTGTCAGGTCGTTTTCTTTAAGTCACCGGCATGACACATGCTTCGGCGTTTTGGCTCTCTTACTCTCTTCTTTGTCTCTCACTCTCCAAGAGACACACATGAGGAAAGTCCCATAAACATGATATGTCGCACCAACTCCTCTGCCCATCCAGCATTTTAGTTCTCTACGGTAGTTTAGAGGAAATATCGAGATATATATCGTGTATCGCGATTTAGCATAAAAATATCACCATATTTTTTTCAACCCGTATCACCCAGCCCTGAACTAAGCACATACAGTTAAGTCCTATGTGAAGTTTGTTCACCCATAAACAGATTTGTAACTGCAAAATGCTTTTTTATAACAATAAACCTTGTGCAAATCTTCTTTTTGCACTCTGACATTGGAAATTTTTTGTGCAAATCTTTTTTTTATTTGTGAGCAAATGTTATTCACAGCTACAGATCTACAATAGGCTTTAAATATTTTTTATACACATCCAGACATTTGAATTCTTTTGATCAAAACATTTTTACACATGTCTTCACACATTCAGATATGGTTATACACAGCTGGTTCCCTGTGGAGTTTTAGACCTCTAGTACAGTAGCGAGTCCTTGTTCTGTTTGTTTCGTGCACGCCCACAACGCGATGCCAATGCGAATGTTTTCACACCACTCCACTGATCTGCAGGTGAAGGTAACACACCGAGATATGCTGCAATGCACCAACAAAGACAGGGGAGATGAAAAACTGGGAGCTAGTAAACATGGATATACACAATGCTGGATTTTAAAAAACGTATAAAACCAGCAGTGCAAATGTTTTATGAGAGAGGAAACACATGTAACACATTTGTTAGAGCTCAAAGACACATACAATGTGTTTTGGTGAGGAACATCAAATGTAAACGTAACTTTTGTTTGTTTACAAGAAAACACCAGAGGGCCCCTTTAATATCATGGCCAATGTGTGCATAATGTCCTGTAGCAACGGGTGTTAATGCACTGTACTTGCCCCATGTGTAGTTTCCATCCCTGACAGTGGGTAAAGAGGAGTCTGGATGGACATGCATCTCAGATTTAACCAGAGGGCTCTGTTGAACACCACCAGTTCTCTCCTGTCTATAGGATTTTTTTTTAAATAACATAAAATATTGAATAGCAAGTTATAACATGGGAAATGGTGTCCAAGGAATGTCTCAGGTTAAGGCATGGACCATAAAGTTGATACCCCCTCACCTTATTTCCTTTTATCTCTCTACTTTTACTTATCCAGAAAAGTCTCAAACGCCCCAAAATAATGAAAAACATGGGAAATGATTAAAGGAAAGATTTTTTAATATCCTCATTTGAACTAAAAGCTAATATAAAAGAGTTGATGTGGGAATCCAATTTCCCACTTACTATTTACATTCCGTACATTACGTTCCAATATGACGTGCTTTGAATTTAGGTTTGTTTTTGTCTGTCTCTCTCTTTTTGTAGGCTCTTCAGGAGGCGATGATGAGCATGCTGTGGTGTTCGGGGAAAGGTGATGTAATCGATGACTGGTGTCGGTGTGATTCCAGCGCTTTTGGCACAGACGGACTGCCCACCTGCGCCCCACTTCCCCAACCTATGTTAGTAACTTAGAACAATATTACCTCCAAACACATACCATCCATCATTTTACTGGCAGAAATCTATCTCATGCTGCAGTAATCTCAAGTAAATTGCCATAGGGATACATGTGTACACAGAATTTTATTGCGACTAAGTATTACAGCCACGGATGGATTACTGAATATTACATGTCTGTGCCCAGGGGCCCATTGTCTTATAATATATCCATGATTATCCCGGCCATTGATTTATTGCTCTTGTCCGTTTTGGGAGTGCTAATCAATGAAATGCGCTGCCGCATTGATTGGAAAGCATTAAAATCTCTGTACACAGGGGTCTCAGTGCTACATAGCTTTAGATCACAGCTCCAGAGTAAGCCAAGTCAGACATCAGGGGATAAATGGCTATATTTTCTGTTGACAGAAGTGTTTTTGACATCGCAGGATGTGTTTTCATTGGGTTGCAGTTTTGCAGAACGCAAGGGATGATGTTAGCTGTCAATTACAGTAATGAGACCAGTTTGCTGACAACATCTTTCACTCAGCGGCGTGGTTTTGCATCTCTGTCACTGTGTTGCCAGGCTGAAACTGTCTTACACCTACGAGCCCAGCAGCTCATTGGTCATCATGGAGTGGAACCACACGGAGCCACCAATCGGCGTGCGGATCGTCGATTACCTCATTAGCCAGGAGAAGGTGACAGAGAGGACCGACCACTCCAAAGTTGAGACAGGTACGTCGGCCCAGAACTGCCCACATCAAGAGTTTGGCTATTGATGATAAACAAGCATCAACAGTTGGAACGTTGTGAAACAGGCTTATGTTGCCAGGCAACCAGTGATGCCAGCTTAAGTGGTGGTTAGTGAAACAAATGAAGTCATAAATATGTGTATTCTAGACTACCTAGATTTGCTTTAGATATTCAAAAACTCGACCATCCACTCGCTGGCGCTTGCAGTGAGCAAGTGCAAAAGAGGTTGTTCTCTTGGAATGGTGTCATTTGGTGTCTCAGCTCACTCCCTGTGTTTTCAGTACTTACTGAACCAGCAAGAGGGACTGTTGATGTTTTGGATGTGTACCACTTTGAGATGGGTAATGAGTAAGTAAGTTGGCCTGGCTTTGTATGGGCAGCTGTTGGCCAGTGTTCATTATTTATGCTGGCTCAAACCATAAACCCGCCAATTTGTCAGTACCATGTGGCCACATAAGCTTAATTTGTTTTATCTAGTCTACCACCTGGAAGAAATCTCGCTCCAAAGGTGAAAAAGGAGGGTTTTCATTATACTGCACATCTGCAGTTTGCAACAATGGCTCACTACATGGTATCAACCTTTTGTTATCATAGGAGAAGCTTGGAACTTTAACTTTTGTGTGTGCCCTGAGGTTTGGGAAACACATCACTTCATTTGTTTTAAGGCCTATTTTAGTTGTAGTTTTTAAGGCCTCCACAAGATGGTGTACACCAGTAATAATAATACTGTAGTATTTATTTACAGTATTTAGTTTGTTGATCAGACTGAATTCCTCTTTGCGTCTTCACACTGATTTCATAAAACAATCAATGTACTGTATTTATATATGCATTGTTATCTAATGTACTTCTGTAGATGCATTCACTGTTGCACAGGAGTCTTGCAATCTTTTAAACTGGTAATGACAAATTAACCATATGACAGTATGATGTTCATTTACACCTATGTGTTCCTCACTGTAATTGACAACACATCAAAACCAAAGTGTTAAAAATGTTACAGTAAAAGTTCTTTGCTTTTTTTTCAAGCATCTTTTCAAAGGCTTTTAAATTTTCTCACAGTTTAATCCATATGGATTCAATGATTTGCTTATTAAGGTATGTTTTCCCTCATGTTTCCACTAAAAGGAGGAAATCATATAAGCAGCCCCGGGAGCAGCAGGAGCGTGTGCAGCTCTGTCATCCATAACAGAGCGAGCAGCTTATTTGGCTCGAGCTACATGAGCGGAAGCTGGCAAAAACAGGGGCAGTTTATTTAAGCAGTAATGACCCAATCCATAACGGAGACTGTTACAGTTCCCTCTGAGTACCAAAGTTTGTTGTAGCTTAATGAGAGAATAAACTGTATTAGTCAGAACAGTGAGGGTCATTAATCAATGCAGAGGACTCAGATGGGAGAGGAGAGCAGGTGAGCACTTTCTTAATTAGTGCTGTTATAGTGAAAATGAGCTATAGGTTGAGTAGTAATGTTCTTTTTAGCTGTGAGGGGTTATATATTCTTTTAAACTTTGTACCATATATTAAAGTGTTTATTTAAGTCAGAATTTTGGAGCTCCAGCTGCCAACAAAAGACACAAACCACTCGTTCTATAGGAAAGGACTAAACTAATGCATGTCAATGGTTCTGTGTAAACCCTGCATACACATAAGGGAAAGAGGGGTTCTTGAATCCTGCAAAATCTTGAATTTTGCCCAGTACAGCAGTGGAGATGCTCATTTCTTGGATGTTACCGAATGAAAAGTAGTTACAGTACTTTTACTGCTGAGAGACAAAAACAGGCATAATATTCTCAGTCATTTTGACTGTGCGGTCACAGTATTTGTAGTAAGTTTGTAACATGTAACCTGCTCTATCATTCACTAAACATTCATAAATCTGAAATGATGTGAACTGTGCTGCATACTGTAATATGCATGGTGGAATAACTACACATCAACCTGAACGCAGCCTGACATGACATCCTGCTGTGTGTGAGCAGATTGCCCCCTACTGATAACACATTTAAGAGGGTGCAACAACAGGTGTGGTTGGGGCTTTTGTTAGTGCTTCTGTCACCTGGCCAAAAGTATGTTGAACCCCTGACTTGCACCCAGGTTCTTAAGTCTTGTGGAAAGCTTTCCCAGAATATTGGAGGCTCTTTGGCAGCCCAAGGCCCACGGTATGACCCAGGGAGATTATGTAATGTATGAGTTAACAAAACTGTGCCAAACGTTGGCTGAGCATTGCTATGGAGGCTCATTATTAATGTTGAATGATGTTTTGATGTATTATTAGGTCCTGCAGTAGGTATCAGCAGTTGTGTAATGTAACTAAGTACATTTACTCAAGTACTGTACTTAAGTACAAATTTTACTTACTTTACTTATACTTTTACTCCATTTCAGTGGGAAATATTGTACCTTTTACTTCACTACATTTATCTGATAGCTTTAGTTACTAGATACTTGGAAAAAACAAATTCAGAAGTTTATAAAATATGATGTTTAGTTATTAGTTCATCTTCCCAACAAGTCCACTAAAACAATGAGTCAATTAGCTGATTGATAGAAAATTAATTGGCAGCTTTTTTAATACATATTTAAGTCATTTTCTTTTCTTTTCTTTTTTTAGAGATGTGTTTTTTGGGTTGTTGTTTTTTTTGTTTGTTTTTGTTTTTCCACTTTTCATTCTGTAAGTGCATTTTCCTGATTATACTTACTTTTACTTAAACTTTTACTGACTGGGTATTTTGACAGTGTGGTATTTGTACTTTTACTTAAGTAAAGGAACTGAATACTTCCTCATCTGCTGGGCATCAGGCGGGGGAGAAGTCAACATCCATCATAATATGAGTAATAATGAAATAGTCGGCGGCTAATATAATGTCAGCTACCTGATGAAAACCAGACAGACTAAAATTTTGTAATCCAATGCACCTGTCACACATTCAGGTGTGCAGCCACTTTGTATGCCACTAACAGCCGTGGCCAGAGGTATTATGCTTTCTGGTTTTTCGTATGTATGTCAGATTCTCGTGAACTAGATATCTCAAGAAGGCCCTCAGAGAATTTCTTTATATTTGGCACAAACATCCACTCAGAATGAACTGATTAGAAATTGGTCACTATGAAAGGTCACTTTGACCTCAAAAAACCTGTTTTGGCCATCATTCAAGAATACCTATGCTAATTATGACAAAATGTCACATAAATGTCCCATACGATAAAATTATGAGGTTGTATCCAAAAAGGTCAAAGGTCAACTTCACAGCAACATCACAATGCTGCGGAGACACTTTTCTGGCCATTGCTCAATGCTGTAATTTAGGAATAGAAGGGGAGATATTTGGTCAGATACTGAATTGGTGACACTAATCTTGGGTGTCCATCTTGAAACTGTGCTCATTGTATAGATCAGCTTTGCTGCTGGGTTGAAGATGTGCATGTTTTAGAATATGTTGAGTCTTTGCAGAAACATTCATATTAAGGCATAATGGTACACTGTGGGCTCGATCTCCTGCCTAGACATCAATACAAAGTCAGGTGTTTATTGCAAATAAAACACAACTTGTAATAGTAAATACATTTTGTTGGATATTCCCCCATTTGATAGAGATTCAGTAGTTTGTTTTCAGTTTTTGTGTAAATTTTTCCCTAGAGGCATTTTTGAATGGCAGGCCTGGATTTTAGTGTGTAAGGCCTGTGCTGTTTTACAGTGCTGAAGCACACCCAACAGATTTCAGAGACAACATTATTATTTATTCTTACGCACCATGTCACTGCGTGGCTTGGTTAGCCTTCTTTGGGGCCCCAGGACAAAAATAAGTTGCTGTTAACTCCCTGCACCTCTTCCTCACTGCCCTTGTGTACAGTATTCCTGTTCTGGAATATCATCATATGTCAACTTTTGTTTTTTGATTGAACAAAAAGTATTGTAGAAGCACAGAAAACTTGATTTTCACACAGGGACTTCCTTCAGGGTTAGGCCTCATGATCAGGTTTTAAAGGCATCACCTACAGGAACATATCATGTCAGCTGAGACTGTGCTTTAGTGTTTCCGAACAAAACTGAAGTTACAAACATATTCCCACATGAAACCTGGGGCTTTTGTGGCCCCTGGAGATGTGAGGCCCCTTTGCCAGAGTGGTAATCCAGCTTTACTGTCAATAGTCTTATGCTGGAGCAAAGACATGGAAAGTGCACCATCAGTGGAACTTCAGTGCTAATGTATGGTGACTCCAGGAAGACAACGGCAACTTTAATGCAAGGGGAGCGTTTTGACGAGCAACAATGAAATATCGCTTTAATGGCAAATGTGACCTTTCAGTTGCTGTTTTGGAATTTTGGAACATAATTTCTTCCTGTGCCCTTTGAACAAATTGTCTGTGTCAGCTCACCATTACCACTGTGTTCCATGGCCTAACAAAACAAATGTTTGTCCCATCCCCTAATCTGTGCTGTCAGAGCGATAAACAGAGAAGATGAAAACGGTGGATGCTCAAGTATCCGGCATGACTTTCTGTGGTTGAGAGAGCATTTTGGGGCTGCAGTGGCTTGATATAATGTTTACTTAGACTCGAAGTTCAAACAAAGTTCTTATCGGGCCACAGAGTCAATCTTTCAGGCATCAGAATAGTACTTTGGTACAACATCAAAGTTTACAGTTTTTGGAAAGAGTTAATCATGATCAGACATATTGAAAGAAACATAATTTCTTCATGACGCAAGAGGAACTGCTGCAATCTCAAGTACAGATTAAGTCATTTTAGCTAAAATGACCTGCTGATGTCTCTTTGCTGTTATCAGTAAGTGGTTGATACAGAGATATAGCAGATAGTGAGGAATATTCCAATCGCATAAACAGTCTTAAAGCAAAAAGGTCTTGTATCTAACAAGATACTGGAACTACCATGGAGCTTATGGCAGTGTTTTCATGGAAATTAGCATTGGTACTGGGCAAGAAACACAGGAACTGTGGCACAGGAATATTCCACTCAGTGGATTGTTTCTGTCATGCTGAGCTTTTCCAGTTTACCGATTCTGTTGCACTCTAAATAAGACAATGCATGTTTCCATGGTGTCATGCACTTTAGCCATCCTCATTAAACTAATGGAGGTTGCTTTCTGACACAAGAAAACGTCTTTACTATCCCTTCAGCTCCACATCAGGATAATTTCTTTAAATCTTCCAGTCAGATCGGGAGCTAATCACTAGCTTTTTCTGGGCCCTTTAAGGATGGCGTAGATATTATGCTTCGTACTCGTTGGAAAAACAACGACAACAAAACAAACTCAGTCACACCACTTGCCTGGGAGGTGTAATTCATCACTGCAGAAGAGAAGCAGGGGATGAATTTATCAGACTGTACTTGTATGTTGCCTGAAACCCCATGTTGTTCATTCTCCTCTGTAAGAAAAAAAGCTGAGTATACAACTATAGTAGTTATGCTACTTGAGCATTTTTTGGATATGAGGATGCCTTTTATGTATAAAATGCACTTTAATGTCTGCCTTAGGATGTTTCCTGCTACTTTTAGCCTAGTACTTTTTCTATTTTACAAAAGGTCAGCAAGCATGTGAAATTCTGGACCCTATTTGTGATCATAAATAATGTATCTTTATCTGTATAAATTTGAAAATAAAAGTCCCCAAACTTGGTTTTATAAAATCAAATATTATCCAGAACCTTTCTAGAATAAGGCACTCATACATGTATCATATAAGGGGACATTTTGGTATTGGCACAAAATCTTAAAATTCTTACAAGTCTTACACTCCTTAAATCTCTTCCACTTAACATTTCAGTGCTATTTCCCACCCAACAAAAAGGGTATGTACGTTACTATGTTATTATCTATAATTCTGGACTATGCCTGGAGTATTTTTTCTGATGAAGTGAGGAGTAGTACGTGAGAGATTAGCATCTGGTCCAATACAAACAAAAGACCTGCACCTTTCTGCAGCAGCACATTGATGCTGGCGATAAATCAAGTCCACCCTGAATTGCAAAAGACCTCCACATCAGTTGAGGGCTGTTTAAAGTGCAGGGCAGCTGTTTTGACTTTGGGACCATACAGAGCTATTTGTTGTTGTGCTGTTGGTTGCAGTGCAGGGAGGATCCAGCATCCAAGTTTCTTCCCTTTGGATGAAGTTGAAGCACATCAAAGCTTCTCCAATGGGAAATAGCATTTAAAGTGAGGTCCTTTTTTGGAACAATACCAGAAAAAGTTTTTCTTTCTCAAAGAGAAAAATGATTCTGCCTCTGAAATATTAATACCAATTTTCTTGACTGTAAAACTATTTTGAAACTTCTAATGGAGTCCTCACTCTTGAACTGCTGTGCGACAATATTTGCATTTCTGTTGGGAGTTTTGGGGTTTTTTGGGGTCTCAGACAACGTGCACCTTTTACATCACAAGTGTGCAGGGCTTGCAAACATGTTTTACTGTTATTGAGTGTGTAGGGGAAATACCTCTTTGAGAATATTTGCACTTGTAATAAATTTTGGGGCACCCCCCTCCTAATGAGGGAAGCAACTAATCAAATTAATAACTCCGTAAATCACTTATTAATTTGTCAGCACGCTTATCAATAATGAATCAATCTCAATATCTGGGTTATGAATCCTCTATACAGTGACCTCAACTCCTGTCCAAAAGATATATACACAGACAACGGCTTGGCGATAAATGAAGATTTATTTAAACTAAATAGGTAACAACTGATTAAATGAATAGCAAATGACGATTATATGACACAACACAAAATTACAGTATATAAATGGAATGAAATGAGAAGTTACACTCGTGTGAGTTACTTAGTTTGGCGATAGTGGGAGAGTATATTAAAATAGCCTATATTATAAATGGGGAACGCAGGAATGCGCAAAACCATTCACTTAGACCTAATGAAACCTAAATTAAAATCAGGATAATTAACTAAACCTCCTGCTCGACCTCACTCTTCACCGCACAGCGGCTCACTCAAGTTATGGAAGTTTTGGCCTACTTTTAGCAGCGGGGATCAAAGGCGAAGCTCCTTTAGGGCCCCTGGACTGTCGTGCCGCAGCTCCCAGACTTTCCAGCAGAATGAAAGTTGTCTCACAGCAGGAAGGGGAAAGCGGTTGAATTTGCGATGTCCTGTGGGTGCTCACTGGGCTGGTTCACGCTGGAGAAGGCCTTTGGGCTTGGCAGGAGGACCACTGTGGCAAGTGGCTGGCAGCTGGTTCCGACGAATCTGGAGCGAAGAGGTTGGTCGGCAGGTGCTGGTCTACTTCGTTCTGGTTACTCGCTTATAATAATAGTAACAACAACATCGCTGGCCGTTCGATATTGCTGTCAAAGTTATTATTACGCGCAAAAATGTTGAAAAACACTGGAGATAAAAGAAAACTGGATCGATAAAATTTAAAAGTTCAAAATAACTTTGCTCGTGAGCACAAAAGAGTTAAAAGTGTAATAAAGGAAATTACAGGGCACAGGGCAAAAAGAAAATAGCAGATAACTAAAACGTAAAAGACACTGCTAGAATGAACGGAAAAGCACAAGAGACAAAAAGAACAATAGAGAGAAAAAAACAAGAGAACAAGAGACTAAGCGCATGGGTATTTGACTGGCCAAAAAGTGGGCGGCCTTAATCAGGGAGGCTTCCCTCGTGATGAAAAATAGATCACCATGAGATATATTCAGAGGAAACTTTAATGCTTTCCTGATACGAGGTCGTATACTTTGATATGTTACGCGCGAGGGACGCATACTCTTCCCACTATGGTCAACATTAATTCTTAACATCCAATTAAACATACAGATTAACATTAAATCAAAATGCACTTATTATGCCGTGGTATCAGCTAGCCTACGTCAAATACACACACTCTAGATTAACTCAATGACAATATATAATGAAAAACGAAATGAAGGAGCACGTATTCAAGCAACAAGTTGATTAATAATCCCCAATTATGTCTTCATTCAAAATATATAAAGTTGACTTCCTTGCGGTAACTCTTCTTAACTCCGCCACAAGGTGGCAGTATGGCTACATGTTAGAGAGTTGAAACTAATATTGAATTCTGCAACTTATCAATCTTTTGTTTTAACAGGGTTGAAGCAAAGTATCATTCAGATAAAAGCATGATCATGTGCGTGTACAAGTCAGGATATGTCAAACGGCCAACATAGAGGAACAAGAAGAATAATCTCACTTGCAGGATACATTTCAATTTTATCACACAGAAGCATTTGTTCAGCGAGGGGTAGCGTATAATGAAATTTACAAATCCAACAGACACAGGCAACTTCAATCTTTATTTGGAGTCAGTTTCCGTCATTTATTCACACTCTTCTTTTTAGCTTTATTTTTCTTACATCCTTCAAGAAAGATCTGGCTGTTTAGCAGCTAAATGCTCTACTGTGTTCACCAGTTAATCACTTTTGTTTGACTGCACTTTGTTACGGGAAAGATAGTGTACTGTGGGTTGATCAGGGCCTTTTTGCTACTGCTGGAAACAGGGCTGATGAGAGCCAAGAAACTGAATCAACTGAATTTGTGGGCTGGAAACCAAAACAAGAGGCAAAACGACAAAATAGTCTGTATGGCTGTAAACAGTTGCACATTTCAAAACACGATTAATCTTGTGAAACAAAACTCCTTGGTTAGGTTTAGAAAAAAAAAAAACATGGTTTGGCTTAAATAAAGTATGTTAATTACTTAATATGTAAGATTACAAATCTCATGTGACTTACGTCCCATGACATTGTACCACATTGAACGTTACATTGTTAAAATAACTTTATGTTGACTTTGGGGGCCCATGGGACATGAACACCGATATCCTGGATGAAAGTCCTTTGTTCTTTTGACCAGCCTGTCCTCTTCCTCACATCGTCAAATAGAGACTCTTTGTCATGCCCCTGGGGATATGATATAGATGCCAAGGGCACCCCTTAGCATTGTTATGAGACACACCACGCTTCCAACTAACTCCAATGTAAAACTAGCCTGAGTGTCAGACTGTATGGAAGCGAATCGTGACTAATATTTAAATTAAAATGTATTTGCAGAAATGCTTTTTCATTTTAAGATTGTGGCTGCATTATTTGACTCATAAATAAATTTCATCATCAATCATCCTATTTGCATTTTAATTTTCTTCTTCAAGACTGCTCATTCTTTTACTTAATTAAAATGAAAAGAAAAAGTCATTTGAGATTTAATTTTCAAAATATGCCCCAGCAAATAGATACCAAAATTCAATTTGAAATGTAAAATTTGAAAATTAAAATGCATTTACAGAAATGCTTTTTCATTTTAAGAATGTGGCTGCATTATTTCACTCATAAATAAAATGAATAATCAATCAACCTATTTGCATTTGCATTTTCTTCTTCAAGACTGCACATTTTATGCCATAATCAAAAAGAAAACAAAGAAGACATTGCTATTTCATTTTCGTGGTCTGCCCTGCAAAATAGTGCCCATAATTCGAAAATGATTTGGCAATCTGAGCGGCGCAGGAGAGTGACGTCAGTAGCCGCTCTTCTTCAGCTGACCATGGTGCTACCCATCTAATACGGTAGGGGGCGGTGTGCACATTTGATATATGGATGCATCACAGATCATGGCGCTCCCTGAGATTGTGCTTTCTAAACATCGGAATTTCCCAAAACTGAATAAATACCACACATAGCAACACAAAACTGCTTTGCTAGCTCAATCATGTTGTAACTAAGATATCTGCTGGAAAAAATATTTTTTTCATGGACTGTTCATTGAGGATACGGAGTTAATACGTCTGCTTCATTGAAGTATGCCAGACCAGTAATGCAAGCCTACTCAGTTGAGTGGGCGGGGTCTATGGTCTGGAACCAGGCTAATGTAAAACCATCTGCGGCAATACCTGATGCTAAGAGCAACTGACATACAGTATAGAAGGAGGAAGAGAGTCCGCATAGAGTGGGAGGGAGGGGAGGTGGATGGGTCAAAACTTTTACCTAGGAGACCACAGTTTGTGTCTAGTGTGAAACAAGTCAATGTTGTTTTAACACAATGTTACCTAACTTGGCTACTTACATGCTTTGTGAAACCAAAAGTCAGTGCTTTTTTAATATAGCGTTACATAACTCAGATATGGTCATCACACATTGACGTCACCCACATGATGTATTTACATCATGTTGAGTAATAAATGTACTGATTTTAACCCAAAACAGGATGCTTTTTCTAAACCTTACAGAGTACTTTTTTTGCCTAAACCTAACCACAACTGTTTCACAACATTAACTACATGTAATAATTTCACTGTGCATCACATAAGCCCCATTTCCACCGCGCAGTACGGTACAGTACAGTTCAGTTCGGTGCACTTTTTTCTGTTTCCATTGTGAAAAGTTGTGGATGGTATCAATGGAACCGTTCCATACCATCCCCATTTTTGGTACCCCTTTTGTTGGGGTACCTAGCACACAGATTCAGTACTAAAAGGTGGAGCTGTGAACACTGCAGTCCATTGATTGATTGGTCAATAGCAGATGGTCACTCTGCTCAAAGCTGAGTTGTGGCTGGTTTTGAAGCTCATGTAACCACTGTTCATACTGTGGAGATTTTTACTACTGTAACTATAAAACGAAAGGATGTTTTGTTGCTTGCAGCAGCTGGAGTCTGAGAAAAAAATAATTAAATACTGGGCCGACTGCTGGCAACTTTGGTGGAATGTTAACTCGTAATGTTACAGCCTATTTCCACCAGATGCATGTTGGTTGCGTCCAGAGCCGATAGGATTCAATTCTAGTCAATGTGTGTGTTTCCACCGGCTGCGGCTGTGCTGCGTTCCGGCTCTGTCTCAGCTCCGGCACTCCGGAGCCCTCCGCAACAGATACGCAGGACTTCTATTTTTGCCGGATGCCGGAGCACAACGCAGCAATTCAGCACAGAGCAGATCGTGTGGGGCAGGAAGTCGTGCACAGAAACAAAATAAAACATCCGGTTAATTTTCAAAATAAAATACACAGTGTTCACGGCGGATCATATTTCCCTGAACTACACCTTGAAAACTACATAATGGGCAGAGGCAGGCCTGAAGTCAACAGGTCAGAGGTTTTCAGACGTCATTTCACCCTGTTGACACCATGGACGAGAAGATATTAATCATGGCAGTGCACCGAGATGTCTTCCGGTGGAGCTGCACCGCGCCGCACAGCAAATGCAGCTGGTGGATATTGACGGATGGTGGATCACGCAGCGGATAACCAGGGCTGCCGTTCCGCAACGGACACGCATCCAGTGGAAATCCGGCGTTACTCAATGCATGAGCTGACAACGTGAATCCATCAGCACAACTTAAATTCACTGTGACAACTTTGACCATTAGTTTTTATATTCATTTTATATATATTGATATTGATTGGGAGAGCATATATACAAATCTTCACTCTGGAAAAAAAAAGCATGGTGGAGCGTCCTTCTTGTGGGCTCCGGCAACACTAAACCCCTGAGCTTGCTTTAGAAGGACTAAATGCACAAACCCTCTATTTTTAAATATCTCATGGAGAGAGACTATCACTGGAGTTTTATTTTGTTCTGAAAAAGTCAGCATGCAAACTTGATCTGTGGACGATAAACGAGGTGCAAACTTCCTCTGTCTCCCCAGTAATGTGGAAATACAGTGAGTGTTGGACGGAGAAGTGAGTGACAACAACCCTGCCCACAGTTAAGAGTAGTGTTTGCAGTGGAAACGCTAGGGTCTTGGTACCATGTCTGAAAGGTTACTTTTAGTTCCTAAGGTACCATACCGAAAGTGTTAAGTGGAAACTGGACTATAGAGACACTAAAGGGTGTCTTGTATGTCGCTAGGAGGCACTAAGGGGCATGAAAAAAGTTGGTATTTAAGGACCTGGGAGTGAGAACGGGTTTGTTTGATCTCAAGCACTGGCAGTTAGCTTGTAAATATTCAGTGAAAAAGTCACCTGGAACGGAGAAAGTGAGGGTTTTGTTATTGCTAGAGAGTGCAAGGCTGTGCTGGAAGCAGTATGTGTCATCACAGACTATGTACAGAGCTCAAAGAGGTCACAGTAGAAATTATTAATTCATATTTGGCCAGAAACAAAGTGCATGAAATAGTTAGGCCTATATCACAAAGTATGGCTGTGAAATAAAAGAGTTCCCTGATATAGACAGAGGATGATGGAGAATTAGATGTGACCCTCTTTATGCAAATAAAAGTTTGCTGATAGCTATCCAGACGTTTCCAGCCACTGGAAAAGAATCCAAACACATAACTTTCTACTAAAGAGCAAAGAGTCAGCGCCACGTCCAGAAAAAGCTAGACTTGCAAATATATTTGAACCCCTTTACCTTCCTTTTCGTCCACCAGACACCAAGACGATAACGCATAGGTCAGGGGATTACACAGTTTACTGAGATCGCATTCTGTAACTTCTGGGTGTTGAAGTTGTCAAAACTTTTAACAGCTCCCTCTCGGTGCCATTTGGACTCTCCGATGTGCGAAATTGCCTGGCGCGGCTCTAATTACACTGAGTGAAAGTTATCCAGTGCTTAGGTGGTGTGGCTCAGCTGCATTAGAGGGAGATAGAAAAACACACATACTGAAGGAGAGCTTTGATCGGAGCTTCCTACCTATGCATCTCGTCTTTAGCAGATGATTGATTTGGTGACCACACCCTTATGTGAACACAGAGGCAAAGGTGGCTGGGCATAGATGTTGTGTTGAGTTACGAAGGAGAGGGGAGGGAAGGGGGGACCACCAAGGAGAGAAGAGGAGCAAGGGAAAGAGAGAAGGAAACAGAAAGACAGGAGCGAGGTTGAGAAAGATGGAAAGATCTGGAAAGCCGGCCGTACGGTGTGGTTTTGATTTCAGCTGTCAGTCTTCTGTCATCTTGGGGAATCAGTCTCACATGAGCTGATGTATAATTCTCCACAGATCTCTCCTTGGCTGCTTCTCTCCCCCTCTCTTTGCTTTTCCTTCACCACTCCCTCATCTTTCCTCTCATCTCCTGTTCCTCTTCTCCATCGCTTCTCTCCCCCTAAAATTCTTATCTCCTCTCTTTTAATCTTTTTTTTCCCTGACCACCTCCTCGTTTCTCATCCTTTTCATCCCATTTCTTCTAGTTTGCCCCTTCACTGGCCTCCTCCTTCTTTTCTGGCTTTTCCAACTACCTTTTTCTTTTCTTCCTCTTTCTTTCCCCCCTTTTTCATGTTTTCCCTTTTCCTCTCTCTTTATCATCCTCTTCTCCTCAATTTTCTTCTTTTCCCAAAAGGCATCAAGACAGGGTAAAGCACAGGTCAAACAGCATTTGTTGGATGGGACATCCACACAATATCAGCGTAAAGTTAAAACATTTTCAGGCACTCATCATAGCACCCAGAAAACGGATGTCAACGGTTATCATTAACTGGTTAACTGCCGAAAATATTTCTGACGGGTTAAACATGTTGGTCTGAAGAGTAATTCTGCTACTTTTCAGGTTACTGCATCACCAGACCTAGGATGTGCAGCACCACCTTGGTCTGGTGGGAGCTTACATTAGCTAGTGGTGCCACTCATTTGACGATTACCAATTGTTATGTTGTCCCGACCCAACATCGTTGCTGTGAAAACATTGTGCCCATCCTCCAGTCTCCCCCCAGGTTGCCCTGGTGAGTAAGCAGATCAATTTAATTACTGTTAGTGCTGTTGGTAGTGACAACAGGCTAGTGCTGCTAATATGCTTAACAATGCTAAGGGGGTCCTGTGGCTTAAAGTGAAGCAGCTTACTCTCTGGGGCTACCTGGAGGGAGTCCAGAGGATGGCCACCATGTTTCCACAACAATGCAATTCTGCTAACTGTACCATGTTAAAAGTGGTAATCTCTGAAGCGGGTGGTGCAGTGCTGAGTGGCCAAGGTAAACGTTAGCTTACCACTAGAGACTGGAGGGTGGGCAGTAGCCATTAGAGTTCTCAACAGGGCGAAAAATTACAACACAAAACGAACTGACCCATGTGAGTTGAAGCCCAAACCTGGCATTTCCTGACCTGAGCCCGACCAAGCCCGACCCCCCCAGAAAGCACTAGTTGGCTACTAACATCCGAGACACACACTGTGTTGAAATGTAAACCATGTGTCTCCAGTCTCCAACCAGTAGGAAGTAGGGATGTGCGCAAATAGACGTCTAAACGATTAAACGTCCACCACCTCACTAGTCGGCACCAGAAATATTGGTCGGTTAAACCTGTTAGTGTTTTATTCATGTACAACACCGCTTAACTGTCATGCAGCCGCCCGCCAGCAGTGGGTGCTACAGAGCCATCAGACAGCAGTCCCCTTCCCTGCAGTAATGCTCCAGTAGACTGGAGTTTTAAAACAGCACGGTGGGAAATTGGAGAGAGGTCCTCTTGCAAAACCAGCGCGGTTTGGCAGTACTTTGATCTAGAAAATTAACTCTTTAATTTTTTTTTTTTTTTAGATGTTATTATATAATATTATTATTATTATTATTATTATTATTATTATATCATACTGCATGGGGCAAAATGCCTCTCATTTCAGCTGAAATTTAATTATGATGTAGATGTTGTTTTGTTAACTTTAAAGTGAATTGCTATCATTTCTGTCAGATAATCTGCAAGGTTCATTGTGCCCCACATTTCAGATGCTATTTATTTATTAACTTTAGTGGTTAACTTTTGAATGAGTTGACATCATGTTCACATTCATACCACACGGCGCAAAGTGTCTCGTACTTCAGCTGCATTTAAAATCAGATATGGTTGATGAAGATTGTGATTAAAGGCTTCAAAGGGCTCTTAATGCCCACGAGACTTTTTGGGACAGTGTTTCAAATACTTAACAATAAAAATTGTTTTCCCTTTTTTAGACTGGTCGACTAGTCTTTATTATAATTTCCGTTTAATCGACAGGATCATCCCTAGTAGGAAGGACAGAGAGCCCTGCTGCTCCCTCTGTTTTTCTACCTATTATTTTAAAAAGAGAAAAAAAAAAATCCACAGCCTGAGCCTTAACGGCCAATCAGCGCATAAAATAAAAGGCAAGATATTTAGTACACCAACCATAAAAACTTCACCACCTTAAAATGGATAGCACTTTGAAATGTGGCGCAAAAGCTCACTGAGTCAGTGGAGCACCAGACAAAAAGAAACAGCCTATTGTATTTCATGTTATTTTGCTTTTTTTTTTTTTAATGAATAGGTTAATTAGCAGTTAATAGATTAAAATTAACCGAACCTGACATCACTAGCTCAGGAGGAGCTCTAAGGCCATTAAAGCAGTTTTTTAGCTTGACTTCCGTAGATAGAAGAGCTATGAATGCAACTGGATGGACCCAGGCTGCAATTCACAGCATCATGTTTTAGAGGATTAAAAAAATTAGGAGTTATGATGGATGTATTGCAGTATCTTTGCACCATCTTTAATGATTCTTTAACAGGCATTGATGTAACTGCACAATGTGGTAATATAGATCAAATGGAATCCCCACCCAAAATAAGTGACAAGGAAAATCCATCAACGAGAATATATGGACTTGTTTTCTACGATTGTGGACGTATATCAGTGGAACATATTTTAAGAAACAAATGTCTTGCCAGCTTACTGTGGTTCTGGTGATTAGAATCAGGCTCTGGATTTTAATACTGTGTAGCTTCAATGAAAGCTATCAACCTCCCTGAACTTTAAGATAAGTGAATCTGCTATCTGCTTTAATATCTTCTTTCTTCCTCTCTCTCTTCCTCTTTCCAGCTTTCAAAATTTGATATTTAACTTTTTCTCTTAAAGCAGAGACAGTAAAAAGAACACAATGTCATAAAATCAGGTCCAAATGTGGGATTGTGAAAATGGGATGGATGAGGAGACAGTGGTTGTACTACATCCAGAGATAGTGTCTGTTTTTCTGTTTTTTTCCCTGTTACATTAGTTATCTTACCTCTGTGTATCTTCCCTTACCCCTCTACCACCCACGCCAGCTTTTAGGGCTGGTGGAGGAGAAGGGGAAGTTAAATTGATATATAAGAGCACTGGAAAAGGGTAGAATCTCTTCATCAATTGTTAGCACTACGATTTGCATGTCAGCCCAGTATAAATCATTTCTTTTCACACTTCTACCACTGCTCTTGAAAACCGTTTGATGCTACTTCAATATCTGAAATATTATTTCTTCCCCGAATTTAATCCCCAAATGGCTTACATGATAAATTCCAGAAGGACAGTCAAAACAGAGCATCCATTTACGGGAAAGATCTGAACAGACACTACTGATCATCTGTGAAAGAAACAAAAAAAAGACCAAATATCTGCCCTTCACTTTCTCTGAAGGTTCATTAGAAACAGATGTCGGAGTATCCCCCACTTTCTACAAAACATCCCTAAAACTGTGTTGTTTATACACAGAGCATGTACTTGCTACACGGTTGTATTTGTGTATTTTTAATCCTGTTTGTGGTTATGTAATGTGAGATAAGTCTACATACATACAGCTGATGATTATAGTGTCCAGGACTCGGCTAGATCTGGGGCTGACAACAGCTTGTTTGTGCAGTAATCTCTCCCTTAACAAGCTTCAGGCACACAAGGTGAGATCATAGCGTAAGCGAACACATACACACACGCATGTGCGCGGTCCCCCGGCACATGTGTGGAAGCCTCATGAATAGGAAGTCTGCTTTAAGTCAGGGCACCACTCGGCTTGACCAGTCTCGCTGTGAAAACAAACATCCCCTGAGCTGTGAGCAATCCAATGATGTAACAGCTTTGATCGCCCAGCGAGGACAAGGTTTGCTCAAGGGTCAGTGGAACACGGATTCCAATCAATAAACACATTACTCACCTATCTACATCACACACACATGCATACACACAGACAATGGGAGGTGACCGGAACATGTGTGTCACCCCCAAACCTAATCCAGGCTGAGCTTCCTCTTTGCAGAAGTCACTTCCTTTGAGCTGCCACTGCTTGACCCTTCCCACCTGCTTTCTCTCTGCTCGAGAGTTTGCAGCACTGTGTCATCTTTAGCAATCAAAAGTCGGTCCTTTTGTTTTTGCGTAGCTGGGTGTAAACACAGTGAGTGTAATTTCCCCAAATCTGTGAAATTTTAACCCCTAACACTTTCTCCTGCTTTTCTGAGTCTAGGCTGCAGAAAAAGCAGAAGCCCAGAGTTTCCTTTAACAAGCCATGTGGTAGCTCCACCTCATCCTCACATTCTCAGGCTAGACCAGTTATAAAATCCCTCAAGCATGTTTTGGGTTTGCCCCCAGGTCACCCTCTAGTTGGATACTCCCACAGGAAGGTGTATATAATGCATCCAAATCAGAAGCCTTGACTACCTCAGCTGGCTTCTATCAGTGCATAGGTGGTGTGGTTCTACTCTATGCTTGCAAACAATATGTACGCCATACCTTGTTCTAATGGTGACTCCAGACCCTCTACGAAGGAAACAGATTTTTTATCCTTGCGGGAACAAGGCTTTGATTGTAAGGCAGAAATCAACGTGATATCTGTAGATCTCTGGGCATTGCATCAATCTCCTAGTCATTCTTCCAGCAACTTACCATCATTCATGATCAGGACCCTCAAGACTGGAAAAAACAGTTTGGAAAAAACAGTTCCTCTTGGGCTGCAGTAGTTGAGGAAGAGCGGGCTGTCGATTCCTGGCTTCCCTCAGTCCGCATACTGAAGTATCCTTGGGCAAGATACTGCACCCCAAATTGCTTCCATGAGTGTGTATAGTTAAATGATGAGCAGGTGGCACCTTATATGGTAGCTTCAGCCGCAAGTGTGTGAATGTATGTGTAAATGGGTGAATGTGACAAGTAGTGAAAAGGCTCATTTATACTCCCTGTATGTACAAAACAAGATATGCCCCTTTCAAACATTGTAAATGTCAATGCCCTCATACTTTCATGCGTTCCTTACGATGGCATAGATACAGCCAACAGATGGCACTAGAGGACAGAGTCAAAAATTTCACACAACGAAAGAGGCAACCGTGGAGGAGGTCGTGAGATTGTACCTTTAAACAGAGGCAGCATTATAGATGGTGGTGGTCTGTGCAGCGATCATATACATCCCAACATGTGGACAGAGAATTATTTTTACCATATTACCGATACATTCTGTTCCGCCATTATTTAAATTTATTAATCATTTCTTACGTGTGCAAATACTGATGAAATGAACGCAAAGTACTGACATAAGGCTTCGTCCGTCTCCATCTACGTGCCCAACTGTGAGCATAAATGAGCCCTTTAAGTGCTTTGAGTGATCAGAAGATTAGAACATTGCTATACAGGTGCAACTCCATTTTCTGTATTTTAACCCAGATATAGCATACGCCACTCTGACCCTTCTAGCTACTGCATGTCCCAAACTGCCCCTACAGTGCAGGAAAAGTTCCTACAAAGGTAGGACTTGAGAATCTTCTGAACAGGAGTCCAGTTTACCCCTACTGCACATTGAGCTTTATGAAGTCTAGCAGCTTCCCCAGTCATCTGATCCAACATACCACAGGTGGTCATCAGTTGACAGCTCTGCATTTCTCTTTACTGAAGTGTCCAAGACAAATGCTTAAGATGTGATGTTATGACTGCAAAGTTCATTATCAATCTTTGGCCTAGTGCTCCGCTGCCACGTTCACTTGTGAAGTACCTCAGAGTTTCACAAGATGTTGGTTAGCCCTTTACTAGTGCAATAACAACATAACAAATACCACTTGGTTTTATGATTCCAGGTTTCTCCATCTTTGCCAACCCTATGAAGGGTCTCCCTATGAAGTCTCAAGTTGGAACCCTCCCTAGGTCGCCGCCCAATGCTTCCAAGCAGGCTGGGTACTATGAACTCCTGTTCAATGCATAAACAGATGGGAATTAGAGCTTTAGCTTTCTCTGCAACAGTCAGCTGGAGGTGACTACTGGGTATCCTCACACCACCCAGTGCTTTTTTTGTTGGACAAATCCAAGTTCCTATCAAGTAGTTTGGGTCCAGAAGTAAATGTGCATGCAGGTGTGCGCAGCAGTACAAAGTCAGAACTACACATGCACCTTCCCGAAAGAGAGAGGACATTCCATGTTTGTGTCATTAGGGTTAAATCCACCAAAGCATACACTTCTGCCCATGCCCACCTTCAAACACCCTTCCCTGGCCTGTGTCAGGATATGTCACTAGGCACTAATTAACCATGGGAAAATCTACCAGAGGCTCCCTGACAACACAGTGTTGCAGGGAGCCTTTAATTACGTCTAATGACATCAACTGATGGGGAATTCATGATTGACATTTGACATATTCAAATGTTTTCATGTACTGTATCTGTGTTAAATGTTAAATGCTTTAGGCCATCAATAGCTCTGTTACTTTAAACAGAGAACCAACACTGCTGTATTCTTCCCCAAAGAACTGAGATCATGTTAACATAAGGAATTTGTGTAATTTTCTTGCTGTGTGTCATTGCTACAAGTATCGAGGGACACTGCACCAAAACTGTAAAGTAAAGCCTCTCTTATGCATTCATCTTGCTCTTTTGCTTCCCTGGTGTCATCTTTAAAGAGTGATATAAACTCTTTCTTTGCTAAACAATAGAGTAATGAACAAAAAGGTTAGTTTGATCACGAGGAAAAGTTGTGGCTGAGGTACAATACAGTATACGATGCTGTATAAGGCCATGTTACCTCAAAATACCCGGAATTTAAGATTTAAGAGTTTTATCAATGAACCTTAACTGTATCCTTTTAATTGCCTGTGTTTCCATAAAAGATGTATTTGAAACCTCTTCTGTAGGAGCTCCCTGAGGTGAAAGAAACAACACCTCATCTTTGAGGAATGCCTTCCCGCTAGCGTCTCACTTTGTCTGCTGGGCATCCGGATGAAGGAATGACCTAATACATACAAAGACGCATGTGCACATACACTCCTTTTTGTATCTGTTTCTCTTGCTGGCAATTGACAATGTTAGCTTACACTGATTCACACTTTCCTCTGTGTTGGGCCTGAAAGGCCAAACTACAAGGACAGACAGATGACGGGATGCATCTTCTAATCAAGACAGGGCAGTACTAAAAGACTTCATTAGATGCAAAAGAAATATCAATGCAGACTGTGGTGACAACTGTTACCAAGCTAATAGTGTTAGGCCGTCTTGTTTTTTATCACATATACATCAGCTATGTTATTTCCTACAGCAGCTTTGAACTGCCAATCACAAAGGGGGTACTTTGGCTGAAACCTTTATTGAAAAGCTGATGGGCCTCTTTGGGCATAATCATGAAGAAGATAAATGTAGTATTATGTCAGAGGCTAAACCGCACTGGTAAATCAGTCTTTCTGGCATGTGGTCATGGAATTATTGAAAAACATTTCAGTAAAAGCATTCCGGTACTGTCTGATTCACCTCCAGCCCCGCTTATATCATTCTCCATGTGGATTTGTTACTCTTCTTGTAAATACCACACACAACCTTCTCTGTTGCCCTCTGCAAACACTTACAGTGCATGTAAATGAACAGCAGAGCGCACTGTGCTTGTATGCTCTGAAAAGTAAGGCCTTGCATTACATTTAGCTTGAGTGTTAGTTGCCATGGTGTGAGTGGATTCAAGCAAGCTACAGTGGATTCAAGCAAGCCAATCCTTACTGTTGGAGGGTAAGTGTCCAACATCACCCAATCAAGGTTTGACAGCTTAGCCTCACAACCAACCTTGAACCTTGCTCTTAATCCAGACTGGAAAGTGCCTGCGTGTTAGAACTGAGGTACTTTAACAGTAGCTAGTGCTGCAGCACATACCAGGTGCTATTAGTGGGTGAGGATGGTGAACCTCACTGAGGACATAAGTGAAGCATATGAATGCTGGATTTATGAAGAACAGAGTGAAATATACATAGATAGATATAACATAGATGAAAATAAATAGGAAATGGATCATGTGGTCATCTCTTTGAGATGAATTAAGTAAACAAACTACGATGATGCCCCCAGTGATGTGAGTGATGGAGCCAATCAGAGTCTGGAGCTTGTTGCAGGACATCATCATGAACAATACCAATGACATCAGTGAACTCAGTCAGTCTATGGTGGATATCATTTGTAAAAAAATAAATAAATAAAAAGAGAGGCAACTGTACCCAAAACTTCAGTTCACTCATTCCATAACCAAAATCCATGTACTTCATTTAAAACAGTACTACTATTAAAAACACACTGCAGCCAGTCTGGAAACATGGACAATTATGAAGCAACAGCCTACAATGTTAGAAGAGGCAATATAGGACAATGCACAGGTTGAAGAAGCTGATGGGATCACATTTCAGTGGAGTTGTACCTTGTATGAGTTCATCATGTTACCATTGATCGATTGATTAATGTCTGTTGAGCTTAGATAAGATTTTCCAAACAATATATGGGCAAAAAGGGATAAAATATTTAAAAAATGAACAATGATTTGTGTTTTAAGCTACAGCAGTAGCATGTAGATCAAGGGGTGGCAAAAGGCGTTTTTGGACTAGAGGAACCTTTTTGATAGCTTTACGAACATAGTTCTAAAAAAACACCTTTTTATTGTGTATGCACCACAAGAGCTAGGAATGGTCATAGAGGGATTTCTTTAGCTCCTATTTCAGAGCGGGTACTCTACCAGCACAAGAGGAACCTTGACTGATGTAAGTGTGTGGTCATTGAGCCAATGCAGCACAACTGAGCCAGCAACCACTATTTTTAAGAAAAACCCATTAGCCATGTCAACAACAGAAACCACAAAACAGAACAGCTTCTGAACAAAAAAAAAAGGAAGAAAATATGGACAGAAAGTGACACCCAGGCTTTTCCTAAGCATATACATATATGACAGCGGAAATACAAAGCAGTGTTGATTTATTAAAGCAAAATAGGCAAATGCGAGTTTACGTCACTTCAGCATTCTATTGGTGGTACAAATGCAAACTGCAGAAAAGTTGGAGAGCTCCCAAGCAGGAAATTCCTCTCAGGGAGTCCCCAAAACTGTTCGGTCTGAAACATGTAACATTGGTCAATCACGATTCCAGCACTTTGGTGCAGAGTAAGACATTTTGAGGAAAAAAAGATAAGTGAGAGTTACTTGTAAACAGTGTGTTTACTTTGGAACGAGATGCACTGTGTCTGATCACTGGTCAAAACAAGAAATAGATAACCCATTGATATTCTCAGACACTAGTCTAAGATGGTAAATGAATGGATGCACTTGTACAGCACCCTTTAGTCTTTCGACCTCTAAAAGCACTTTTACACTACATGTCAAATTCATCCATTCATACGCTGGTGGCCAAGGCTACCACATAAGGTGCCACATGCTACTTGGTTTAAACATTCACATGCACTTACGTACCGATGGTAAAGCCATCGGTAGAAATTTGGGGTTCGGCATCTTGCCCACTTTGACAGGGGGACAGGAAGAGCCAGGGATCGAATCACCACTCTTCATATTAGTGGACAATCCACTCTACTTCCTGAGCCCACTGGGAGCCTCAGCCTAGAGTTTAGAATTTTCATGATCCAACTTTAATTGCCAGTGAAGAAAAAAATAATGGATTGTCAAAAGTAAAGAAGGATGTATAACCACTAGAGACCTAAACTAACCATTGCACCAACTCCGACCACCATCCACAAAACTAGCTGTCCTTTTATCAGCACAGCTTCTTTGGTGCTGAAAGGACAGCGGCTGACTTAACTGTCTTCACCATGATCTTCACTGTCTAATATAAGGAATACCACCAAAACTACTGGATTAATGGACAAAAATCCTTTTTACAGGCATTGTTTCTGAAGCCTCAGTGAAACCGAAAAGTTCAGTGTCAAACTGTGGGCCTTGATGGATCGTTGTAAAGTCAGTTCACAAGTTCATAGAAGGTGGGAAATCTGCGTGATTTGAATGACTCATTTTGGGGATTGTGCTTCACTCGAGTCAGTGTGAACTGACACATTTGTAGAAATAGAAGTTGGTTGTGTGAGAGGAACGGCTGACGGACAGCCTAAACACTCCAGAAGCACTAAAAAAATGTTGTGAATTGCTCACAAGAAAAGGGAGCTCAATCGAGACAGCTTGTGAGCGGAAAGACAGCTAAAGAAAGAGGGAGAGGGAGAAGAAAGTAAGAGTGATGAAAGAAAGCAGAAATGTCGAGAGAAGCCAAAACCGTGACCTTCCCCATATAAACCAGATATACTGTTATGTCGACATGCAGGTTTAGTTTTACTGTTTTGTAAATGTTCAGTTGTTCACAAAGTATGACAGACATGTGCGTGTTATGGACTGTTGTATCTGCCTTTGTCCGAGGTGTTTCATTCCTTTATTGACCTAATTGGCTAAATGTACAGTTGGCGCTCAAGGCGCTCTCACAGCAACTGCTATCAATTTGGTCAGACGCACTACTATCAAATTATAAAACAATTTATCGCCTCTCTGAAGATGTAATGTACTATGAACTACGCTGCTGTGACGTAAATGGCAGCTCGGCAGCATTCATATCAATCACAAATTGTGAGAAAGAAGTCAGAGATTGGAGGGCTGTTATTTCTTTTTCACGCAAGGCTGGTTTGGGAGTGACACTCAAGCCATCCTTCCCCTTTTTGTCTTCATCTTCCTTATCTTCTTCCTTGGTCCTCCACAAGTACCTTTTCATATCAGATGGGATGTATTTCTTCAAAAGGTAAAAACAGTCATCTCTGTGTGGCCAGTCCTCATGGTCTGGTAGTGGTTGTGACCAGCGTTGACGTGCCAAGAAACAACAGTGAGGGGTTTGTCGATGATCTGTTGTTGTTGTGTTGCTGGTCTCTTTTATTCAGTGGAAAGGTAGACAACCAAGTCCAGATGTTATTTGTTAAGGCTTTTGCCAAATGTGTGTGTGTGTGTGNTGCGGCACCATAAACTTCCCATTAGCTCTCTCCCACTCCCTGCCTCGCTCTTGTTTTGCCCCTTCCTCTCAGTTCATCAGGTTCATGATGCGTGCCTCTCTAAGCCTGACTTCTGCTTTAGTGGATGACTGATTATACTGCAAAACATGGTGCTATCATAGCAAGAGAGAAAAAGAAAATAATTAGGCTTCAGTTTGCATTCATGTTTTGGGTAAGCATAACATTATAACATTGTAAAATAAAACTCAGTTGCCATTTTTTAAATCGTATTTGTTGCACTATTGTTTTAGACAGCATTGCATCTTGGAAAATGATTTGCTTGTGTGCTTTGAGTGAGATAGAAACATTGATATAAATCCTATGTCTGTGCATTCAGTACAGAGCTGGAGTGGTTAGCCTAGCTAAGCCTAAAGATTGGAGGCTGTTGAATCAGCAAGCTGGGCTTTTTCCCATGTTCAAAAATACCTACCAACACCACTTAAACTCACTTTGGTTATCACATTGTTTCATTGTTTAACCTCTGCAGAAAAAGGAATGTAACTGTGTGTAACACTCTGAAGATTTGTCATCACAATGAGGTTGCCAGGTTTGGTACCATGATCATACCAGTACAGACAACAAAACCAAAACGTACTCTCTACTGGGCAGATGGATAAATTGGGGAAGGTTGACCAAACAAGGCTACAACACATTCATTTATCAATTTTAGGTATTTTGAACTTAACTTTTAAGCTAGCTGTTATCTATGGCACTGCCATCAGTCTTTATGCCAAGCTAGACTGCATAAGAATAATGGGCGTAGCCACTGTGACATCACCCATTGGTTTGTTGACTCCCACTTTGAACATGGATGTATAAAAAGACCTGGGTACAGTATTGGAGGTGTGGCCTTGTTCACTCCTGTAAAAGTGGCTTAGTGACATATGAAGCCAAAAAAGCTCTATTCCACAGTATATAATTACCTGGAATTTCTGCATCATGGGACCTATACAGCAGAATAGTCTAACTTCTAGTTTAGCCCTTTGCTAATGTCAGTAATGTCAATGGGAATTAAAATGATTTAATCATGCGGCGCTTCTAGACTTCAGAAATGTAATCAGATGGAACTGATCAAATCCCAATAATTAAACTAGTCATTTCATGAGGGTTGTGATGCTCAAAAAAATTATCCACTGATTCACGTACTTGCACACTTTCACAATGTAAGTCTATGGGAAAAAGTCTTTTTGGGCCCCGTGGCATTACATGACAGAACCGGACATTGGAATTCCACATTTGGCCACTATGTAAAAGTGATTTCGAAGCCTGGCGTTGTTTCTTGGTACGTGGTTTTGAAGCCTCGGGTTCAATATTTTTGCCATCGTCATCTTGGACTTTGGAGCCAGAAGTGACGATATTTGGACGGGGGTGTTGTGCTGTGCAGAAACGAGAGGTGGATCTATGACTCAAAACAGCCACGCCTTTAGTTATGCATAACCTTAAGCTGTACAAAATTTAAATGACTGACGTAATATTTTCCCCCAATACAGTTGTCATGAATGGGGAAATTAGCTATAGAAATCGTTTTTTGTACAGACTGTAAACATGTTTATTTCTGCAAGAAAGCAAATTGGAGTATTTCCTAAAATGTTTCAGAGGAACAGCATGTTTCCATTTTTAGCACGGATGTGTGTTTTTATATAAACGCTGGTTTCATGTCAAAATGATGGTTTTGTTAACTTATTTTGGAAGTGCCTTTTCAAGAGCTATGAGAATGCCTGGCATGATAAAACAACACTTGTGACTTAAAATACTGTATATATGGAAGTGAATCCATTGACTATGTTATTTAAGTGTGGCCTCTTTTATTTCGATATAGGACTAGCTGATGGCTGATAGACATTAAGATTCCAAAGTAAAAACATTATCATCTTTAAAGCACCTGTCCTTTCCATTAAGAAGCAGAGAAAAACAGCAGTGGATTGGCTGGAAGGGTCTATACACACACACACACACACACACACACACACACACACACACACACATAAATGCACACTAAGGGTCACACACACACACACACACACACACATAAATGCACACTAAGGGTCTGCACAACTGAACTGACGACAGCAGGCAGGACTTCAAAAGGTGAGACATCCCATAACTCACATCAGTCTCCTGGCAATCCTTGATTTTTCCAACAAATCATACTTTAAGAATGCTGAGGGTAAACAACTCCAGCTGAATGACAAGTTCCTCAGAGTTGTGGCTCTCCTGCTGTAAAACTGGGTCTCCACGGTGTGTGTCATCGTATTGCTTTGCGTAGAACATGATTTTCCATTGCAGATGGGACTCTGTGTTACTTAACCCGATAATAATCCATTAGCTTTAAACAGATGATTAATTTGGTGGAACCTTAGGTCATATGTGGTATTTTGTGCTGAGCGTTGTAATTCTGTTTCCATTGTCGCCTAATCTCATTTGCACAAATGAAAACCAGAGTGTAAATGTTGAAAATTCATACACACCTCAAATTATCCCAAAAAAGTATTAACGCTTGGCTGAGGTGGAAAAGTTGCTGTATCAGTTAAGCAAGATTTGACAAATTGTGATGGCAACAGAATGAAGCAGGTGAGCAAGTCACTCCTATTCACTCTTTTACTTATACATGATGGGTGCTCTATAGTTTTCTCAATAGTGAGCAGTAAATTGACATTTTAGACATTTAGACATTAGACATGTCACTAGAGGATTTGATGACCCCGTAACTCTGGATAGATGCTAATTCTAAAACTTGTATAATGTTTCTTAAACACCTGAAGGCTCCACACATGATATAATGCTAAAAGACTGAGGCTAAAGCTGCATATTGCAAGTTTGGCTAAAGTGTAAACTTTCTTGAGTAAATGGTGTCAATACCCATATTCTTGATGATGGGAAATCCTCATTTGGATAGCTGTGTTTGATCTCTTATACTCTTGTGATCAAAAATTATCGAAAGAGTTTGAGCTACCACCTATGAGCTAAGCACACAGGTGCAGCTAATCAGACTGATGTCAGCAGGCAACCACATCACCATAGCCAGCGAAGCACTTACATTTTGGAGTGTGTAAATCACCACAGACCTGTGGATTAAGCTAATTCCAAGAAGTTAAAGGAGTTATATGTAAGAAATCTAAAGCAAATAGTCATAAAATCATCATCTAGTATTAGACAACTAATTTGTCAGTGAACCTTGTGAGTTGTAATTGAGCCAATTTTTTTAACGTTTGCACCTTTCCTTATGCTGTCATTGTTGACTTTATATGAGTCGAGGAAAACTCTGCTAGCTGCTAGGCTAATTTATGTAATGTAAAATGCCATAGGTTTGCCATGTTGGATTTGTGGGAAAAATTTGTCCAGCAAAAGTGTTTTGTCCGTGAATCTTTGTCATAGGCCTATGTTTTTCTCCTGTGAGTCAGTTGGTCCAATTAGGTCCTCTATATTTGACACTTTTACAGATGTACGTCCAAAACATACCCCCAAACCCTGTATCACCTTTGTTTAGAGTAGCTCCAAAGGCATCCCTCTCAAACAGCCATTCCCATTTGCATCCCTCCTAGCCTGCCATCTAATCTGATGGAGGGTCAGGACTCCATCATCACACGCCCATTGGGGTCAATGATGTAATAGTGTACCTAAAACTAGCATAGCCAAAACATAGCCAGGTTCTATTTTTTCCCCCATTTTGTTCTGTGTTGTTGTTGCAGTTGTTATTACTATTGATGTTCCTAATAGGATTTCTGATTTTAACTACTTAATTTAATTGTTTGTATCTCTTAATATCTCTGCATACTCACGTGCCATGGCCTGTCTGTTCAGTTTACAGGCATAGTTTAAATAAGTTAGAAATAATCAGAAAATACACAGTTTATTCCATTCCTTACACTTTTCACTTGTGGTTTGGTCTAGGAAATGCTAAAAAACAAAACAAAACACCGCCCTCCGACCTATAAAAGTATAAGCAACGTGTCATTCTTATTAGAGCCCCAAGCACGCTGTTTTACATGTGCAGAAATCCTAAACTAGACAGGCCTGCTGTGTCTAATCAGGGTCACTAAGCTATGATTTAGCAGTGTTGTTTGAGAGCTGGGTTTAGCATGTGGTCAATTACTATTGCTGCTATTATTAGTATTATTGAATATATATCATCTACAGCCATTTGGAGCCAAACTAATTTACCCACTGCTGTTCCACATAAAAACCCTAAAATCTGAAATTCGAGTCTGACTGTGGCATGCATGAAAGTGCAATTTCATGGATGTTTGTCTTACTTTCCAATAGGTTTGTGGGCTCGAAAGCCTGTGCAAAAACAAGCAGATCTGTGCCTATAGCTGTAAATTTTACAGAATCAACCATTTATTTCACATAATTTATATCAAAATTTTAGTTCAACATTCACAGTATCTCCCAAAGTGGTTGCCTGAAATCTTTGATTCCCACCCAGGAACTATCTAAGCAGATTTACTGATTTTGTTAAAAGGACAGATTTACAGCCCATACCAACTGAACCTTTTAACAGGCTATGAACCACATCATCTCAGGATGAGCCGGCTGCCCTGTGCTGTAAAAATAAAATGCAGGATCATGTTCCTCTGATAGTGGGAAGCACAGCCTCTTAGACCAACTGAGAGAAAATGCATTTCAATATGTTATGAAAAACTACTCAAAATGTGCTCATTTTTTCTTGCCAGCAGTCACTTCCAAGATGGGATAAATCATCAGACCTCAATTTCCTTTTCTGATTCAGAGTGTCTTCAGCTGCTGTTTTGCCACAATCTTTAATTTGTTCACTATATAAAAGAAATATTTCCTTTTTGTGACATATTCGATCTCACTTAACACACTTAACATCAAGACTTGAAAGATTTTAATAGATAATAATTGCTTTGGAACCCCTAAAAAATTTCTTTTCCTTTTTGTGCTGAGAGTCAGTAAATCAAGGATATCCGTTTCCTGGAAAAGTTCTTGGGAAGGTTTTTGTATCAATTCAGAAGATGTGCAATCATAATGAGCAGTTTGCAACCTGGGCAGAGATTCACAATGATAAAATGGCTCAGGAGTTAAGCCTATAAATGAAATAATCTGCAAAAGTTCTGAATTTCTCACATTCTGTTTTCTCAAGAATTTTCAAGTTCATAGTACCTGTCACAAGCTGGCCAAGTCAGCAGCCGTCAAGGTTGAAGTACTGCTCTGATTTGCTTCCAGAATCAATTTCGTTTTTTTAAGCTGTCTGTCAGCAATCAGTGCACGAGAGAAACATTTTGTTTCTATGTATTTTTTTTTTCACTGGTGTTGAGTCATGTCCATAAATGCCATGGCAGCACACAGTGTTCACAGAGTTACACGTCTCGTTTGAGTGAGATATTTGTTATAGTCGAGTTAGGTGCACTTTCTGTTCTTCTGGCCAGCAGGCCACCCACATAAAGCATTCCTTTCGCCGTGACAGTGCACAGCGGGGTTTCTCAAACTGTTTTCACTGGGCTGGGTACCACAGTTCTGCTGCTTCAGGTGGTTAACAGGCAGGAAAGATGGAATTGACAGGAAAGATTGGACAGATAAAGAGTGGATGGCAGCTCTTGAACCCGCAGAGTAATAATGTACTGCGCCTTAGTCCACCGCAGTGTGAAGTGATCCAACTGCTCTAAGGTACTTTCATATTTTCAAACACCCATATCTGCACCAACGCTGTGTTTTAATGAGCTTATGACTTTGAGCAAGGGCTTGTTAAAGGGTTCACAGACACTCGGTTTTAAGCCAGTCTCCTCCTCCAACTGCTGCTCAACTTAACAACATGTGAGAAAAACGGTTTGGGAGTGAGAGCAGACAGGGATGTGAGTATGTGATAATGGATCATCCATCTGTACTTGGCTAACAACTTTTTAATCACAGTCCGTTTGACACTGCCAAAGGCAAAGTACATGCCTTGACATCAGTGATTGAGGTGAGGCCAAACATGAAATATGGTTCACGAGAGCAATATAACGAATTTTCTGGACAGGAGGAGGAATTCCTGTGTATCACAACTTGGGGTCTTGTGTTTGTAGCTTTGGCTATTATTTTTGGTTAACTTTGTACTCAGCAAATCTCTGAGATCTGAGAACACACTAACATTGCAGCAGTGAAGTCCAAAAGAGCAAGAAATTGCAAAGTATTGTAAGTCAAAGTTGAGCCAGGAGGCCAGTCTGTAAACTGTGATGGATGTTTGCAACAAATTGGGTTGGGATGAAATTTGATTGCTCATCTCTGTTCTGTCTTTCTAATAAATTTGGCTAGTCTGGGTTTATTTACAACCTGTCTAGTACTCTGATTGCTTGGGTTTCTCTCAGAGCAGAGGTCGGTGTGGATGGCAGGGTGTGCAAGGTGTCAGACTGTGACCCTAGAGAGCAGTGTTTGCATCTCATCTCCTACCACCAGCCGATTATGGTTTCTTTTCAACATGATCATGCTAATACAAAGTTTTCGCAATTTAATTTGTTTAAACTGACATACTGCATATCTTGCAAACTTACTGTATTTTTTGAACAAGACGCCCTGTTTATGTTTCCTTCCTCCCTGCAGCAGAGGGATGTGTTCTGCTAGTTGTCTTGTGTTTTCTAAATCAAGGCCCAGGCCTCTAACTCAAGGACACACCAAACTGACTTCAGAGAACTAGCAGCAACGAAGGCCTCCTGCTGTGTTGCCCGACGTCAGGGGGCCACCTGTGTCTAAGTCACCTGTGTCTTAGCCAAAGAGAAACCCATCACAAAGATTACAGCCGTCAGCCAACCAGTGCGTACGTTCTGTGCCTACGTCAGAGGAAATAACTCTCAACACCAGCAGGAAACTGTAGTCTGTATTTGTCATTCAAAAAGGGAAAAGGGAAGACTGTCTTGATGCTAGTTAGCCAGTTAGCACATTAACAACACAGAACAGAACAGAGCATATTTACCATGCGCCAGTGAACAATTTCACAAACCGTCAAGAGCTCTATGACTAAAGAAAAATAATCTTACCCTATGTAACAAGTTTGTTTTGGTCTCACACCCACTCAACTTTAGTTATTTGTTTACTTTCCTCACTTCCATTACTCTTCTCGTGCAATGAGCTGAATTGTCAATTAGAGTGATTTCAATCACTGATGGGTTCCGCTGTTGCTGATTCAACAACAAAAGGCAAAGGTGAGGAACACACTGCACCGACAGGGGAAACAGATGCTTACCAATGGCCCAACATTGATCGACGGCCAACCATCAGGTTGGTGTGTCAGGGCCTTCAGACTGTTGAAGCCTCATATTAGCTTTAACTAAACTTCAGAATCCCCCTTGAGAATTACCATGATTAACAGCTGTCCCATTTAACGTGACATAAGTAATTAGCTAGCAGGATTTATGTGAAGACACACCGCACAGAAAATAAACTACTCTGTTCTGTGGCAGTATGGGGGCCCAAGGCCAAAATGATGTAAACTATGGGTTTAACCAGGGCCACTGCTGGCCATTTGGGTGCCTTACATGTAACACACACACACATACACAGCGCTCAGTCCTGGTCTGCGTCTGTGTTGCTGTTGGCAAGTGTCAGTTATATGTGGGGGATGCCCATGTAATAGCCTATATTAATGGCAAACGAACCAAACATCCTCTTGACATTTGCAAAGGCATTGCAGGGGCGTCGTTTCAGCAAAAGCTAAGGTATGGCAATATGACATGACGTCACAGAGCTACTGATGATGGAGTTTCAAAAATATGAACTTATATAAAACTTCACTTTGGTCTTTGACCTGTCAGAAGTACATACTATGCTATTGAAAACTGTTTCAAAGGACATGAAGCTGTTTCTCACATTCATAATACCTCATGTCTGCATGTAATGCACGACTTGGTGAGAGCAGTGAAAACATCGGACCTATTTCGGCGCATATTTCAGCACCACGGACAGCGAGCGGACGTTTAATTATCATTAGTCATGTGTTTAACTTCACAGAAAATAAAGAAAATAAATTAATTACAAGCTCATTTCTAGAAGATAACCAAGGGGTCCGGTGTATGAAACACAGTAAAACAAAGGCCAATTTGGTACAATACTGTATAGGCGAATTTATTGGAGTGTCTCCAGAGACCGAAAATACAAGCTTAACATGCCGACATGAAGAAAAAACCCACATACAATCAGACAGGCTTCAAGACATCATTTAGACAGGCTGTCTACAGCAGCAGAGCAAAATGCTTTTACAACACACAGATACCGTATTTTTCTAAATAGCAGCCCAGGCATTTATTTCACAAAATCGATTTTGACCCCAGGCATTTAAAAGAACCAGGGGCTATTTGCTCAAGGCTTTTTTTTTTTTTTTTTTTTGCACCGACCTGCACCAGGCCGTTATTTGGTTACAGTTCCTGTCCAGTATGTTTTTAGTGCAAAAATACTGTATAATGTAGGGGTGAGTTCGTGTACAAAAATCTCTAATGTCTAAACATTTAGAGTGGGTCATTTTTTTCGTGTACACGCGTACACGGGTTTCACCGCTGGGTGGTGCTATTGCATTATACCAGTAAAGCCCCAGTTATCTGAATACCAACCAAACGGGCCATTTAACCAACAGTTACAGGCCGCCACACCGAAATATCGTCATCCCGACGGTCCGCCATCCCGAATTCTGGTCCCTGAGTCCTGACAGTAAGCTATGGCGAGCCTGTAGAAGCTGTATTCCCCATGCATGTCAGCGATTTTCACCGGGGACGCATGTGAGTAATTCAGGCTGACATTACCTGTTTTTCAGCGAACTCTTCTGGTAATTTTATTAAAAGGCATGGCATATAGGTCCACAGTAAGTTATTGTTATTATTATTATTATTATTATCATTATTATTATTATTGGGTCTACAATGAGTACTGGGCCATCAAATCACAGCATCCGCGGTGAGAGGACACGGAATTGTGTGCGCTTTTACGCACGCGGGTGTAGGTGATCACGGATATTTGATGTGGGAAAGATGTAGCCAGATGTATTACCTGTTTTAGATACGTGGCTGTCTGTCCGTCCGTCCGTCCGTAGCAGAGTCATGTGCATCACTTCACCACCGACCCCTGCGTAAAAGCGCAAACAGTCCCTCAAGGAGGGACAGCCATGAGGCAAAGAATGAGGAAATAATCGCCCGGGCGTTTAATCGGACCGGTGTTTAATACGCAAAATGGGGTCAAACCCCCAGCGGCTATTTGCCACCGGGTGACTATTTGGAAATATACGGTAACTCACATAACTCAAAACTCGCGGAGGAGCGAAGTGGAGAACAAATTGTTTCAGTAACACTCGTATTCACTGATGAGCATGTTATTGACCTATTTAAGTGCAATACAATGAAAACAACCAGCCAGTGCGCCTCGAGTAAGATGACTATAGAACCTCTCTCTATCTTTTTTTCTCCCGATTCCAAGGTATGGCAGCTGCCATACCTCGCCATACCTAAATGACACCTATGAGGCATTGGCTATATTGGTGATTGGCAAAACCCTATCAGCAAGTGGGACTGTAAAAACCAGGGTGTTCCCTCCAGTTGATACTGTACTATACTATATATGTACTATAAAGTTTAGGTCAAAAGGGGGCGAGAGAGAGGGAGCGAGAGAGCTACATGGCATGAACAGAAAGTCCGACACAACCCGACACATAAATCCTTTTATATTTTGAGTAATCATGTACATCATGTTGCCTAAAATGGTCTAATGGTGCCTATTGCAGTTGTGCTTCATCTTGAATTTAGATAGTTCACCATTATGATTATGATAATCATTAGCTGTTTTAGTGCCCCCTCTGGCACTTGATACCCTACGCTTAGCATGTCATGTACGTGTATGTGGCAGCAGTGCTGTGCTTAACACTAAACATGCCCTGAAGCTTCAAGGGTCATAAGAGGTCAACCCGTTTTAATTCCCGGGGCTTCCAATACAGCAGCCTAGTCAATGGCTCTTGGCTTCTGTTACCAACGCACAAGACACCTTACAACATCAGAATGAGACAACCTGGACTTTCAACAGAACTCAAATGTAATCTCGTCTTTGGCCATAACATATTAGAAAGAGCACGAAAGTCCAAACTTTAACAGTTTTGTTGCTTTAATTGAAAGTAGTTTTGCTTGTGAAACCTACATTTCCTGTGAAGACCGAAGTTTATTTTGAAAGAAAATGTAACATGTAAGGAGCTGAAACTGACATGGGAACCGGCACATCCAAAATACAACACTAGAGTGGTACCTAGAGTGTCATATTTTGAAGCAGCCATATTTGTAGAGTTGGGAGTGAGGACATGTTGGACAAGCAAGAAGTAGCCCACTTATTTGAGTCTGTATGGAGATGACATGCGAATAATGTATTATCATAGACTTTAAAACCCTAAACGTATCCTTCAATTGGCAGACCACAAAGTGTTCATCATTTTTGTGATGTTCTGCCTTTTGGAAGCCACTGATAAGCAATGTCATGCTAACAGTAGGGGCACCAGATCAGAACAACACTCATACTGTATTTTTCATTTTGAAAGGTTTTAACAAACCAAACAACCATCCTTGTCATCTAAAGTGGATGATTTGTTGAGTTCAGTACATATATAGACACAATACAGTACAGGCAGCTCAATTACTAACAGCCCTGTTCAAAAAGCACTACATTGTTCAGCTGAAGTGGTCATGAGGTGAAGTAACAAAAAAAAAAAAAAAGGCTGCCAATCTATTAATGTATCCAGCCCCTCGAATCAGCGCTCTCACAGTGAGATGTGACAGAAGAGCAAAGACAGGAAATTGTTTAACCCCTTTCTGTCCTGTGTTTTTCTTGCTCTCTACTACAGCTGAAAGGGAAAATAATAATAAAAAGCTCCATGCTGCTTTCTCCTATTTTTCCAGCCACTAAAGAAATTGAATTTGTTCCACGAATGGTTAAGAAAATGAGTAAATCCATTCCGAGTTACACCTAGACTGTTTTTATTAGAGGTTTAAGTGTGTGTTATTTAGCCTCATAAAGGCCTGCAGTATGAGACAGTTGTGGTAAACACAGCCAGTGCGAAATACAGTAGCTACTATTCTTGCAAAGCCAAATTGAATAGCTTATGTTGCTCAGACAGACTGTAACTGTATATGAAGATTGATGTGAGTTGCAATTTCCCATTTGGAGTTCAACTTGCTCAGATAATAAGAGAATTACTCGACATATTTCCAAACTGTGTTCTCCGGCGAGGTTTCAAACACTGTTTCCTTTTTATACGCCTCCTTACACGCTAGACAGACATTCCAACCGGCTTTGCAATTAATATGCTAAGTGGTGCAAAGCCTCACAATGTCACTTTTCATTTACATCTCCAGCACTGTTTATATCTTTCACTCGTGTGTCAGTCTCTGTGCTGGGTAAACAGGTCTCTCTGACAGCTGCTACACACCTTTTTTTCATCCTCGGGTTCTCTCTCCATGACTCCGTGGCACTTGGCCTGCTGTTTACCAGCTGGTGACACCGGCCAGGGTCGACAGGGAAGACATAGGTGACCACCTCAGAGCATCCATCACTCACACGTACACGTATTTACACACACACGCAGGCACACAGAGAGGGAAAGCTCTTGTGGAGGAAAGGCACAGGTGACCACCTCGGGGCGTCCATCACTTCACGCACATGTTGTATAAATACACACAGACAGGCGCTGCTTGTGTAGCGGAGGGTCACAGATGACCACCTCAGAGCACCCATCACTTCACACACCTTTGCACACACACACACGTAGACTTGGCTTTTCCAAGCAGAAGGTTTTTCCCCTTACAGTGAAACACACACCTCGGTGGCCAAATGCCCTTTTGACGTATGCAGTGCCAGCTGGGAAAACATAGCTCGGTGCATGTGTCACCAGCAGCCTGGGCAGCAGGAAAGAAGTCCTGAGGAGGAGGTGATGGAGGAGGAGGAGGAGGAGGTGGAGGTGGAGGTGGGGGTCAGAGGGTTGCTTTTCTCTCATGTGAGATTCTCAGGTGAATACAGGTGCTATTGCTAATTTAGTGGTGTGATGGTAGATTGGTATACTGTACCCTCCACCTCTTCAACCTAAGTGCTTCATTACATGAACAAGTCTTGCATTCAGAATTTTACTTAAGTAACAGTTCAGATGAAATAAAAGTTACATTATAATAAAGTTTAATCAATATTCATTATATATTTTTCTGCCTCCTTGCTGGGGACGGACATGGCTGGAGGCATCATGTCTTCGGGTGTCTACCCATCCCATTCGTGTAAATGCAAAATCTCAAGAACACCTTGATTTCTTCAAATTTGGCGCAAACGTCCACCTGGACTCAACCATTCTGATTAGATTTTGTCCGTCAAAGGTCAAGGTCACTGTGACCTTCTGTTTGTCATATTCTCGTGAACGTGATACCCCAACAACACATTGAAGGCAATTCCTCAAATTTGGCACAAATGTCCATTTGGATTTAAGAATGAACTGATAACAATTTGGTGGTCAAAGGTCAAGGTCAGTGTGACCTCACAAACATGTTTTTGGCCATAACCCAAGAATTCATATGCTAATTATGATTAAAAAAATTCCCAGAAATGCCTAATAGCAAAAAATGATAGCATGATTTCAGTTTACATCCAAAAGGCCAAAGGTCAACTTGACTGTGACATTGATTGTTCTGCAAAAACACTTATCTGGCCGTTACTCAACATCATAACTCAGAACAGAACAGAAGTGGAGACATTTTGTCAGATATTGAATTCGTGACTCTAATCTTGAAACTCTGCTGATTGTATAGATCTTCTGTGCTGCCGGGCTGAAGATAATATTTAGAATATGTAGCTTCTTTGCAATAACATTAATATTTATAGCATTGTCAACTTCCATGTCTACATATGAGTCTGGATAGACATGGATGTAAAATGTAACTACAACTTGACTGACTCACAGAAACATATAACCACAAGACGGTAATTCTAATTTTGTTATTGGATTAGAATTTCTGATGCATGTGAACAATGTTCAGTGTTGTAGGTGGCCAGCTGGACCTTTAACCACTTTATATATTATTAGGTTTAATCTGTAATGACTGTAGACTGTAACAATAATGGATGTAGATACCGTGACCTCACTCATTGGATTGTGGACTCCCATTTTGAAGCCTCCAGTTTGGTATTTGGTTGTTGCCATCTTGTTGTTTTTTGAGCCAGTGGTGACCATATTGGGCCATGAGGCAGGCGCTGTGGACGAGTGAGGGGTGGGTCTGACTGAGAAGTTGAGGACACTTTGGCAGACAGCCTGTAACTGAGAGTGGCCTGCCCTTAATCATGCATAATTTTACGACTTGATAAAATGTAAATGGGTGAGTTGAATAAAAATGAATCCTCTGCACAATAGAGACCAAAACTGGATTTGGCTGTACCAGGCTGTAAACATGTTTATTTTTGCTGTAAAGTCGGGCAATTTAACATGGGGGTCTATGGAGACTGACTGGCTTCTGGAGCCAGCCTCAAGTGAGCATTCAACACCAACAATTGGTCTCCTTTAAATATATGTACTGGAGTAAAAGAGTACAGAATGTCCCCATGAAATGTAACGGAGCACAAGTATAAAGCAGCCTGAATTTGAAATGTTCTAAAGTACAGAACCTCAAAACTGTACAGTATTTAAGTAAATGTGCATCTTTACTGTGTTTTCCACTACTGGTGTGTTCACAGGCCAAAACAGAGAGAAAAGACAAACTTGCTTGTTAAAAAAGGTTGGATGGAGCCTTTGCACCTGTTGAGGTAACTGTGGTCTGACGTTGATCAACACTTGTGAAACCCTGTGGTGCCTCGGCTGTAACACTGTAAACAAACATTACGCCATAGTCATCATCTCCGTCTGGAGGTGCCCTTCCTCTAGTTAGCTTGCAGCTATCATTCTATCATAGTTTCATAATGTGTATGGTATGTTCATTTATATTTTCAGCCAAACTTATGCACAATTAGCTAGATCCTAGCTTGCAGGTATGGAACAATAACAAGGGAAGGGACTGAGTTGAGGGAACTAAACCTATTGCTGGGAAGAAAGCTCTGCCTTTAAAGCTAAAATCAGAGAACAAAAATCCCTGTTGTGCAGTTAATGCCATAGGCTATTTGAAATATTGTAACATGACTGGCTGCAGGGACTTGTGTATCTGTGTATTTTGGGAAGGTTTACTGTAAAATCCTGTGCCCAGAGGAGGGTATGCTACATATGCTACATCTTTGCCTTGACTCTACCGGTTAAAGCTTTTTCAGATAGTGTAAAAATAGTATTTAATTTGATTTTATTTATTTTACAAGATTTTTGTCATACGTAGATAAAGCTGATAATAAAAAAATACCCAATAATTCTTTGCCCACAATTCCTTTTTTAATCATGTTGCACATGTAATCTAAAAATAGTGTATTGTAAATTATTTGTTTTACGCAAGAACTTCACTTCACCTTGATTTTATTAGGGGTTTTTTAAGGTTTTGACACCTACTTAATGCATGTGTTGTTTTTATAACCTTGTAGATGACGTCAAAGACTTTTTTTTTTGAGCCGTCAGACAGTTGCAGATTATAGAAAAGGTGTGGGAAGTAGACCCGGAGGTGAGAGAAAACTTTTTAGCTAAAACTCTGCTGGGGAAAAGTGGGTGGACAGTGAATAAGTAACACTTTTCTCCCTCAGCATCGGCTGTCAGGGTGCCCTTGAACACCCATCTGCAAAAGTAAAGTTAACTGAATGGACTGTGTGACACTGAGCATGCTGTTCTTTTTGCCTTTTTCAGAGTAAATGAAACTTAATGGCTGAGTCCAAAGGTGCTTTTTCTTTCCTCTAAGCAGGTGTGAGCAATAGCCTGGTTACTGCTGTCAAATGTATCTGACCATGACTGTATCTCATCATTCAGACAGTAAAATCTCACTGTCACACATGTTTGATATCTTTTGAAGGGAGACATTCTCACCTCCAGCTGACAGACTTTCTGCTTTTACAAAACAAATTAAAAATCAGCACTAGAACTCTGCAAAACAGCACCTGACATTTTCACTTACACAGACCAGCCCTACATGTACATATTGTACTTCAAGTCTGTGTGTTGTGGTAGAGCGGAGCATCTGTTTTACATTTTGTTAAGGTGTCTGTTTACAGTGCAGCAGTGTCTCATGTCAAGTTGCGTTAATCTAGACAAAACAAGCATATCCCTGAACTGTATATACTTTATTTAGCCCTTATCTTATCTTAATGTACCTTAAAACATTTTAATTCACTAAATCATACACAATATTTACATTTGCTCAACCTTCTGATCTTGTAAAGTGCAGTCCTGTTGCTAAGTCCAAATAACACTTAACTTTGACTTAAATTTTGATTTCAAAGCAAAGTTACTGTTTGTTGAAAACTAAAATAGCAGGCAATAAATCTAAAGTTGTTTTGAGGACATAAATCTTACATTTCAAGTAGTCTCTCCTCAAACTGTGCATGAATCGCTTTCAACTGAAGGCACTGGGTGAATTATGACTTCTCAACACAAATGTGTCTGTCTCTCTGCCGCAGAAACCCTTTTGAGCTTTGTGGATGATATCCTGTCTGGGGCCAGGTCTCCATGTGTGATGCTAGGGGATATCCCCAACCTCCTGTCCTCCTCCATCAGCATGATCATTCGTTGCCTGGAGCCTGACACCACATACATGTAAGTCACTTTCTTTTTTTCCTCTCATGAACATGTAAACTAAACAACATGATGTAAAGTAAACATACCCAGTTACCAGATCTCAGTCCAAATTAGTTCTAGAAGAAGCTTCTGCACTGACAGATGTGTTTAGATTTAGGGTGAAGCAAATCTTTGACTTACTACTTGACTGTTTTGAATGTGTAAGTATGTATTGTGTTTGCAACAAAAAAAGTTGCCAAATTAAGTATAATCAAAACTTTTTACTATGCATAGAAACAATACTTGCATTTCAGTGTGTTGCTGCTAAACACTATTGTCCACAATGCACTGCACATAGGAAATGGAGTAGGATATCTTCTCACAGCTGGAGAAGATTAGAGTAATTGTGAATGTGGCGAGACAGCTCCAGAAAGGCCATTGAGAACAAACAAGAAATCATCTTTGGGAAAATATTTGCTTTTCTCTTTGTGAAGTTTAATTGTCAGTGTCATTCAAAGTCACCGTTTAATTGGCATTTTATGTTGCTGACAATGCATCATTTCCTGTCAGAATAAAATGCTGCTTTATTGTATACTAACTGCAAAAACATCATATCATAAAGTAGTAAGTACTAGCAGAAGTAGTAGTATGTACAATAAGTATGTAGTATGTAATTGGGACACAGTTAAAGTTTATTGCCACAAACAGAATGTACCAACAGCAACTAGTTGTAGCTAACAACATACAAACGTTTCTGTGCATTTGTGAAGTGATTAGCCATGCTAAAGTTAGCAAAAAGAAAGCAGGGGGAAATACCGTAGCTAGCCTAGCTCCCAGGTTGGTGTGTTTAACACGTGTAAAAAGTCTATCAGCATTCACTTTGTACTTGATGCAGATTTTTGCCTTGTTCTATTTGCGCAAATTTGACAGCTTGAATTTTTTAGTTGACTTTATGTTTAAAAGTATGGCCAGTTTAGAGTTGCCAGAATGTGATTTGTTTTCGTATGTTTGGGGTTTTTTTGTTTTTTTTAGCTATCTTTTATAAAAACCCTTAACACTTCATTCACTTAGCTATCTGTCTTGAACAAATAAAGGCAAAATTTACATTGATCTTCTTATTTAAGTCAGGGTACGACAGCAAAATGTGCTCCTTCAAGCATCACAAACACCAGAGTAGGGAAGAATCAAGTGGGATACACTGTAAGAAATTTCTCAAGGGAATTTCTTCACTTCCCAAATGATCATTTCTATATTAATTTCTCACCCCGTGTTGCATTGAATTTGTAATAAAAAAAAAAAAAAAAGAAAAGAATTCTTGCCTGCCACAATGTTCAACGAACAATCCAAAAACGGAGAAAAATCCTTGATGAATTGAGGTCGTAGTGGTCCACACAGCTTGTGCAGTATAATCCAAGTCTTATTTATCCAGTCATATGTTCAGTATTTTTGCTAAAACCTTACCATTTTAAGACACTTTCACATAAACAGTCTTGAGCACAGATGAGTAGTGCGCCTGTGTAAAACATGAGGAAGTGTTTTAAATATTACAGTTTTAGTGAAAATGCATGTGTTTGGGTAGTACTGAGCATACGTCTGGATAATTGAGACTTGTGACTATACTGTACGAGTTGTGTGAGACTTTGTGAATGGATGTTTTGATAAAGTTTTGCTGTTGTTAAACTTGGACCCCTATGACTTCTATTCATCAAGACTTTGCTCCCTTTTTGGATTCTTTGTTCACCAGAGGTGTGCAAGAAAACAAAGTTTTCTTCTCAAAATCAACTTAAAATGGGGTGAGTAACTGCTAAACAAATTATGATGTGGGGGGTGAAGTATTCCTTTAAACAGTATCTTTGTTTTACTTCCATGGGGGTATCAACATTTCATATCAGAGTGCCTGTGAAATACCTTCACATACCATAATGCATATTTTAAACAAATTTTTTTCTACCCAAACATTTGAGGCTGCTTTCATCCAACAATCTACAGAACTTTATTTATTCTAACTTTCTAGAAATTCTTCCTCAGTGATTATGCAGTATGTGCTTATCATAAGCCAAACAAGGCCAGTGGGTCAAATAAGGGCTAGTCAGAGGTTCATGACCACAATATGTTTTCCACATGTATTTATAGTCCTTAGGGAAAGAGTGAGTTTATTTCCAAGTGAAGTCCTCACATACTGTACTAACCACTCACTAAATGTGTTGGGTGTGACACATTGACTGTGCAAGGTAACTCAGGGTTATTTCAGAGCTAGGCATTACACTAAGGGTTACAGCTATGATACATTATTGGTCTTGCATTACCAGAAGGAGTTTGGATGTGGATAATCTGTGTAAGTTTAACATAAGGTTGAAGCTGAAAAAAATAATTGGTATCTGAAATAATTCTGTAGTCCACACAAGGATGTTATAATATTAGAAAATTATTTTATTTTTTTTTAAAAATGGATTTTACTCCATGTAACTTTCAAATAGTTCTGTATTCAGTCTGTGTATGTGCAATGTAATGCAGTAACAAGATGTAGCGCATACACACAGATACACACACCAGATGCTCAGATGCTCTCATACACATGCTGACACTTATAACACAGACAGCCTGCCAAGAGGGAAGCTACACACACTTTGTAGAGAGGAAAAGAGGTAGATTAAGGTGGAGTGAAAGAAATGGAGAAGTAAGAGGCAAAGTTTGGGGTAGAGAAAGAAGGGGGAATGAGTGAGAATAAAGATGGAGCGTGAAAGCAGTTTGGATGTATATGGGCTGAGAGAGCAGCTACACATGCCCTTTTAATCCCCAGCATCAGTGGGGCTCCTGCTCTCTCCATCCTGTCTGGCAGCTCATTCATCTCTTGGAGCTGAGGCCTCGTCGCAACCTTCAGGGCGCCACACGCTCCTTATATTTTCTCTAAAGACAGAGCTCTTACAAAGCTTGGGATTGGTGCCTTATAGGGGGAAATGTATTGTGTGGGGAGAAGTATGCATACGCTGTTATGTAAGCATGACACAGAAAACACACTCTGCAGCTGCATCAAAAGCCTTTGAAGACATATTGGAAAAGTTTCAGTGTTTAAAGTCTGTTGCTCAGAATATATCAAGTCTCTGTTTTCAGTGAAGTATGCATACCTGTAGTCCAGTATCGTTTTTATCTGTAAAATGAGTAAAATCACTCTGAAATATCCTTATATATCTCCAGGCTGAGGATAAAAATGTAATGCAGTTTTTCTTTTCTTCAGCTCTCTACCTTGTGATACTGTTTCTAAACCTTTGGAGCTGCAGGTGGATGCAGTTTGTGTTTTGTTCACTAGGTGGTGATATTCATTCAGTGAAGTGACAGGTTATTAGCCCTGAAAAGGAGTGCTTATTGTCAGTCTGGCACAAGTGAAAGTTCTGTATTGATAATGCAGGCTCTCATCTCCAGCAAAGGGAGTCTGTACCTCGAATTAACATCTGCGTAAAATGATCATGTGATGTTGAGACAGTAGATTCATCAAACTCCAATGCTGGGAATCTATATGGTTTTGCACGAAATCATTTATCACTCACAATCAGCAGCAGCTTTTCTAAACAGTTTCATGAATGTTTATGCGTCTAGGTTCCGGCTGTGGGCAGTGGACAACACAGGGCGGCGTTCCAGTCCAAGTGAGGTCACAATCAAAACTCCGTGTCCAACTGTGGATGACGTCAAAGCACAAGGTAAGGGATGGGGCTAAAGTCAAAGAAGGTGAATCATCTTTCAGTAGTGATCACAGGCGGCTCACAGAGATGAGTTTCATGTTCCAACACTGTATAAATGCTTGAGGTGACTGTGACACAAAATAAGTTTAACATCTACATTTTTCTACATTTTTGTTCAGGCTTTGTGTGATTTAATATGTTTATCGTATTAAAGAGATATAGTCAGTCAGAGATGACACTGAGGAGATAATGTTTCTCAGTTTTCTAGTAACCAGATATAAGTATAGCTGATTCAAAGGACAGACATTTGCTCTTTCTGTTTGCAGGTATAATTCAAGACCTCACAAAACAGATGTTAAAGATCAGTTCATAGAGCGAGTCATAAAGTCACAGAGAGGTAGTTTTCCTCTCTGGAGTAGGACTGTTTATAGACACTAAACTACTATTCCATGAGGATATTGACTATAAAAAAATGTTATTCCATATAGTAAAAAATTAAAGAAGACTGAAAGTTGAAATGTTTTGCCACTCAGTGTACTAGAGAGAGATTTATAGCAAAGATGTTATTGCGGATCCGGTTCTGATTTGAATCGGCCATTGCGAAAATGCTCCAACCAGTGAAGTGTGATACTACTGGCTCATGCTGTTGATTTTAATGCCTGGAAACACATGAATGGTGTGAAATACAATATGCCCACTCCGTGGCTCTGTTTTGAACACTTTACTGGCATTGTTAACCAGGACAGGTGATTATAAAACAATTCCCCATCTGAAGAAAAACTTCAACTCACTCTGGCTTTAGATGAATATGCTAATGATTTATTTATTAAAATTTGTTATTAAAATCAAGATGCGCATGTAGAGTGACATCTGTCTTAATAATCTAAATTGCAAAGTGGGGCTGCAGTAGAAATATAGAAGGGTGAGACCCCACAGATTTGTTCTATTGTTCTACAGAAATTCTGGTGTGGTGGAGTATTTATTTTAGGGAAAAGTTCTTCCCCAAAAGGAGGTAGCACTTAAAATCCTAACAGTGTCTCTAGAGCTGCAGCGATTAGTCCAGTGACTGATTTGTTGATTGACAGTAAAGTAATCAGCAACTATTTTGATAATCATTGAGTCATTATTTAATCGTCATTGTTCAAGCAAAAATGTCAAAAGTCTCCAGCTTCTCGATTGTGAAGAATTGCTGCTTTTCTTTATTATATGATGGTAAACTGAATCTTTGGGTTTTGGACTGTGGATCTGACATACAAGACATTTTAGGACATACTCTTGGGCTTAATGAAAAGTGGATCTGCATCTTGCACTTTTTCCTGACATTTTACAGACCGTATGATCAGTCGAGTAAGTAACTGGAAGATTAATCGAGCAATTTGATGAAGGACAGAAACACTAACAACCAATCAGAATTCATCTGAGTTTACATGGTGTCATGTTCCACGTAGCAGAAAGCATCACGTTAGGCTCATGCTCAAATGTACTTATGGCTAAGATGGACAGGGGAGCTCCAGAGTATACTGAAGGTCCATCTCTGGAGCTGCTGTCCGCCCATGTACCGGCCAAGTAGTGTCCTAGCCGAGGGGAATGAGGTGGAGGGACCATGCGGTGAGCTAGTTAGCTAATTCGGGTCCATGTCATTGGTCCGACATCCCATTAGTCCGATGGTCCGCGGTGCTGAATGGCTCCTGGCGGGCGTATTTCTGCCTTGATGGTGTGCCGCGACCGGCTCTGGGTCAGCTGGGAAAGGCTTGAGGCGGAGCAGGCTCACGGCTTATGTGTTTGCCACTTTCTTTTTCATTTTAACCCACACCATGATCTTTTCCTAACCCTAACCAAGTGGTTTTTGTGCTTAAACCTAATCAGACCTTAACCACAGGGCATCATGATGATTTCGGAACAACGGGACTTCGGAACAATGGGTTTAATATGGTCGGAACAATGGGATGTCAGACCAATGGGCTGTTGGACCAATGGGCAGTTCCCAGCTAATTCTTGACCCAGTTGTAGTCTGATAAATGGTAAATTCATCAAATTCAATGTCCCATATTCTTATGAGACAACTGCTGACGGTCTTTGGCGCCGATACAATTCGTCTTGTCCTTACTGATGGTTTTATTTGACGTTCACCAAGATACAATCAAACTGATACTGACTCATACGATGAACAAAATTTGTCTCCAAAGAGGGCAGCTCGTAACACGGAGTTAGATTCTCCTTACTCCTTTCCACTTTTTGAAGAATGTTGTGAACCCATATCCCTCTGGTTTTCGATTTGTTTTTCTACATCCATTTTTCCAGGCCATTGACACAGCTTGAGCACATAGCATGTGCTTGGCGCCATTGTTTACAGAACGTTATTGTTCATCAGTGTGTATGCTCACATTGAAATTGTTATAGTTACTGTAATAGTTATCATTCTTGGTGTGGACAGCCCAGACAGCAGCACGGCAGACCTATGTCCAGAAAAAGCTGAGAATTCAACACAAACCGAAAAACGTTGCTAATTACTGATATCCTTTGTGACTACACACTGACATTAAAATTGTTCATACACATTTTCACTTATAGCTGCCATGATTCTATGTGAAGTTGTCTATGATTGTGTTTACCCTTCCAGAAATAGCCGATAAAATCTACAACCTGTTCAATGGTTACACCAGTGGGAAGGAGCAGCAGACGGCCTACAACACTCTGATGGACCTGGGTGCTCCCACGCTCCACCGCGTGCTCTACCACTACAACCAGCGCTACGAGAGCTTTGGAGAATTCACCTGGAGGTGTGAGGACGAGCTGGGACCCAGGTACAGTTTTTATCATTTGACCCCCCTTTTTGTGTCTTGAAAATAAAATGATCAGAGTTTTTCAAAGAAAGACAATAGATAAAAGATCAAAAATGTATATAGGGTGGAAATTGATTGGACATCTTATAAGCACATTTTGCTTTGACACTGCAGTAGGTTAAAAGGGAAAACAAGAGAAACAGTAAGACTGTCAAATGTTTGGAATTCAGTTTGTATTTCAGATGTGCCCACGCCTCTGATATGTAACCTCAGATCAGAAATATGCATTCCTTCCAGTAAATTGATCATCAACTTTATGGTCAATTTATCAGAAGGACCCAACATATACAAGACTGACTCAGGACAGCCCTGCAGCTCTGTCCTGAGTCACACTTTTACAGAATACCAAAAGACTGAGCCATTTTAACAATGTGTTGACTGTGATCACTGCAATCAGTCTCTGAAATTACAGAGATGTGTGTGTATGTCTGTGTGTGTGTGTGTGTGTGTCTGTGTGTGTGTGTCTGTGTGCACATTTGTGCCCTTTCTCTGTTTATGAGTTGCCCTCCCACCAAGAAATTGCAATCTGTCATACTGAACATTGAACAATAACAGTACAGCCGGGCTGCAAGATTGAAGAAAAGTGGCAACTAGACAAAAGTCTGGCTTGGTTTGGTGTGAACACCACTTGTCAACACAATTTGAGCACAAGATCTTTTCAAACATGAAATGGTCACCAGCAATGCCAAATATGTAGGAAAACCCGGACACTAGATTAGCTACTACAACATATGCTAGATTTGGACTAATGACATATAGGCTCCACTGATAATTACTTTACCCACATTAGTCATGTAAAACTCTTCCCATCCTGATGACTCATACTGTACTGTGTGTTCCAGTACCCATACTGCTATACTATTAGTATGCCAGAGGAAGATTTAGTATGTCCCAATACATAGTATGTCAGATGCGGTGTGCCAAAAATACCAGGCTGTTCTACTGTATCTAATCACATTTTGCAGTATGCAAGTCATCATGCTTTTTGGGAATGTTCCGACCCTCAGTCTTATGTTCAGCAGAAGATACAGTATGTCACATCAACTGAACCACAGACAGATGACAGCTTGTTGACAGCTGTCAGAGGCTGCAATGACAGATGACAGTTTACTCAAGTGACTGATGAGCAGTCGAATAGTAATAATCAGACTATCAATTGTTTAAAGGTCCAGTGTGTAGGATTTAGGGGCATTTATTGGCAGAAATGATATATGATAGTTAGGGCTGTAGTCTCTGTCGACTGGTCGATTATTTGGTCGATATGCTCTTGTCTGACCAAATTCTCATTAGTCGAATAATCGCCGTGTTACTTTCATAAGGAGAAAAGTGCTACATCATCAATAGCTTTCCAGAATTAATCCATTATTTCCTGCGGCAGGGGGACAGGCTAAGTTACCTGTGAAATGGGGGTATTTTCAAACCCCCCCCCTTTGTTTACACAATGTTGAACTCGCCCACCCTTACGCTCTGCATCGCAGTGACGCAGACCTCCTGTCAGTTTCTGTATACTGACACCATTTCCCTCAGTGGAAAGGAAGCTTGTATTTACTTGTATTTCACGGAAAAGAAACAATAAATTGTTTGAGACAGTAAAGCCTCCACTGAAATAGCATTTTAAGTCTTGTGTGTGATTTATTCTTTAGGGATTTATAGTTCAGGATTTATCCTGGCTTCATATGAGCAGAGGAAATCTCCGCTCTTCGCTAGGCTAATTTATACAATTTAAAATGCCATAGGCTGGCGCTAATAACGTTAGCATGTTGTATTTGCTTGGAAAATGTGTTTAGTATAAGACAGTTGATTTGTCAGTGAATCTTGTGAGTTGTAATGGAGCCAAATTGAGTGCCCTTACCTTTGTTAAATGTTGCTGTTGTCCCTGGTTTTATATGAGACAAGGGAAAGATCGTTAGTGCTAGGCTAATTTATAGGCTACAATTTAAAATGCCATAGGCTGGCGCTAATAACGTTAGCATGTTGTATTTGCTTGGAAAACGTGTTTAGTATAAGACAGTTGATTGGTCAGTGAATCTTGTGAGTTGTAATGGAGCCACATTGAGTGCCCTTACCTTTGTTAAATGTTGCTGTTGTCCCTGGTTTTATATGAGACAAGGGAAAGATCGCTAGCTGCCAGGCTAATTTATAGGCTACTATTTAAAATGCCATAGGCTGGCGCTAATAATGTTAGCATGTTGTATTTGCTTGGAAAACGTTTTTAGTATAAGACAGTTGTTTTGTCGGTGAATCTTGTGAGTTGTAATGGAGCCACACTGAGTGCTGTTACCTTTGTTAAATGTTGCTGTTGTCCCTGGTTTTATATGAGAAGAGGAAAAGATCGCTAGTAGCTAGGCTAATTTACATAATGTAAAATGCCATAGACTTGTGCTAATATATTAGCACTTTGTATTGGTGGGGGAAATGTGTCCAGATAAGGATAAGTGTTTGTCTGTCAATGCTGCGATTTATAGTGAAGCCAATTTGCGTACTTGTGTTTGAAATTGTCTCTATTAAGCCATATTTAATGTGTGTTTTGAATCAACTAAACTTTACAGCACTTAACAGAGTCCTCCACCGCAGACAAGCGTTTTGGAGGTGTAACTGCAGAGTGACAGACACGCCACCGCAGAAGTAAAAATAACGTGCAGATTTTATTTATTTTTTTTCCACGACTAATCGATTAGTCGAAGATTATGTACGACTTCAGTCGAACATTTTCTTTGGTTGACTACAGCCCTAATGATATTCATAACCATGTTTCATTGCTTTAGAATGAGGCGTTTACATCTACATATGGAGCAGGTCCTCTTTCACAGAATCCACCATGTTGTTTCTACAGTAGCCCAGAACGGACAAATAAAACACTGCCTCTAGATAGGGCCATTCACATTTTTGTGTTTTTGCATCAGCATCCATAGTTCTGCTACACACTTGGCACATGGGAGAAGTTTCAGTTAAAACTACATACGTTGCAAAGTAACAACAGCAGAGCACCCCAGGTTGACCTGTGTTTTGACTGGGTGAATAATGTTTTGTTGTGTCTCCAAGGTAACGGATATATGAGCAAGAGGGTCAAAATTTTCAAGGCATAATTTTATGAGAAGTAGTAAGGGCAGCTGAAGTACCTGCTATTCCATATAAGCTACAGCTTCAGCTACAGACTTCACTCACAATCTCAACTAGATGCAGAAGACTTGCTTCATAACATCATGTGTGCTGATCAAATCATAGCCTGTATTACTAAGCTGCCTGGCAGGTTTAAAGGATAGGGCTTCTGATATTCCATATGTTCCTTATTGACCACAAATCCCATTAAAAGACCAACAATGATGTAGCCTACAAACAAGTACTGTGTGTGTATGTGTGTATCAAAGCCTGATATATCCTCTTCCTCTGTGTTATAGAGCTCCATTGTTGTCCAGAAGCTAATTAAAAATGCATCAATGAGCCACACTGTTGCACTGGGTGACATGTTCCTTCACTGCAGTGAACACAGCCTCTGTAGTTTACTTTGATTCAATCCAGCATACATTGTTCTGCTGGACATGCTCTTGTAGTGAATCAAATGTGTATTGATTCTGTTCTCCAACATATACACCTGTCCTCTGAGCAATGTTTGCAGCTGTTTTCAGAAATTATTTAGCATTCTTAAAAAAATGAAAGATTTATGACCATTTTTTACAATTTATGTCTTCATAAGAATGAATGGGTTTGGGGCTGAGTGCCACAGGTACAGGTTCAGGAAGTAAGAAGCTATTGAGAGACAGATTGAGGGCCAGAGTATACTCTATCAGAACTCAAGTTCTTGCTGCGTGCTCTCCAACCACATTGCAATCAAAAGTGTTACTGGCTGTTCCAAACAGCTACACTTGAAAGTGCAGTGAAAAACTGGATGTCATGGGGCTACTTTTTTGGATGGAAGACATTTATAGTGGTGCACTTGGTTGTTCCCATGAAAAGTGATAGAAGCTGTTGTGTTAAGAATTCAAACCCTGGATCCTATCTGAACCTCCACATAGATGGCCAGTCACAGAAACTTGGAAAGTTACAGAAATTGTCAGAAAGGTTCGATTTGACCATCTGACAAAACGTTCTTACTGAGTATACTTGCTTTTTTTGACCCTGGGCAAATCACACACACCCGCACATGATGTACTACAAGGCTTGATCACATATTTGTTACATGACTGTTCAACTGAGCTTCAGGAGCTTTACCTGAATGGGCCAACTTTAGTTAAGTTTGACCTAGTCACAGAGGCGACCCAATGAAAGTGGTGCATTGCAAAGTAAAATTTAGCCCAAAGTTCATTTTAGAACATGAGCAATATGCTTGCTCATGCGTGTCATGCATGACAAACACCCGTACCTAATATTTTCTAAAGCACTTTTCACACTTGGTGGTCTATCCCTAAAATGTTCAGGAACATTTGCCGCATTGGGTTATGTGTGAATGGGAGAAGGGATCAATATTCAGGGAAACTTGTAGCACTAATTTCCCACCTCAAGACCAAGTAACATTGCAGGAACAATGGTGGTACAGCAGTGTTGTGAATGAAAGCAGTAGCATTGCAGGGACAAGCTCATAAAGGATTATGTCCATCTGACAAAAGACGCTTCCAGATGGGGTGAGCAAACCAATCACGACTCCACTGATGACATTTGAATCCGTGAGCTATTTCTCATCCAGATAGGTCACAAAAAGCATTACTGGACTCACAAATATATTGAATATTACATTCATTATATTGCCACTGGACAAAAACAGCTCCTGTTCCTGAAAATAAGAGACATCTTCCGCCACATACATGTATATCAGACCTTGCCCCATTTTCTTCTTCTTCTGCCATCATCATCTGCTGGACTGTCCCTTTCCCAATCTACTCTGGTATTGCTATGGCATGTCTGAAAAGGTGTAAGGGTGAAATGTTCCTCAACGTGGTGCTTGTGTGTAAATAGCTAAACTCACTAGCAATGCCTGAAAGGTTATCACAGTAATTTACTGTGAACTATGTGTGAAAGAGGCTTATGTAAAGACCCACACACCTTCTTGACTCTCTAGAAATGCAGCGATTTTATAACTTTCACTCCCAGATCGACACACCTCTGCTACTGTACCCTGACTGTGCCTTGCGTCTGATGTGTGCTACAAATGGTGTTAATATGACACCACGCAATTCAGTCAGTACTGCTGTAATTTGTTCCAAAACGCCTTCTTTCCCAGCACAATTACAAACACTTCGTACAGTGGCTCACATAGCCAAGTCTCCACGGGATCAGCCCATCCAAAGCTCGGCGGTGTCCGACTCTCATTTTGTTTCTCAAAGGTGGGCAGATGTTTGACTCCCAGCTTCCAAAGTGCTGTCTTTGATTGTAGGAGGTTGTTTGTGTGAATTAGAGTTACGGGGGAAATTCATCCAAACTGACTGTAAGCTGAGTGAGCTTAACCTCTGTGACATCACCGGGTCCATTTAGTAACGCACAACCAGGGAGGGCCCCAAATTTCCTCCCAAACTCCGGATAAGTACCCATAATGTAAAATTGTAGCTTAATGTTTTATAAACAGAGCCATGTGTCTGATGTAAAATATACCTATAAACGGCAGTCTGTGGTACATGCTTTCACTTTGGCAGGTGAAACTGATTAAGCAAGGCTCCCTTAATTCTCTCTGTTTCCCTCTCTGTCTGTGGGTTCCCCCCGCCCTAAATGAAAGGTTGTTTTTAATAGGGACCATGCTGGAAAGAGTTGATGTAATTGAGGGAGTTGCTTCTGAAGTGTTCCATTAAAATACACTTAGATTAACAGCCCCCCAATTTAGTTAAAGGGAGGGGTGATTAATGTTAATAAAGGCACCTCAGAGCTGGAAAAGCAGAAGAGAAGTGCATTCAAGGTGAGGCCTGGCAACAGGGGAAGGAAGTATAAACATGTTTTGTTTAGCCAAGTCATCAAATGAACATTAGACTTTCCTATGTATCTGGTTCGGTGCGAGGAAAGACTCTGAAGCCGAAGCGGGGCTGTATGCTGTCTATTGTTACTGAGCGAGCGAGCAGTCAGAGAGGTTAATGGCCTCACAGCTCCACTGCTGTGTGTCTAAGTTTGCTGACAACTTCCCCGCGGCGTCAAACACTTTGTTTCTCTGACGTTATTCGACCGCTGGGAAAAACAAATGCAGCAGATAAATGGCTGCCAGGACAAAAATACTACTGATATCATTTAATGGTCACTCAGAGTTCCTGACTTTTCAAGCACGCAGTATTGATGTTGGCCTGGTTCTGCAAAAAGCACCTAAGATCAGTTTGATCATTGTCATTCAGCTGTACAAAGGCTGACTCTAACAGTGGAGTCTGATCTAGAGTTGCACTTGTATTCATGTCTTAGCATGAATAAACATGGTCATATTAGGATAAAGATTGTATCCTTAAACATTTTTCTAAGCCAATGTTTTGTTGGTATAAAGTTTCACAGTGTAGTCAGGCTGGTAAACACTGGGGATGTGGCGAGACACTACTGTTTATTCCACCCACTAAATCATTAGGGTTCCAAGCATCAGTGCTGGAACCTTGTTGTTTCTGTTGCTGTTCTGTGATGTCTTCATCTTGGTTTTGTTAGTCTTCTTCCTACATTTTCTCCTCTTAATATTACCTACAACCACAAAGTCTGGATGTTAGAATCTGAATCAAATTAAATTAAAAGCACCCAATATTTCAGACAGATGTGGATCCTCACCCACAACGTGCCCACTCTAGCAAGTATTACCAATACCAGGTTGTTAGAATGCTTTTCAGGGCAGGCTATGTAGCAAATCAAAGCTGGATTCTCATGTGATCTTGTGATTCTGGAGTGATCTTGTGAATCTAGCTGCCTCTCAACATAATGTGGTTTGGGCAGACATGGAGAAGGGGAGTAAAGTAATTCTCAATACAGAAACCTGTAACACTTTAAATTATTGTTCTCAGGAACCTTAAAACTTCCACTTTGAAAGAATTTTAGTTTTACTGATTTGAATCTTGAGTTTTTAGTTTGTGTTGTCTCATGTGATACGGTTGTTGTTTTTTGTTTGTGCGGAAGTTCCAAAGAAGAAGAAGAAAATTGTCAAATGTGATGACATAAAGTAAGATTATTTCAAACCATTTATTAATTGAATTTACTGTATTATGATATATACGTTACCATGATATAACATTACATATACCGTGATAGAAGAAGTTTGATTCTTATTTATTATAAACAAATTTACCCATAACCCCTTAACCCCTAAAACTTAACAGAATTAAAATGAATATGAAACCTTTTTGTTTGTTTGTTTCTTGTGTAGCTCAAAGGCTACAACTACTACAACTTGCACTTCGTTGCGCAAACCTGTATTGTAGAATTACCGTAAATTACTGGACCTTGAACCTTACTATCTTTAATTGTATTTTGTGTGGATTTATGTAAATTCTTTTAATTTTCTGTAATTCCTTCCACCATTTTGGATTGTTAGAAAATGTAATCTTAAAGAAGTACGTAAACTGCAAATTGATCATTTGTATATGAATTACTCACCATAAAGGTTGTAGTGGTATACTGGTTTAAAGGTATACTGTAATATTAAAATTGACATTTATCATACTGTGTGCATTTGCTCATCTGCGATATTGAAAAATTTGCAACAAGACAGAGAATCTCAAATTTATTTTAGTTACTTTCAAAAGGGAGACTTTGTACAGAAACTCCCTTTAAAAAAATAGGGTTGCTATGGTCAATCTCAACTTTATTTTACTTTTAACCCAAACTTTCATTTTAAAAAATGGTTTCAAGTTTCAATTATAGTAATAAAACATTTGTTCAAACAAAAATAAGCCATCTGTTTTTATTCCTTTAAGGGTAATTTTGACTTTTGACTAATAATGATAATTCTATAATACTGTGATACCGCAATATTTTCTGAGACAGATATCGTACTGTGAAAATCTTATGCCGCTAAAACCCTTCTCACTGTGTTGCATTGAATTTGTGAAGAAAACTTTTTTTCTTGCATGCCTCAGCACTGAACGGAGAATCCAAAAAAGGCAAACATTTTTCATGAATTGTAGTACACATGGACAACAGCAAAACTATATAAACAGTTTACAACCTGTCACATAACTTGTGCAGTATAATCAGTCTCATTTATCCATGCCATATGCTTAGTACTTCCCAAACTCATGCATTTTTACAAAGACATTAAGATTTAAAACATTAGTATGAATAGTCTCATGCACAGCTGAGCAGGGTGCCTGAACATGTATGCCTTTGAACCCTGCTCAAGTGGAGCTCGTACCCACACGCATGCTCAGGCACACTCAGGGAGCTCTCCTCATAGGCCAAAGGGTTTTAAATCATAAAGTTTTAGCAAAAAAATGCTCCTTTGCTGTCCCCCATTAACTTTTATTTATGAAGAATGTTCGCCTTTTTTGGATTCTCCATTCTCTGTGGAAACATGCAGGAAAAACAAAGTTTTCTTAACAAATTCAGCGTAACATGGTGATAAATTAATATCCAAATGACAATTTTGCAAGTGATGTATTCTTTTAAGACAGTAGTTTACCTGATTCAGACCAAACATTAGAAAAGTTACATACTGAACATATAAATGATGACATCAAAGACGTGTGACATTACCAGCCTAATTGCAGTTGGCCAATCAGCTGGCACGTGGTATTTATAAACAAAATGGGGACTCAGTCAATGCTCCTAGAGGTCTAAAACTCCATAGGGAACCTTTAAATAACAAACACCACAGCAAAATCTGCCTGGAGACCAGACGGTTGTTCTCCATAACATCCCCTCTTTCACTCCCCTTTGTTTGTGGTTTGCTCTTAAATCACCATTTCTTTGGCCACTTGAGAAGGAATATACCTCTCTCACCCAAACAACACAGATCTGTGGTACTGCCGGCAGTAAACAACAGAGCAGACAGACTCCCCTCTAACACACACACACACATACATCCTTCACATACTGTGGATGTACAGGCCACAGACACACACACAGTTTCATCTTCTCAAATCAGCTCAATGTTTTCTGAAGAGAATTCCTCAGTTTCCTTGTCACAAACCATGAGGACTGAATAAGATTTTCATTAGCTCGTCAAAACACAGATAACAAGAACTCTGTTCGGGCTCTGACTCAACGTAAACTCATATCAGCCAAGTAAGCAATATCTGGAAACAAATGAATGGACAAATGTGGCTTTATCTTTCTCGTGGCAGCAGTTATCCAGATCTGCTGTTTGTAGAAACATATCAAATCTCACTGACGAGACCCCTTGGCATCCTCCAGAGGACATTTTTGTTGCCTTTTTCATGCAACATCGCGTGACGTTTTAACTCGAACCATAAACTAACCGAAAGACTGTCTCTCCAAGCCTTGACACTTCTTCTCCCGAGGGCCAGACCTTGTCATCGCCAGGGGAGTACCCATCATTTCAGGCACGCCGCTTGGCTGCTAGATGTTTTGGCTGGGCTGAGAGAAAATCCTCCATCCCTGCCGTTTCAGTCCTGACAGTGTCCTTGGTTGGACTCTGTGCCCCTTGATGAACTGAAATATATTTGATCTTTTCCTATTTTCTTTCTGTTTTTATATGACAGTCTCTCTAATCAGACGAGTGCTTGCGATAATAAGTATTGTTATGGTTGGAATTTCTCTCAGGAAATCATAATCATAATCACAGCAGACTGTTTGCTTTGCTCTCTGACTTTTTATAGTTGAGAGAAGGACAAAAATACACACAGCCAAAGCAAAAGTGCCTTTCAGCTGTTCATCCAGCAGTGATTTATTAGTTGATACTGAGTGGTGAACAGAAACATAAAAATATTTGCATACTCTGATATAAATTCCCAGTAAAAATATCCCATTATCAATATCAGCATACAATGTTATCATGAGTTTACTTAACAACTAAAAGTACCTCATCTGTCCTCACTAGGAAATATCGGAGGTGCTGCTCTGTCTGATTCTAGTCAAATATAATATACAGAGAGACTTGAGGGTTTTTAGCAATTAGTAGTGACACCTTAGCCATGCAGTTTATAAACCTAGAAAACAACCATGAGCTGCAAGGATTAATGAGGTGGTTTTGATTAATATTTTCTTAGAAAGTTTTCAAGAAATAAAGTGGAAATTCTCAGATTCCAGCTTTTTAAAAGCTGAGCACACCACAAAATGAATTTTTGTCCAAAAAATTGCAAGGAAATTTAAGAAAGACAGATTTTGTGGATTTGTATGGGAGAAAAATGATTTGGATAAACCTCAATTTCTGCAGATTTCTGCCTTAAGAAATATAGGTTTGACCAATGAAATCCTTTGTTTCAATTGAAGTCATAACTCCAGGTCATATCTAGCTGGGGAACATTTTATCAATTTGGTCTCTGACACCCAATATTGTACGAAATCACCACAACTACCAAAGAGAGGAGAAGAGGAGAGAAGAGCTGACGTCAGCTCGGAATGGATTTCGTTATATGATCATCTGCTCACACACTACTGCAAATTCTACATTATGTAGCCTACAATGCCACAGAAAACTACCATGTCCAGTTGTATTTACAAGCTTTTATTGGTAATTTTTACTGGGAGAAAGTGCCGCTATTATCTGTTACCGTCATTCCCTGGCTGCAGGTACACTGCTACATGAAGCACCATGCTAACATCAGGGAAACATGTACAGGTTGCCACTGTTGTTAATTTCTCCCAGATTGTGGATCATGTTACTGCTGGTAGATTTTGATTTTAAAGCTTTTCTTGGTGAGTTTTTTGTAATAGAAAGTGCCACTATTATCTATTCATTACAGTAATTCCCCTGGCTGCAAGTACACTGCTACATTAAGCTACATGCTAACGTCACGGAAATATCAAAACTTTGTCGCCAGTATTTTTTTTAAAGTTCTCCCTGGTTTTGATGACATTCCTCCTGGAAAATGTGGAATTTTGAAGATTTTGGTTTAAAAGCTCTTATTGGTGATTTTTCATGGTAGAAAATGGCGATACACACTGTTACAGTCATTCCATCGCCTTCAGTTATGGTGCAGAGAAGAGGAAACGCTGGCCATTCAGAGCAACCTAGGTCTTTTAGGAGGGGGGCTTAAAGAGACAGAGCATCTCGTTCAGTGACGGTGAATGCAGATGTTTCAGCACAGACAGTATGAGAAAAATCAGTTTGTTTGTTTTTTTAACATTACAGCACATAAACATGTTCTAGTAGAACCTCAGAATACTATGAATCTGACTATGAGCACAGTACATCCCCTTTAAACATCATTCTTAGGAGACAGGGTTAATTTTAGCGATTTTTTTCCTTTATTGAACAGCCATCAGAAGGGAGATGACAGGAAAGCAAAATTACAATCAGTCTGCTTGGGTTGAGCAGGGTCCAGTTCTATTGTTGCAGATCTTGGATCTGTGTTTTAGTATGTCTGTTAGGTTGGACCCAAATAGACTGGCTATGTTCTCTGACCACATGGGACATCATAATCATTACAAGAGACAAATGTCTTGCAGTTGTCTGTTTGGGTAGATTTTAGTTTAGGTCTGAGTATTCTCAGTCTTTTTTCTAATCGGGTCTGTATTTTTGAAAATGATTTGTGCATATCAGGTTTGGTGGGTTTTTTGTTTTGACTGACACTTTTAAGTGTTTTTGTGTGTGTTAGTGTGTGCATGTGCGGATGCAAATTTGCCAATGCAAGTGTGAGCAGGTCTGTATGTATACAGTATATGTGTATTGCACATTACTATGTACATGCCTCTACATGCCTGCTTGCATGTGCACAGTCAAAACCACACAAGAGTTTGGGGCAAGATATTCTCCTTAAGGGGCACTCATGCTTTATCTTGGAGACCATTTTCCACTCCTATACATGCACAGGGATTTATGGTGACAACCGTTGCTATTTGGAACCTGTGAAACGTTCCTCTGCTCTCCTAAAAAAATGAAAGCATAACAAACCACATTTTTTTTCTTTATTTAAAGCAAATAAATATCCCGACTTCCTCAAACCACTGAAATCTGTGGCAAAATATTGGGAACATAAAGAGGTTTCAGAAAAATGATATGAATGACAGTATGGCAGCACAGCACCAGTACCAACACAAGCGTTCCTGTCTGTAGACAGGCTGACCGAGAAGACTGACATCATTAGAATTGTTATTTCTTTCTCTGCAGTTTCCAGAGCAGAAGCATTAACTGAGCCTGTAGAAGTTGCTGTAATAGCTTTGTCCTTGTGCATATGCAAAGGGGATGCTGTCCTGCTGAGCATCCCCATGTGTACATATAACATTCAAAATACTCTCTGATTCCAAAAACAACTCAATAACATATGCAAAGTACTTGTAATAGCCAGGTAACTGCAAAGAGGATGTCACTTCTCATGTATCTCTACATGTAAAATAGTTTGCAAATTAGAGAGGAATGCCAAAAACAACACAGAAATATGTTGGACTAAACGTTTTTTGCCTATTTGAAAGGAATTGTGGCCTATTGTGGCATACAGAATACAGTCATTTTCCAGAAATAACACTAACACATACCAGGAAATATGGTGATGTGCTATATGTTTACAGAACAGCATTTGATTTGGAGTCAGTAGATGAAATACTGTAGAAGCCACAGACCACACACTGTCTGTATTGTTACAGCGTGTCGGTCAGTGCCAACTTTAAGTTCAAAACACCAAAGAATTGCGGCTTATCGACAAAATCTCAAATATAAAAAGAGACTTTATTTGATTGGGTGTTCGACAAGAGGATATTCCTTCGCCACAGAGACTGGGACACACAAGATATAAATAAAAAAACATCTTTTCTTACTTACTTTTGATGGTTGGTTTTTTGTAGGATCAAGATCCGGATCTGGAGAAACTGCAAATCAATCCACAACGGACCATGTGTAACTTATTACATTATGTAGTGATATACTCTCTTGTGTTTAAGCATTGCAAGTATAATTGAACATGCCAACATAGTTATTAGCGCTTGTGTGTCTAGTTTCAGACCTCCTACCTTAAATCAGACTAATATTTTTACCTTTAAACCTAATCTAACTTCTGAAAGAAGAAAAAAACATCCTTCCTCTTACAAATGGAAAGTTCATGAGCAATAGAACGCACCATTAATCAGTGTGATACACTTCGTAGTTTTGCTGCTACAGCCATACTTGGTCTGGTATGATCAGTAGCTAGCGGTGGCTAATGTTTGCAAACTTTCAATCTGTATAGTTCTGTAATGAACATTACCGAGTCGGTGTTCCAGCATGCTCCTTGCAGCAACCAACACGCAATCTCCTCACTGCATGTGTACATGCTCTTTGTTATCATTGATCTCCATCACTGGGAGTGGGCTCTGTGGGTAGAGTAGAGAAAGAAGAAGAAAGCCGATAGTGGCTATCTGTCACCACTGAATAGCACGTGTGCTTTTTATGCCTCCACTGGGTGAGAGCCGGGGCCAGAGGCATTATGCTTTCAGGTTTTCTGCTTTTCTGTCCATCTGATTTTTGCGAACACGATATCTCAAGAACACCTTGAGGGAGTTTCTTCAAATTTGGCACAAACTTCATGGACTCACTGATGAACTGATTAGATTTCAGTGGTCAAAGGGGCTTCACTTATTGATCACTATTCCACAGACACTGGTTCCAAATGAGGTCGCAAGCGCAAAATGGTAGCACCCATATCTGGGATATTTTGGCTTCATGTACAGAGGGAGGAAGTGTAGACCAAAGACCCAGAGACCCAAGAGAGAGTCATCAACAAGAGCCACACAACAGGCGCGTGCTGAGACTAGAGGTTTGCAGACGTGAGCTCATTGCCAGAAGCATGCAGCTAGCGTGAGTTTGCTATCAGGTTGCGGACTTGCTGCCATAAAGGCTGCTGTTGAGTTAAAATTCCGAGCTACCGGGGGGGGGGGGGCTTACTGGGTGGAGTAGGCGTCCCATGTATGAAGGAAATGTATGAGCTGTAGCGGCCGCAGGTTCGACTCCCGCCTACAGCCCCTGGCTGCATGTTGTGCCCTCTATCTCCCCCCCCCCCCCCCTTCACACTTGGACTGTCCTACCCAGTAAGATCAGAAAGACAGAAAAATAATTATGTATGTGTATATATATTATTAGTGCACCTGGGAAAATCCGTTCTCTGTCCGTGTCTCTCAGGTTCCATACTGTGACCAAAAAACTGACCATACAGTAAGTGCAGACTACCCATGTGTGAGTGTGTCCACATACACAGAGATCCATTCTATTTGAACTGTTTTTATTTGGAGTTTCCATAACAAAAGACCACAATAAATACAATACAGACAATAATGACATGACCTTCAGTATTATTGTTACAGTATTACATATTAACACACACACACACACACACATACAGTAAAAGGAGAAAATTAATTAAAATAAATACATAAATAAAAATAATAATAATAATAAAAATAAAATATATATATGTATATATATATATATATATATATGGAAAAGAGGAGAAGTTCCTGTGAGTGAAATCTCAGATCTGGAGATACCTGAAGCGATGCAGCCGAGGGATACACAGAGATCCATTCTAGCATAAAGTGTGCGCATTCGCACCAATATCTGCATTAATGTCCATTTTTGAGTATATCAGGGCCTTTGGGTAAGAAAAAAATCGCACTTAAAGGTCCATTTAATAGCTCTTCTGGAGCTTTCTATCATATCACATGATCCTCATCAGATGTGGTTTACCCATCTGTCATGAAAATGCAGACGTTCAAATTTCCCTTTTTAAAGCACTTTAAGGGCAGAGTTTAAACTTAATTCAAGACCTTGGATGCAACAGTTGAGACAATAACTTCCCCACATGATAAAACGTGATACATTTACTGGCTTTCCTGGAGTTTTTAGTCATATCACATCGTCTTCCCTGAAATGCAGCATTTTATTTTCTTTCTTTCTTTTTTTTCTTTTTTTTGTAATATTGGTGAACTCATCCTTTAAATGCAGGGTTAGAAATTAGCAGGTAAAATATGCAAGTGGCTGCTAGATTTGCTTCGCTTACAGGCCAAAAAAACAATGGTAATCTATTGAGTGGCTGGTAGATTTTGGAATCAGTCAGCCTCTGGGGCAGGTGGACAAAAAAGTTAATGTCTATCCCTGATCATGAGCTCATCAACTCTATTACTTTCGCTGCCATCATCTCACTTTTCAGTGTCATCTTTTTTTCACTCATTTTTATTTCTCCATGATCATTTACATTACAATCTTCATCATCATCATCATCATCATCCTCACATCAGCACCAGATCTACCTCATGACTACCAGGTGAGTGAGTGTTCATGATGATTAGTGGAAGTCTGTATATTTGGGAATTCACCATCATTTGTTTTCACCTGCACACTCTGCATTCCAAGCTGATTTGAATTGATGCATTCAGGAAGGAAACCAAACAATCTGCTCAAAGTGCTGTGCATGTGAAAGGGAAAACTAGAGAATTAGAGCTACAAATAGGTAAAAACACTTAAAAATAGACAGATGCTCTTTGTTGGTTTGATCAGTAGGGTCATTAATTTCCTCTTACTGGTGCATATTGAATGTGTAGCCTGGGTGCTCTGATTTGTCATCAGTTCATCAGTATAATGTGCTGTGGCTCTGGTGACTCTGGTGCGTCCAGCAGACTTGTGGCTTGGCAGAGCGGGGACAGTGTGCTGTAGAAGTGCTGGTTTGGCTGAAGAATGAGGAGAAAGTGTGTGTGGAATGAATGAAATCTTCTCCTGCTGCCATTTTCTGACTTTAGACAAACACTTGACAGGATTTCACGACAAGGGCCAAACAGGCTGCATCAGGATTAATGGTTATTTATTGCGTTCAGTGTCCCTATGAGATGTATTTATGTGAACCCTGTGCATCATATTACTAATGGAGATGATTTTTCAGCTGGCCTGGTTTGGCCAAAGCACAACGTCAAGCATTTCATAGTCTCTCCTCTGCCTCTTCACAGTATTACAGCCATCACTTAGCCTGTTTTCCTCCACAGGACCAGCTCTTGACTTGCCACGGCCATTCACTTCTTCATTCATTCATTTTTCCACTGTTTTACTTCCATCATTCCTACACAGACCTTCAGCAGCCACTGTGTGCTTTGGGTCAAAGTTGGAATGTGTCGGTAACAGTGCACCTTACCCTGTGAGCTCCTTCAGACGAGAAGCAGTGGTAGATGGGTAGGTTTTAGGTTCTGTCGTACAGTGATGTCATTCTAAAACAACAGCAGGGCTACAGTGAGATTTATGAACTGTAGACAGTCTAATGTGTCTGAAGGCTGATGTGCATCAACACTGAGATTCCACCTTCTCTCAGATGCTTGGCATCAAGTGTTTCCCACAGTTCATTGTATTTCTAAACCTTTACAACCAATGTAGTAGATTGTGCTGTTTTTATGTTGTGGCTTTCTGTCAAAATCAAAATATGGCAGTACACACACGTGCCACAATATAAGCACAAGTAGATGTGGAAATGAGACAGTTTCCTGCCAGCTCCCCTTCTGTATTTGGATGACTTGCTATGTGACAAAATAGGTGGGGAGGTGCAGTGGCAGTCTGGTGGTGCAGTGCAATTTGGTGTCAAGAAAGACTACAGTTCACAACATTTACGGGCTGGTACAGTCAGAAAGGCAAGCATCTTATGGCTATCACCTCTTCTTAAAGGTCCAGTGTGTAGGATTTAGGGGGACATATTGTCAGAAACCGAATATGATATATTAATTTTTGTTGTGTACCTGTAATTGTGTTTTTGTTACCTTAGAATGATATCCTTCACTTGGATAGAAATTCTATCCAAGTGAAGTTTCAGCTAGTTGCAAGCTGCAATCATCACCGCTAGATGCCACCAAAGCCCCCTAAGTCTTACACACTGCTCCTTTAACTTGACATGATGTGAACGAATAAATATCTGGGGCCGTATTCACGTACATTCAGAGAATACTCTCAGAGAGCTCCTAACTTAGCCTAAAAATTTTAAGTAAGGAGTCTTTGCTCAGGAGTGATTCAGGAAACTTCTCAGAGCAACTGTGAGCAAGGAAGGGACATAAACTTATCTTAGTGAGAAGGTGTGGTTGACCCCGTTGCTTTGTGTAATGCTTGCTTTTAACAGATGTGATTGGTTGTCAGAGACACGCAGTTTTGTGAGCCTGCAAGGTGCTGTGAAAGTGTTGTCACTGTTAGTGAGACAGACCCAAGTCATCACTGCTGCACGGTTGCATTTTTCCAGTTTTCCAAATATCTTAGTGTTGTGAATTTTACTTCTGGCATTATAATGATATTGTGTTAGGTGGGAAAGGCGTGCATACCCCTAATTACTGTAGATCAACCACAAGTATTATCCCTGCACAATGTAATCTATGGCATTTCATTTACTCACTGTCATTCAGTGTTTGGAGAATATTTCTCTGACCTCTTTGTGTTCCCACCATTTTCTCCTCTGATTGAGAAATTTTAAGCCTCTTAAAAGTCCTCCTCTCTACTTCTAAAAGTTTTTCCCCTTAGGAGCTCTTTTAAGGTCTACAAGTCTCTGTGAATAACTTTTATGTTTACAAGACCCAGTCTTAACTTTCAGGGGAAAAGAAAACATCACAATTCTAAGAATTTCATCACTAGGAGAAACTCTTTGTACTAGGAAGCTTTCTGAATACGTCCCCAGATTGTTTCAGTTTTTCCCAATGAAGAAGTTCTAACCTGCTCCATGTATCAGCGAACAGGCTAAGCAACTTGTTGTTTCTTTTAAAAAACACTCACCATGGTTCTAGTTTGGTGAAATTTGGGCACTTGCTCCACCTTCAGCCTATTTTTATTGGTCAAAATCATAGACCATGTGTTAAGATGTACAGGATGCAGTCTTTATACAGTCTATAGTCAAAATCAATGTTGATGTTCTTGACGTTTCTGTTTTCACTCTTGTCAGCAGTGTACATAGATGAGGAGAGACTCATTTACGAAGTTGAGGAAATGATTAAAACTTAAGAAAATGACCCAAGTTATAAATAAATAACTGAGAGACTTACACATTTGCAGATGGAGTAAACATCATGACAATAAAAAAAAAAAAAAAGGATCTTATCCCCCTCTTCGTCCTAAGACACTGCTCATAGTATAACTGGAATCAGAATTCGCTCACTCGCTGTATGATAGGATGAGGTGTAAGATCATCTTCGCCCGCAGACTTACATTAGAATGAAGATCATCTTAGCCTTAAGATGCTTTTAGGACACAAGGTCCAGGTAATCAGCACAAACTGCAAGTTCAGTCAGAGACACATAAGTCTCTGCTTTTTGTGGGACCTTTCAGAAAAAAAAAATAGAATCAATAATAAATACATGAACATTAAATGTTTTCAAATTTCGAATGAACAACACAAACAATACCAAATGAGGAGGAGGTCAGGATGGTGGATGGAGCTGCAGTAGGATATGGGGGTGAAATGAGACTTACTGAATGCGATGTATTAATATGAATGGACTTTTGTAGTCACACAGCTGTGGATGAGCCAGTGATTATGAAGCATGAATCAAACGGCTGATGCAGATCAGCTAATACAAGTGTGACTTGCACTCTGCCTGAATTTAAACTGTGTTTCTTGTGTTTTAAACTATTTTTGGACACTTCATATGACAGAGGCACAACCATGTAGTAACCTCTGATATCACATAAAACGTACATGCATGTGGATGTTCATGCTGTGCTGCAGACCTGTAATAAGAAATGTCATTTATATTTTTTACGTTCCATTTGGTTTTGAATGAATTCTGCTCCTACTCTCTTATTTTGACAGGTTTATGGATGCTATCAAGCCCTTGAAAGCAAACAAAAACACATTTTAATCATTTCGTCACTTTGTCCCAACAGGAAGGCCGGCCTCATCCTCTCCCAGCTGGATGAACTCTCCCCGTGGTGTAAGGGTCTGCTTCAGGAGCCGAAGATCGGCCTCCGCAGGATGTCCCTCAAGTTCCTCTCCTGCCGTTACACTGACACCAAGGCCTTTGGGCTGAACTGGTCGGACATGGGCCAGGACGTGCATAAGGCCTGTGACGAGCAGACGCTCACTGTCATGTACAATGACTATGGCGAGCCCAAGGAGCTGTAAAATGATTGAAGGTTTGGATGTGCACAGGAATACGGGAGATTTGTCAAGCCCAACAAAGAAACAAATAAAATGCTGGTTTCACATTTGTTTCCATAAGCTATAAATGAAACGCCATATACTCTCATTGGCTTCACCATATTAACGGTTAATATATTTAAAAGTCTCATCAGAGTTTCCAGGTAGGAGATGATCTCTGAAGCCTGATAATCATCCAATAAAGTGGGACTTTGTTGATTCGTACCTCCTTCTGAAGTCCATTCCTCCCTTGCAATGATTAGTAGAAAGTAACGCAAACTTAACACATTCTGCAGATGCTTCACAGTAAAAGCCCTCCTTGTTTCTTTGCCTTTAATCAGCTGTTATTTGTTCTTTTTGATTGCTGTATCACTGCATAATAAATATACATATTTTCTTTACTATACATCAAAATCCTATAGATGAAGTATGTAATGAAAGTGAAGCTTAAGTAAAGCGTTAGTAGTCAGAGGGTTGGCCGTTCAATGCCCAGCTCCTTCAGTCAACATGTTAAGTGTCCTTGCAGAGAACACTGAATCCCGAGCTGCTTCTGATGGTCAGGCCAGGACCATGCATGGTCGCCCACCGCCATCAGTGTGTGAGTGTTTGTGTCCATTAGTGAATGAGAAGCAAATTGTAAAGTGCTTCAGTTGAAATTTAAATGCAGCCAATTACTGTGAAGCAGCTGCAGGCACAAGACAAAAGTGTTTACTTAGCCACCAAGGCGAACTTTTTGTTAATAAAGGTATGTGTTTAAATTTGAAATGTTTTTAGTGTAGAAGTATTGCAAGGTAGGAATGGACAGACCTAAAAAGCATAAAACACCAAAAAAGATCAGAAATCTTCTCGAAAATTGAAGCATCCTTTTACAGCACACCATGCCAACTTTCCCCATTTTTTTTTTTTTTTTTTCATTGTAGAATGGCATGAAAAATTCCATCTCTAAATGAAATGTAATGTAATTAGGGTAAAAGTAAAAGTATTTACATTTTGTATTCAGTCATGACATTAAATGCAACTATCTTAGTTAAACAAATAGCTTAAAGGAACGTAAAGGAACCAAACAAAGACCATGCATTTTATTTCACTTTATTTCTTTGTTGGACTTTATTTTCAGTCAAATAATAACAGGTCAAATCTGGGATATGAAGGGTTACACATCAGCTCCTTTGTGCCTGTTTAAATCCAAACTTAGTCATATCTTTGGAAATTTGGGGAAAAATGACAAAAGGCAACTCGTGATGTCAAACAAGTGGCCAAACTGATAGTGATTGTGACTTTTTAGGCAGCCATCATCCATCCCACAGCCTGGATAGAGCTTGTTGCTTCTTTGACCTGACTCCAGACCCAAAGTCAACACTTTGTTCTCGTAAAGTTTACATGAAAGATGGATCCAGGAGTTTCTGTGTTTTGTAAAGATTTAACATTCATTGAAGCTTCAGTTTCACTGATACATTCCAACCATCGGTAAATATTTTACAGCTTCTGATGCTTGTTGTATGCATTCATTACAAACAACTGCAACACACCCAGCAGGTGAACACTTCATGGGCTAAAACGTCATGTATCTCTTTCAGCTGTGATTTGGTATTGGCTGCTGTATTGTGCGGAGTTGCTTAAACCGTTTATGAACTATCACTTCTCTTTTTACATATTTTGAATGAAGTCGTCAGCCTCATGAACTAATACGTACAAACCTGGTTTTGTTTGTTGTTATTCAAACAACTTAAAAGGTCAATGCAGTGCAACATATTTAAGGAAAATGTCATGTAGCGACGCTGGGAAAAAAGCCAGTATTTTACTACTCAGTTCAAATGTTATCAGCCCATCAAATAGCTGTTATCAAATGTCATCTGGAGCATAAATTTGAGGTAGTTTGGCCCCACTCTGCCTCCTATATTCAGGTTTATTGTTAAGCAGCGACCTCTGGTGGCTGTCGGAATTATGACTGGAGCAAAGGAGGAAGTCAGGTGACGTAGCATAAAGAGCGATTATGTCCACATAGGGAGGTGGTTGGGGTTGATGGATCGGTCAAACAAACACGGGACATTGACCCAGGAGACCACTGTTCATGTCCCGTGTGAAACCAAAAGTCAACATTGACTTATTTTAACTAACGTACATCAGTTATGTAACATACTTAACTTACATACGTAACTCAAGTTTTGTTACAAACGTCAACCACCAAACCATGATCCTTTCCCAAACCTAATCAAGGCAACCTGGTCTCGCAGAAATGCATAAAATGGCCTCTTAATACCACATTGCATTGTGGTGATACGTAATGTATCACGAAAGTTTGCATAGCGTGAAGTCCAGAGTGGCAGATGGGTCAAACAAACCTAGAACCTTCATCCAGGAGACTGCTGTTTGTGTCCTGTGTGAAACAAAAAGTCAGTGTTGACTTCTTTTTTACTTTTGACTTTATGTACTTAATCCTTTATGTAGTTACTTGACGTAGTTACGCGACTTTACAATTTAGTATAGAACTGTATGTGACTAATGTAGTTATTTTAATGGGAAACAGTTTTTTTTTTTCTAAAAGCCTAAGCCTAACCATGCTACTACCATGTAATGCAGTGTAAAGAAGTGGTGGTTATTTCACATATTTTTATGAGACCAGTTGAACCAAGGTTATGCACCTTTGCACCATCTGGGGAACTGGTACATGCGGTTTGCCTTTTAACAACTGATAACGGCCATTTCATGGGTTGATAACATTGGGAACAGGTGCATTTTAGTTATCCATGTTTCTATGAGAGAGTTGAGGTAGCATTTAAGAAGTCAAAGAGATTTTACAGGAAAGATAGAAGACAAATAAGAGAGGATGTCTCCTGGGAGTTATTTTAGTAGTATAGACATTCAAAACAAACTTGTACATAGCATTATCATAAAGTTTTAGCGATATAACCTGCTGAATGTAGTATCAATAGTTTGCATTTATAAGTAAAGCTGTTATAAAGGAGTTTTACTAAAACAGGCATCACAGAGGAAGTACACAGATCAGCTCATTTTATTTACATTTTCTGTAAAGCTGCCAAACCATTTGACAGTATTTTCCTTTATCAATTTAACATATTTCAAAATCTAACCAACGCTGTTTAAAGTGATAATTCGGTATTGAAAAGGCAAATTAACAGTGTCTTAATGTTTTCAACTGCTTCTCTGTATGTTTAAACTTCATGCAATAACGTCTTTAGAGAGATTTATCAGACATTCTCATTAATACCGTGTGTTTATTGTGAGTATATTTCTACTTTAGTTTGGCCTCTATTTGTTCTGTTATCATTTTCTCATTGTGCAGTGGCCATGTTGGAGATTGATGTCAAAGAAATGCAAATGTATATTAGTTGTTGATTTTTAACAAATCTCATATGTGAATACTAAAACGAACACTTGTAGATTTTTGTATAGGCGGCAAAGTATTTCATAAATGCATCACATTATAGCACAGTACAGTGTTTTTCTTCTGTATATACATGTACAACAGGTGATATTTTACAACATTGCCATGTGCTTTAGTAGATACAATATTGTATTGTTATATCTGCTGTGTAGCTTAGTCTAGCGATTGGATTAATGAAACTGGATTAGACCTTTGTCATGAACTGTAAGTGACTGGTTGGTTAAAAAACTATATATACAAAAATGGTAAAATGCCAAACTAATTGAAAAAGGCAACAACATGGAGAGCTCTTGACCTTTGAGAGAAATGTGAACCAACCATCTACTATCTGCATGATATTATTCTGTCTATACTGTCTGTGGCTATCATACACTTAACTTTTTCACTTTGATCTTTGCTACTTCAAAGAACAATAAAGAATATATTATGAAAAGTGGCTGTGTAGAAATCCTTAACCGTTTGGAATCCAACAGAGCCCAGAAGAAATCTCTTCTTATTTGTTTGCACTACTTTCTGGTGCTCTTAAATGACTTAGTTCATGAACATGAATTTGTACTCTTGAGGCGTACTTTGGAGTTCAAACTTGGCAAGTTCAACTCTGGAGTCCACACTCCTGAGGACAGGGGGATGCAGTACAATCAACCTGCAACTGGGGCAGCAGTTCGGCTAAAGTGTTGACACTTTAACACAACTGTTCCTTCTGATATAATGATCTGAACAAGAAGGTTCACTAGCAGACTTTTCCAAAGAAAAAATAGCTGACAGTAAGATGCAGTGAAGAGATATGCCTGTTATCCTATCTGTAATGTATGTTTAAAACATTTATATAGACCCCGTTTATTCTTCATTTCAATATATTTGTTAATTTGTATTGAAATGTCAAATAACAACATGAACTTCATCCTACAGACAACTAACGTGACAGCAACAAATATGGGCTTTTTATATCAAACAGCTACAGGGGGGTTAGAGCCTGAAGTAAAGGACCAAAAGGCTAAACGAAAGTGTTCCCACCGGGATAATGACGGGCATAGACCGGCCAGTCCTCTCTGCAGCCGGTCTCACACAGCCAGCAGGCCCTCACATGACAAAAAAACATCTGAGCAAATGTCCAAATAGGAGTTTGTTGGATAACATGACCACATACTCCAAATCTAAATGGTTACTTTCTCACCTGAAAAAATACCAAAACTCCAAAGCCTTGTTATCATCACTGCGTGGCGCAAAATGCATTCTGGGATATTTGGTGAGCCCAATTCCAAACAACTCAGCTCCCAGAGTCTCAATAAAACCGGCAGAGTAAGAACATTTGGACTGTATTTGGCTAGATGTAGACTTTGAATTGGAACAGTGTCTAGGATGTGAGTGATGATGTTTTACAAGTCCATGGACACAAGTAGAAACAAGAATGCAGATTGAGAAAGGCCTCTGTATAACTGTTAAGTTTCAGTAGCAGCAGGAACTTAAGTCACAGGTTGTTGTTTCTACTGTGGTCAGTTAATGAGGAGTACTCAGACTATCAGTAGCAGATGTGTCAAAATACTGAATTTATACCTTCACATTAATATCGTCTGTTTCTCTTTTTGTTATTTTGGTGAACTGCCCCTTTAAACTTGCTGAGGAGAATGTCCCAGTATTCATGTGTATTCATTTGTGAGTCATAAGACATCATATGGCTAAAAGTTATACAGCAAGGCCAAAAATAGACAAAACTGTGCGTGCGTGTGTGTGTGTGTGTGTGTACTGTTGAGTCAACCACATGTTGTTTTAACATTGTAACATATAATTTGTACATGGATAGAAACCCACAAAAGACTCGTCTTCTGTGCATGAACATAAATCAAACCAAGAAACACATTATAAGGGTCGATATAAAGTTGCTATTTATTTCATATAGAGTATAAAGTACTGTAAAATATCACAAAGAACATGATTACACTTTTATAGATACAATATGGGGTACTTCATCATTTCTGGCTAATGGATACCAGAACCTGACATACAAACATGCAAGCAGGAGAAGTTTGAAGTCTGTGTGCAAAAGATATGCCTAGGCTTCCCAAAAGTCTTTTTTATCTTAATGTTTGTCTTTATCTTTTTGGTTTATCCGCTGCTGTGCCAACTCCAACATTCCAATTTCAAGTGCGTCTTTGTTTCAGTGGAAATTCAGCACAGTCGATATCTGACTTTCCCATTTAAATTTGGATGTAATTGTTTATGATTACAAATATCTGACATTATCTGTATGACATGTTTTTTTTGTGAATACAGCTGAACACATAAAATACACTTTGGGAAGCCCTGTGCACGTGCTGTAGGGTACACATAAATGTCTGTATTATTGGATCTGTGATATAAATAGAGTGTTGACTTGTGCGACTAATACATTAGATATGTTAGGTGATCCAAATATATTAGTCTATGCATGTTAGTCTTTACAGATATGTATCCTTTTACATTTCTAACAAGCTACGTGTTAGAAAGAAGTGTTTGTAGAAGGATTTGATGATGAAGGTTGTGACTAATTTTATTGTTTGGGATGATTTGTTTTGGTCTGCCAGGCATCAGGTTTTTCTGAAGTAATGTTTCTGTGTCGTGGAACAGAAATCAGGTGACTCTTTCCCTCTGCCCACTTGACTTAAATTTGACTAGTCCTCATTTGCTTTTGAATAGCCATCAGACGAGTTAAAAAACTGAATTATTTTGGCCTCAGTGTGACATAATGGTGAAACATTGAAATAGTTCCATGGGATGCTGATGTTTCTCCTCTAACTGGGTGCTACAGTAAACACAGTTGGTAGCAGTAGCCCTTGCTGTAAGGTCTGTGCATGCACTGAAACAGTTTTCAGGCACAGCCAGTTCTTTTGGTTTCTTTATCCCAAGACTAATCAAGTCCAGAAAAGTACTTGAATCCATTTACAACAGTGATTTGATCCAATTATGATGACTTGATTTGTACAAGAGTGGATAAACTGCTTTCTAACCCTGTTTGAACTGGACCTCAGCATTTCCTCAGTTTGGGTCTCATTTTTTAAATAGGCTTTTCTGCTCCTACACAAACCCAGCAGTGAAGATGACCCTTCTTAACAGGAAGAGAAAACAATATAATTACGTGTGGATGTTTGTGGACATTTTTAAACCACCATGACTCATATGTGATGCTTTTTAACAGTTAAGATTGCTGATGATAAAATAAAATATCTTTTTATTGGATGATGTCTGACTTCAATTGCGTTCTCTGCATTACAAATGTTTAAAATGTAATATTTTTTAGTTTGTTTGTTGTGGCATATAGTCTGCGGTTTGACTCTGTTTAACACAAGTTCAGCCTCTTTCATCCCTCCATCTTATTGCATTCCTCCTCCAGCTCCACCTCCACCTCCTCCTCCTCCTCCTCCTCCTCCTCCTCCTCCTCCCACCTCCTCCTCCTCCTCCTCCTCCTCCTCCTCCTCCTCCCAAGTTCTTGGCTTTGCTCTTATTCTCCTCGGCGTCCGGATCACGGCAAGTGCACTCGTCCTGGTTGCAGTCGGCCCCAAACTGAATGACCTGTCGGTAAACAAGCACAACTTTGAGCGCTCGGCTTCCCAGAGCCACTATAGATCTTTCAATCTGTGGCTGGATTCAAACAAAAACACAAGATGTGTCCGTCTGGTGCAGATGTCATTTTTAATGGATGACTAAACCAAGAAAACACACATTCCTTTTGGTTGGTTTCCCTGTTTAAGACTTCCTGAGACGGTCTTTGATGAAATGATAAAATGCTGTGCGTATATATGGCCTGTTTCAGTGTAAGTAGGTGGAACTAAAGCCTAAAGAAGAAGGATGAAAAGCAGCAGAGTAAAGAAATATTACATCAGGACTTTCAGTAAAAGCAGAGTCACTGAAAAATGCACTAGTTGAGGAGGCTTCCCAATAGGATTGTTACATTTCAACTGTAGCAAAGAGCACGACTTTGAATGGCAAAAACAGACAATAAAAAATACATTTGCTTGAACTGACCTAGCAGCTAGTGAAAAATTTTGCCCCCACTTCTACACTGTTTGTGCTGAAAGGTGAGTACCGCTTAGTAACCCGAGCGTGGTCTTAGTCCACTTGTTGTATTTCCTCACAGTTTCAAAGAGAGCTCCAACGGCCCCCCGGAGGCCGATAAAGCGCATGATGTCAAATGGTTCAACGTGGCCTTTGAATGGCGAGAAACCTTGAGGGTCTTCAGGGGGGAAAGGAGGGAGGAACGCACCGCCGTGGAGGTGAACGGATGAACACATGTTAAGAATCAACAACAAGAGGCTGCCAGCTCTTGTCTAGGAAGCGAGCCATCACCACAGGTTGCAAAATAAACTCTGGTGCCCCGCGAAGCAGTCTGTTGCAAGAAATGTAAACATTCGCTCCTGGAGAGAAGGAGTGAGAGGAAGATTGAGAGAAAGAAAGGGAGAGGGAGAGAGGAGGGTGGGAGGTAGAGAAAGAAAATAAGGATGACTGCAAGCAAGGCGAGAAGGAGAGTGGGAGGTAGCAGCTTGTCGGCCTTCACTGCTGATTGCACTCAGTTTTGGAGGGAGACGGGGGTTGATGGCAGGGTAATAGTTTCGCTGAGGGCTCTCAACGAGCTGCAGAAGGCCCAAGCTTCACTCAAAATGCCAGCAGTCCCATTTAAGATGAATTGGCGCGGCCATTAAATGTTTCCTTAACAGCTTCATCTTGATTCATTGATGCAGGCGCAGAACAAGCCAAGCAGTACTCCACCTTTGATGCCTCCTAACAACCTTTGGAAGGAAAGAAGGGGCTTGTTTTTGCCTCATCCAGAGAAACAAAAGCCAACCCTTTTGGCGGTTTCGGAGTGTTTGGATTTGCTGCCTTCCCGCTGTTTACTGCAATATATTCATGAACAGAACTCATGTGACAAGAAAACGTTTTAAAGTGATGAATTCAACCTTGCGTGCAATCAAAACCAAAAGCTTTAAACTCTGAAAAAAATCATGTCTCGTTGTCTTCCTTCTGTTCGCTCTTTGCTGCTTTTACTACTTTGGCCCTGTGTTGGACTAAAACACAGACTCCAGTTAACAAATCAAAGGAAGATTGTGTGTTTCCATAGATGGTGTGGCAGCTCAGATCTTTTCTTCTGGAGTTTTCCCCTGTTGGCCAATGACTGAATCCCACCTGAATCATCTCTCGTGTATCCCTCCTCCCTTGTCATCACTACAACTACCCCAGTAAATAAAACCAATACTGCCTGAGCTCCATAAAAAGGAGGCAGCTGGCCCCATTAGACTGATCCAGACACAAATAGATATGAATATTGATTCAAATATTTGATGTAGTTCAGATGCGGGTTACTTATCCTGCCAGATACTGGAGCAATCTGTGAAGTGGCCGTGTTACTTGGAGAATGAGGTTAAAATTGAACTCGCCTCATTGTCATCTGTGTGTGTTTATAACTGGTATTTGATCAAGACTGTAGCAAATAGGCATGAAATATTCCAACTCTCAAAATGTTCTTGTGTGGCAGCAGGGGAAACTTGCGATGTGGGTCACGCTGTGTTAAAAACCTGTAATTTCCTACACCTGCACAAGTCGAGTGGTGGGGAAACAGAGAGTTCTGTAAACAAACCACCGCTCTTCATCACCCCCCCTCTGCTTCATCGCTCTGCTGGAGCCGCGGTGGCAGTCAGGATGCTGACTCTCACAGCGGTTTAGTTCACTTCCTCAGAACGACCCCCGCTCGCTGAGCTGCTGTTTTACAGTGGCCGACTAAACTGCAGACTGTCAGACACCTCGCTGCTCCCACTCTCATACCCTCCACCTCCACCTCTCCCTGTAAAAGAGCAGTTAGTGGCAGTCTGGCAGCTCATTTATTACGATGGCAGCTACACACTCGCTGAACTCCTTCTCCTTTTAGGAAGGAGCTGCCAGTGAGTCATGGTGTGCTGCGGACATGAAGGAGACAGCCGGGACTCGGCCAACTGTAGGCCGTAGGAATTAATAGGCAGGGCCCCCTGAATGAGTGTCATGAATATGTGGCTGTACAGTAGCCAAATAGGGTATAGTGAGGAGGGGGGGTTACTTCCCAACAAATGTCTACATGGGAGAGAAGTTCTCATGAAAGCACAGAAAAATAGGAAAAAAAGATGTGTTTATGTAGAAGCAGTTGAGGGAATGAGTGGCCTGGTTTCCACCACTGGCCCGACCTGGGCTTGCTCATTATTATTCATACCATTCCTCTTAGCCACCCAATATATACAGCAATCATTTAGAGCAATTAGTGTAATGTGATGCATTTGCATTTGTAGCGAGCACGAACAAGCTATCACCAGGGAGCGTGTGTTAGGATGGATAAACATTAAGATATCCAACATATTTATCAAACTGATTAGGCCCGCATTAAATGTTTTTGGTTTTAAAATTAGATTAAAGACATCACACTGCAGAGCTGCAATAGAAAAACATCTCCACTAAAGATGCTTTGGGTTTTTCAGGACCACCACTACCTGAAACTGTTTGAGAGTAAGAGAGGAAAAGAGAGAGAAAAGATATTATGTCCATAGCTATGTGTGTTCTGACGTCCTGAACCCTGACTAGTTCCCTCTGCAGTGGAGCAAAGGCTTAATATGAGAGGTGAGAAAGTGTATGGCTGCATGGGGTGGTGAAAACCTGCTTATTTACCATCTGAGTGGAAAAGCTGGAAGGCACAAGTCTCCTCTGTTGTTTTAAGTACAGATGAGGGAGACTAAATAGTCGAAGTCGTTAACAGGAGAGAGGGGAAAGTAGCAGGGATCTGTGTTTGTTTGCTTAGTGGAAGTCTCCTGCGTAGTGGCACGGCGCTCGTGCCAAAGGAGACGGCTTTCTACTACTGTAAACAGGAAGAATCTGGCTTTGAATCCTGCTTCAGCTTCTAAGCTCCATCTTGATTGCAAGATGGAGGCCTGGAGTGAGCCAAACAACACTTTGCCACCTTTTAAACAAAGCAGACAGATATTGTAAGTAATATCTGTTGAAAGAATACTCTCCAAAATATATTTATATTATTAAAACAAAAACAGATGGTATAAAAGCGATGGAAATTAGTCTTTCTCTTCCTGTGTAAATATGGCAAACAGGAGGTGTAGCGCTGGAAATGTCTGTTTGTGTACCTTTCTGGTGGAGAGTGTGGACGGGCAGCAGTCTCCTCCATCATACTGGCAGTAGGCCCGGTTGTTGATGGTGTCACACCAGCCATCCCCTCCAAAAGGCTAGACACAAGTTATAAACAAGAAACAGTGTTAATGTTCTCCCCGAAAGATCATTTTACCTCACAGCATGGAGGGCCGGGAAGGCCAAAAGAAGAAGAAGAAAAAAGGAGAAACATCTTCCCAGAAAACAGATTTTCAATAACTGGCAGATATTGTCATACAATTAAATTGTTTGAAACAAATGTCAAAATAAATACTCGCTCAGCATTTAGCCCACTCCAAGTTGCACATTCAGTCCTTCCAGAGAGTCAGCTGCATGCTCATTGGCTGCTCTGACAAAGGTTATGCAACAACCAATGAGAAAGGGGGTGACTTCTGTTATTAAATAAGCTGGAGGCAGGTCAATTCAGTGCACAAGCAGGTCAGAGATTTGTTTAGCAAAGATATCACATACTGTACTGTTTATGTGGGGTATGCCAAATTTACTAATCAATAAGTAATAATGCACAGTATGGGCTCTCTCAATCAAAACAATGACGAAAGAGACTTTAATGACATCATGAAGTAGCATGGGATCATGGGAGTTCATTGTTCAAACAGCCCCATTTCAGATGAAGATCTATGTGACACAACTCAGGCAGAAATCATGTTTACGGACAAGCTAATGTGTTAAAGTTTTATTCAGGTTATGTTTATTCACCTTATGTCATATCATCAGACCCAGAACTCAGCAGGTTTCCTGCAGGTTTTAGGAATATTGATGCTGCTTCTAAACTCAGGATGTTGTCACTGTCTCCTCCCCCTCCTTGTGCATGTGTGTGACAATCGTGTTGTATTCAGTTAGCATTAAAATCAAAGTTAGTGGTGTACTATGTGGAAATGTCAAAAATAAGATTTACTGTTAATAGACTGTTAGTAGATTGGCAAATTAATGTCTGTTCTCTCTGCTTCATATTGAACCCATCCATTCTAATGGCATTGTGTTGATTGACATTTCCAACAAATGTTAAATTTTTTAAGTATTCATGATTAAATTAATTTCTGATTAAGTTTTTACTAAAATCTACTAAAAAGTCATTTTAGCCTGCTTAAGGTAATTCTAGGTATCACATTAAGAGAAAAAAAAATTCAGCAGAATTCCATAGATTTTCTTTTTGGATTACTGCTAGAAATAATTACAAAATCTGCAGATTCTGTTTGGGCCTACATATCATTCTAATGAAATTGCTGCAAGTTAACTTGCTAACTTACCATTAGCATTAGATGAGCTGACTACCCCTGTAGCTTATGTTATGTAGAAATTAAATCATGGCGTAGCTCAGCATTGATATCCATGGTCAAAACAATCATATTAAAAATAACTTTGTAAGGGTGTTTAATGTTGTGATGTTATAACACTACCGTATGAACTAGCTTGCTGGCTGGCTGGAGCCACTTGTCATAGTAGCACATCATAGAAAACAGGACCGATATTGACATATCACATCAATAAACTAGGTCTCTTACTGTGCACCAAAATGGCACACAATTCATAAAAACACAAGGCTGTGTGGCAGAAGAAAAGCTGTTATTGCTGTTATTGAGTATAATTCTGACATTGTGATTTACAACAAAGTATCATCTAGTGTTTCCCGTGTTTCCCTGGAATTTAAAGCACCGAGAAGGGGTGAAAAGGAAATGGCAGCATTGACAGGCAACCAAATGAAACCCACCATTACCCTGAATAAAATTACAGACTTCTCTAGGCTTTCAACATTGTTGGAAAAATTTGGGATAATGTACCGTAAAACTGCAATTAAAGCCCAGTCTCTTTTACTAGCCCCGTGTGGCTACACATTTTGACAAATACAGGCCTGTCTCAGTTAGTCTCCAGGTCTGGCTACCAAGCAGTTCATTTTTATAGAAGTTCTTTGGATATATAAAACTGGACCGTGGACTACCCACTTGTGCCAACATTAGTTAGCTGTTTAGATCGCACATGTGAATATAAATGTTTAAACCGCCAACATTAGTTAGCTGTTTAGATCGCATATGTGAATATAAATGTTTAAACCGCCAACATTAGTTAGCTGTTTAGATCGCACATATAAATATAAATGTTTAAACCGCCAACATTAGTTAGCTGTTTAGATCGCACATGTGAATATAAATGTTTAAACAGCCAACATTAGTTAGCTGTTCTAATCGCACATATAAATATAAATGTTTAAACTTTTGTCGATATGGAGATGCTACACATCATTAGCTCAGGTTCATTTCATTTTACTCAAACCATGAGCACCAGAGAACACCGTAATTAATTCCGATTTACTGGCATGACAAAAAAACAAGTGGTGACTCCCCTCCTGTAAAGCTGTCATAAAGTCAGAATATGGTCCATTTCTTTATTACTGGATACATTATTTATACTCCTTTAGTCCTACAGGGTCCACCAATCAAAAGAATTAGAAGTGTTTTTATAAAAATTAATCTAAGTTATGAATCTTATTTTAACAGGATAAAGTGGTGTTATCTCAGTATGCCGTTATCATGGGGTGCCGTGAAACAAGTGTTATAACACATAATTGATATGTTATTCAAAGCCTAATTTTTATACAAGATATATTCATATTGGTTAAAAGGAATTAAAGGCCTGGACTATATAGGCGTCTGTCCCAAATATAAGCCTGTTGAGTTAAGTGATTTAAGCAAATAATAGCCCGGGCTACTAATTGAAGTTTTACAGTAAGTACAACTCAACAAAATGTATAAAATGGGTCTAGTTGTTCTTACACAATTTTATGGGGAAATGTTACATATTATATATTTAACACCAATCAGTTTAATAATTTAATCTGTGATTATCTAAAACATCTGCCGACATAAAGATTACTGTTACAAATTAAATGCATGTTTTTTTATGCCAATGTAACCAGCTGCTTTTTACACTTTATTTTAGTGGCTACACTAACTCAGCCTTGGTTGCAGTGGTCAAGCTTAAGTACTTAGGGGTGAACAAGTTCAAAACAGTTCAAAATATGTAAATATTTCACAACTTTTTTTCTCTTATAATGAGCATAAAATATGGCACCAATTGAATTCATTTGCAGCCCAACGGTGAACCTCGAGCAGATTTAACAAGAGTGCACTGACACTCCAAATCTGGGTTCAACGGAGAGAGAATTGCTGCTTGTTTCGAGTCATGGCTTCTTGTATAGTGCACAGAATAATGTCACAGTCATTCAGTTTTTTTTCTCTGTGATGTTTGTTTAACGTGTGCGTTGGACGTCTTCTTCGAGTAAAACTTAATTTATTACTGTGTGATACACATTGTCCCACTGAAGCTGCATGTGTTGAACCAGGAGGCTCTCAGAAAGAGACGTGGTAATTACAGCTCAGTGCACTTGAAAAGATTCATACTAGTATGAATGATAGTACACATATTGTAAATATAGTGCATAGTTAGTATTTTCATAATATTTAAAAGCTGAACATCAAAGTGACTCTGGGGTACGTAGGGTCTACACTCCACAGGAGTAAACAGCTAATACTAGCTTCCAGCTGTCTCTCAAAAACTAATTTTCACACTTTGGCCGTTTTACCTGTGTCTGAGTTATAACAATAACCATGTAAAGGAACAGTGACATTTCCTTGGGAAAAAAAAGCTGACAAAGTGAATATAAGTAGCTGGTTCCATCACTGTGTTTCTATGGAAGTTTCTTCTATTAACCACATGCTGCTCCTTATGTCTCATTCCCTTTGTTGTGATTGGGCAAAACAAAAGGAGAAAGAAGAGATAGATGGAGCAGAGGAGGCATGGCATTACATAAGGATCAACTTAAAGCTTCAGAAGGTCTACATTTGCCTAACATAACAGCTATCCTTCATGTAGCCACATGCTGTTCAACTATGACCAGAATTCAATAGTTTATCAAAGAATCTCATGTTGACAGTGGACACAGAGGGAGAGAGGAGGAGTGAAGGAAGCTGGAGAAAGCGCAGGCACAGGTGATTTGGAGGAGGTGAGTGAGAATGGTGTGATTTTTGGAAACTATGATAGAATAAAATGAAGTAAAAATCTATCATTACTCTTTTTGGCCACCTTACATCGATGAATAAGCACACGGTCACTAATAATCTCATATTTGCTCCAGATGATTCAGGGAGAGAAGGAAAGTGAAGACAGGGCAGGCATGGGTGGCTTAGAGGGGGTGAGTGAACAGACACATTTTTGGATACCATAATGTGTAAGACTATAATAAAGTATTAGAATTGGTGTAGCTACTTGGCAAATATTGTCTACATCTACATTTAAAGGCCCTGACACACCAAACCGACAGACAGTCGTCGTTCAGTGCTGGTCCGTAGGTAAGCGTCTGTCGCCCTAGTCTTTGCGGTGTGTCCCACACCATTGGCCCTCGTCGGCCCTTTTTGGCATGTTGAGGATAAAGCATACTGAATTGGTGTCGGAGACGACAGAGCCTGCCGGTGAATTAAATCACTCTGATTGGCCATTCATCTCACCACATGAGAAGTGGAAGTGAGGAAAGTAAAAAAAACAGCTGAAGTCAAGAGGGAGTGAGATTGAAAAAACTTGTTACATAAGGTACGATTATTTTTCTTTAGCCATTGAGCCCTTTAGCAGAAATGTTTCGTGATGGTTTGTGTTAATGTTTACTGGCGCATGATAAATATGCTCTGTTCCTTCAACATTGGATTGGATTGTTATTGTGCTAACTGGCTAACTAACGTCAAAACGGTCTTCCATTTCCCTTTTTGAATGACACTTAAAGACTCCTGCCGTCTTCTGGTATGGAGAGTTATTTCCTCTCACAGAGGCGCAGAAGGTACGTGCTGGTTGGATGTCGGCTGTAGTCTTTGCGGTGTGTTCACCTGCAACTTTTTGGCCAAGACACAGGTTACATGAGGTGATGCAACAGTCAGCTTTCATTGCTGCTAGTTCTTTCATGTTGGTTTGGTGTGTCTAAGCCTTCAAAGACCAAACAGTTTAGGGATTCATTCAGGTCTCCACGCCAATGGTGACAGCTCAAAGAAGTAAATTAAACATAATTATAATAATAATACAATAATACAGTCCATGATCATAACAGCTCAATTTTTCATGTAAGGTCACAGAAGGCATTCGCTGAAAATTGTACCCCCCAGCCTTGATAAACCACCTGAGACCTGCTGCACAAGTAGAAATGGCTTTCACTTTTGGAGCCTTTTTGAAGAGACATGGAGTGAAATTTGCTTCTCTTGGCATTCCAGGATAAACAATGTGACAAACTGACACTCATTGAATTTAATTTAGCAAGAGAGGTTTACTTTAACAGCTCATTTAGCTGACCTTTTATTTAAACTAGGGCAGACAGAGTAGACAGACAGATGTCATTTGATTTGAGTGTTCAGTTATGCTTCACCTTACTAAGAATATTGATGACAATTCCTCAAACTGTTTTTTTTTTCAGTGCTCTGGCTAGAGTGGGAGTCCTTCTGGATAAACTCTGAAGTGGCACGCAAATTTGTGGAATTTAAGTTACAGAGAATCTCAAACGCGTCATGATGAAAACCTTTTTAATGTTTCAGTCAAAAGCTTGAGGGTTTCCCTGAAGTGCCAACAATATGAAAACAACTGCTGTGTGCCAAAGATACTTTTGGCTTTCTCCGATGAGCTGATGGAGTCATTTCAAAGACTTAGGGTTCTACCTGACCTGCGCAGGGGGAGAGAGCAGCTGCTGAGAAGATTTCTGCACTTCAAAGAACTCCCTACTTGACAAATCCCCTTGCCTTTCCCAACTAAACTGCCATGGCATAAATAAATCTATTTAATCGTTCTGTTTCTGAGTAAATACTTTACCAGCGATTGCACCAGATGCCTCACCCAAATCACTACTAGTGTGTGTGCATTACCTTTATAGTTTAGGACAGTCAGGCATAATGCTGACCTGCTTAACCTCCTGTCAGTTTTATTTGAATTTTTCATATTTCCATATCACAGCTTTAAAAGTGAGGTCAGCAATTGTGTATTTAGGTTTTATTACTATCATGGTGTACCTTGTATCCTCATGGGTGAGGATGTGGAAAAGGGAGATTAGCTGGCATTGTGCTGTGTAGCTCCATCCAAGCCACTTTGTTTGTTTCCCATTTAAAGAACACCAGATAGTTTTTTATTTTTTGAGAGAAGGTATTTGCTGTATTTGACAAAAAATGTGTGTTGGATTAGAATCGCTGACTGCACCTTTAATGTGGGTTTGAGCTCCATTTCACATACATGTCTTTCCTTGCTAATGACCGTTAAAATTAGTGGACCCCACACGTTACCCACATGAGGTTAATTTTGAGGTCAGGGATCATGCTGGGGTTAATTGTTATTTACATTCCCCTCCAGGCAGCATATACCTAATTCCACAGACCCATGAAGAGTATTAAACCAGCCAGAGCTGACTGTGCACCTTCTTTCCATATGGGTAATTAAAAGGTCAACTGGCTTGTGTATTACCATTACACAGTAACTCCCTTCAAATCAGTGTAAAAGAGATATACAAAGCAGCAGCAGCCAACCCCACACCTCGCTAACATAAATATTCCACCTCTTAGCATTGGCTATTTCTAGGGGAACATGTGCTGTCATCAGCACCAGCCAAGCTCTTCATCAGAACATTATAAAACACAGATATGTCAAGCAGCAATATATTTATTTTTCACCTCCTACCAAGTATCTGTATCATTCTTTTAATAGCAGACATTTTATCATCTCCCCCTCCTTCGCCCTGTTCGCCACTCTTGCCCAGAGCTCTCTGAAAACAGTTGGGGGAGTGTGAGGTTTGCCCTTTTCTCTTCTCTCCGTGACTCAAAGTGTTTTTCCTTTTGATAGGAAAAACAGACCTCCCTTGATCAGTTCAAGGGAGGTTTGTATATGTGTGTGTATTGATGGTGGTTGTAGTTTGGGGTCTGGGGATTGTAAAACACAGTCAACCATAGAGTGCCAGGCATTATGGGATGTAAGCCATAGAACTTGAATCATTAATCATTGGCTATATTTATATGCTCAGAAGAAAAAACACCGTGAGAACTAGGTTAAAGCATATACTGTATAAGAAACCAAAAACAAACAAAAAAACCCAACATAGCCACTGTGACGTCAGTTGGTTTGTGGACTCCTGTTTTGACACCTTGAATTTGGCACTTTGGAGGTCCCCATCTTTTTAAAGTCAGAAGTGACCATATTTAACAAAATGTAAACAGCTAAGTAATATAGAATCCCCCCCTCACCCATACAGTTGACCTAAATGAGGAAATAAGCTATAGAGACCACAACTGTTTTTGGTACCAGGCTGTAAACATGTTTATTTCAGCTCTATAGTTGGGCATTTTAGCATTGGGGATCTATGGGGTTTGACTCACCCTTGGAGCAAGCCTCTAGTGGCCATTCACAGAATGGCAGTTTTCTGCACTTTTCCTAGTCTTGTCACCAGACCATCAGAGATCTCCGCCTTCTGATAGTCTGGGGACACTCCTTTCTAAGGTGTGTTTAACACACTGGAGAAAATGGCCGGCAACAAAGCAACGCCTCTTGCATTTTTTTAAAAGGACATGCCTTCTCGGAAATGTGAGCTCCCCCTTTTCTCATCCACAAGGAAACAAACACACAGAGAGCTTGAAAATGGATGCCGAGAGATTTAACTCCGTTTTATCAAAAGTGTGCTCAGTCCACAAGATTGTGGAAATGAAGGACTTACAGCGACTTTGTTTAAAACTTTTAACGCTGTCGGACTATGTATACGAGCACAAGAGTTCAGCGAGCCACCGTAGGACCGCCCTGCGGATTTACTATTGGTTCTGCAACGTAGGGAGTTTTTTTAAACTCTGAAATTGTATCCGCCCATCTAAACACAAAATCAGGGAGAAAGACATCAGTCTTTAGTTAAGCAAAGCGTCTAAAGACTGACTTGTGAGTCTACACTTTTCCTGTTCAATGGTGCTAAAAGTTTAAAGACAATCTACTTTCATGTAAAATAAAATGATAGAAAATGGACAGGTCTTTGGCAATAAAGGTTTTTTTTTTTTTTTTTAATATCTTCATTTATAATTTAATCTTTCCCAACATGCAAATGGGCCATTTTTACATTTTACTGTTCCTGTTGACCTCATTGTTCAGCCCTGGAGGTTGTCAGTTAGGTTAAGGTAGGGATGTACTGTGGTTGACGTGTATAAGTGTGCATTATAGAGAATACAGATTACTGTAAAAGCCCAGTTTACATGCAGTTGGTCTGTAATCCTATCTAATCTTATTTCATCACTTACCATGTTTTTGAACCATGATTGTGGTTTACGTGTGTTATAACCTACTGTGAAATCAACTATTAGAACCATGTTAAGTTGTGACTACATGACTGCCACTGTAAGGATTTTGCATATTTCAGTCAGGACCACTTTATTCAAAGAAAAGTTCCATTTGCAGTATTCTGTTTGGCAGTATGGCTCTGTCCTGGGGCCTCTCTGCCTTTTCTAAGCCTAAGGCAGACAGAACACACCTCTCTGCCCTTCATGTGCAAATGAGGAAAGCCTGAGGCAGAGAGAGCAGCAGCAAAGATGCAGCAACAGTAGGCAGGCCAAAGCAGTTTAAAAAGGGCGCCCTGAATGAGATTTGCCAGTTGGTAGTATAGCAAGGGATCATGTGACCAATCAGCTGATGCCCTTCCATCAATCAGCTGCTCAGCTGATGTAGATGGGATGTGAGCTGAGCTTGACATCATGTCCTGCCTGAACTAACGCTATGCTCGCTTTATGGTTGGAGCATTGGACTGAAGACATACTAAAAAGACAAGCTCTGAGGAGCACAATTTCTGCTGTGTTTGAATTATACAAATAGCCAGTGGGTTACTTGTAATCAGGCTTCCGCAACTAACTGGTTGTGGAAACCAGATTATTAAATGGTAGAACTGATATTTTCCATCTCAGTTTTGGTCAGACTTTGGATTTAATTACTTGCAATCTTGGCTTTCATCCCACTTCAATCTTGTGTTACTTTCCCAATTCTGGTTCTTTACCATGCACACGCATGTAAAAAAGCCTTAAGAAATTCGGTTACCGTATACACGACCAAGCAGCCAGGTTTGACTAATCTGGCTGCATCTGTCATAATCCTTTTCAAAGGAAACCAAGTCTTCCTTTAACACGCTTAAAAATCATGTCACTGCCAAAAATATGTGAATCATCAGATGACTTAAGAGCACATAAACACATGATTGAAGTTCAGTCCCAGCGCTTAAAAATGCCACTCACTGCCAGATTTCTGCCAACTTTTGCTGCTTGTATTTTCATTTTAAACATGATATGTCACCAGGTCACCTGTAAAACCCCCTTTTCACGGAAGAACCACTTCTAACACATGTTTTCCAGCAATGGTCTGACTGTATGTCCCTGTGCCATCCGCTCAGTAGAGTGCATGCAGTTTACAGAGTAGGATAGGTAGGTGTGCTCTATATTTCCACCTGTAAACCACTGAAGAGCTTCTATTGTGAAGACACTGAGGTTACAAACTGAACATCACTAAGTCCCTGGTCTATGCAGAAAGATATGGGCAGTTTTGCAGTCAAGGTGAATCTTAAATCTCATAAAACACATCAAGGTTAGCAACCCAGTCAATGGTGGCATTCTGCTTTATGAAAATATAGTCGTGTACATGTCCTAACTGTCGAAAGCTTCAGCATCAGTTTTCTGGCTTCACTCAAAAACCACTGCACCAGTGGGTGGTTCCAAGCTCTAAAGCAGTCAGAGTCTTCAATACCAGCAGTAACTTCTGCTTCAAACACCCCCCTGGATTAACACATTCTCAAAAATCTCTTGCAGGACGTACAGAACTTGCTGGAACATGGGTTGATGGTTCTGGACTTTCACCCGTCCTTAAACAACTGCCAGGTAGCCCTATATATCTTGGATTCCAGGAGAGGCTAGAGAGTTGGTACATTTTCCCGATGGTAACATCCTGATTAACTCCCTGTGGAGATTTTACAGGCAAGTCCAGCTGGAAGATTCAAGGGAGACCACAGGGAAGACCCAGAACATGCTGAAGCCCACAAACACAGCGGGACTGGAAGATGTGGCAAGGGCAACACACATTTGGAATACCTTGTTTAGCCTGTTGCAACCGTAAATTGTAGCCGGAAAAGTTACTGAGTATGGATGGATGGTTAGCGGGGGAAGTGTTCTCTTAAAGATGAATGATCTTAAAATAAATGTGTACTGTCAACCACAGAACTTGTACTCAGTGTACAGGGAGGAAACATATTAAGGAACATAGTTAACAAACCTCCTAGCTAGCGAGGCAAGCTATGGCCACATAAAATCTCTCATTGCCATTGGTTATTTAAAGATGTTATATGTGCTCACATTCACACATTTCTATCTTAGTTGATCAAGAATCCTTGACTTTCTTGGTTAGCAAGCTTTGTATTAGGAAAGCTAAGAAACCCTTTCCCAAATGATTTGGGACCTGTGCTTTTTACACCATTTGTACTAATAATTGGACTTTAATTTCACTAACTGTAAATTTACCCCCCCACACACACACACACACACACACACACACACACACACACACACACACACACACACACACAAAAATCATAAATTATTCTGCTGTCTAACAATTAGGGCTGTCTGAACTAACAACCTTTTCTCTTCTGGAAGCATTTAGTCCAGAGACTCATTTGGTTATTTGCTTTGGTTGTGTTTGTCTTCAATTAAAACCACAGCATGTGTTTCAGAATAAATTACATAAAAACAGAGCTGTACATAGGAAAAAAAAAAAGATTTCTTTAGCAATAGTCTAGTTTTGCAACTGTAATTACAGCAGGTGTTGGTAGAATGTTGAGTTCACTGTCGGTCCACTTTGTCTTCAATACTCTGATCTTCCATCAAAAGCAAACAGCTAACATCCAGCCTGTTTGAGCCGGTGGAGAACTTTTGTGTCAGATGTGTGGCAGAGGTTATGATCAGAACTGTTTTATTTGTGTACATATGGCCTGATATAAACATTACTATCCCTAATCCTCAATGGGAAACTTATTGTTACCTGTCTCAGACTGGAAAGCTACTATACAGTGCTTCATGATGTGATCGGGGGGATTAACACAGCATCCACCAACCAAATGGTTTAAATAGATTCTGTCCTCGTTGGCTAAATGCCTCATATTAACTGATGCATGAGTCAATGCATTTAATTGGCTTATCAAATTTTTTGTCCTTATTGGTCCAGCAAGAAATTTTTATCATGCTGAGAACATTCTGAGAAAGTGTGAAGAGCATTCTAGTAAGAAACCGCAGATGCAACTCTGTCTAAGGCACCAAAGTAGATAAAACCATTACAGAACAGTCTCGGCCTGGCAGTTGTACAAGGGCTGCTGTGCTGATAAGAATCCTTAGCTGACTTTTACACATATTGTCAAGCAGGTTTTAAGGTAGAATGGAAAGACAGGCAGAATAAGAGAAAGATTGGGAGCAATGGCATCTGGATGAGATCTGGCATAGAGTATATGCAGCACATGTGGTCTGGTATAATTTACAGTGTTGTCATGGAGGAGCGGGTTATAAGCAACTGTTTTGCCTAGCAACATTCACGGGAAGGTGGAAGGGGAAAATGTAGTGCTGGCAGGTAGGAAGAATATTTTAATACCGTGAGACATCAACAGTTTATGTGTTCCATCGGTAGTTCCAGCCTTTTCTGAACCCAACATGAGTGCCAAATAAAAACTATCTGGGTTTAAGATTTTAAATGATTTACTGTCACTGCTAAAATATTACTGAGCAGAGATGGACGTTAAATTGTAACTAACTTTCAATTATGATACAAACTACAACATACAGAATATAATGAAACTCAACAAGCCCAAAAGTCTGAGGTCATGCTACAGCGGCCTCTAGAGGCCGCAGTGTTTTTTTTTCCCCACACTATGAAGGCACTGGAAGGAACAGACAACATACTGATCATTGTGCTGCTCCTAGCACTAAATGATGCTGGTGACAGTTACTACTACTAATGTTAGCTTGAGTGGGAGGCTGTAGGACACAGCTCACATAGGTAATGATGACAGGGCGTGGACATGTCATATATTGTCCTTTACTGGGCTGGTACAATTGCACTGTGAAACCAAAAGTAATCAGATCAAATGTGAGAAAGAAGGGATCTTGGTTCAGCTCAGTCCATAGGGACTTAGGTTGGGAACCGGAGGGTCACCTGTTCAAGTCCCCATCCGGACCAAATATGAACTGATAGCTGGAGAGGTGCCAGTTCACCTCGTGGGCACTGCCTTGAGCAAGATACCAAACCCCCCAACCGCTCACTCTGACATCTCTCCATTTAATGCATGTATAGGTCCTGTTTGTGCATGTGTGTATGTATATGACAATAGAGTGAAAACATTGAATTTCCCCTTTAATAATAAAGTATATAAAAATTAAAAAATTACTGGGGGACCTCATGTAATTTACCTCTGTAAACCTCTATCTTTCATATGTGCATGGGATAAGCAAAGTCCATTTTTCCTCAAACCTACTGACATCAGATATGATGTGCACAGTCATTTGTAAAATTACTCTACACAACACAGAAACACTACAGCACTAGTAGCGATGATGTACAGCGTTTAACTATGTTCTTTTTTAAAAAATGTGGGTCAAACAAACAGAACCGATTCTGCCACACATTCTCACTGCATCCATCTCATCATCTTTCGCTCCTCTGATGGATAATGCTGTCAGAACTTTAATTTATAATTAATTTGTAATTGCCAGTGCTGCAGCCTCCATAATTCTTGACTGGGAAAGAGGTGTAGAGAAAACGAAAAACCTGTATACAACCCCAAATCAATGAGATGCCAATTCCCATGGACCTCTGTGTTTGGGAAAATTTGGTAGGTAATTTGCAGAGGAATTTTTACTTGATTTGAAGTAAAGGGAATGGCAAATTTGCACTGGATTAAGATCACAGACGACCTCCACAATTATTACAAATTTACTAGAGATGCCCAGGTAATACTAGTCTCCAACACTTTCGTCTTCCAGTATTCTCAGGAACCAAAGTTGTGTCAGAGGAGGAAATTTTGAACCAACGGTGGTGCTTTACCAGTGGTTAACAAATTCAGTAGAAATCATCTTGCTGTAAATATCCATACCAAATTGTGTACAGGTGGGATATGATAATTTGAACAAATTTAAAAGCACTTTGCTTTTCTAGTGTTATAGATAGTGACGGCATCAGCTAAGCAATGATGAAGATCTAGATCTAGTTATGATATCTTTCATTGTCAAGACAGGAACAAAAGTGACTTATTGAGGATTTAGTTTAGTAATTGACTTGCTACAATGTTTTACATATGATTCGTCTTGGTCAAATATGTAGTTTGTGAAGTTGTGTACAAATTAACTAGTTAAACTTTACTGCTTAAAGTATCCAGCTGCTGTTTCCAGTAAAAATCAAATTTATTTCCTTTCTGAATGTAAATTTACAAATAATTCAGATTGTGTTACCTTGTCAATAAGCATTAAACGTTATCCATCTCCCTTTGTAAAACAGTAAGAGTTCCAGCACACACTAGATATAAGTTTTTGAACTAGCCAGAAAGATTTTAAAGCCTTGTGTCAGCCTAAATAATTCATCTTAATCTAACATAATGCAGTGATTAATTTATTTTCCTTTATCAGATAATCCATTAGTCTTGGCAGGCCTAACAACATTTTACAAAGCCAGGATCACTGTAAAAAAAAAAAAGGTCTTTGGACCGATTTGAAAAGAATTCTTGTAAAGCTTTAAGTGTGAGGAATAAATATATTTTTCTCAGAGATTTATCATCATGAAATGTGAAGCACATTGCACACTGGCTCTGGTATCTTGAGTAGTGATGACAACAGGGATACAGAGATACAGCATGTTTTGCCTCATGTTTAATATTATTGGAAAAGTCTGTCTAGGGCAGTAAATGTAATGTGGTAATGCCCAGATATAGTGTAATTGTCTTAAGGATTTAGTATTCCCTGTCACGACACTACATAAAATATCTTCGATAATTACAGGATTGAAGCCAGAGTGAGAGCTTCCTTACCTTGGTGCTTTAAAAGCAGACATAAGCACATAATAGACATGAGAACCAAATACCAGTACTGCCAAATGTTTGTAAAAACAGAGGCATCAAGAAAAGAAGAAAGAGGTATCAAACACTATTTTCACAAAGCCCATTGGTGCTTAGTTACAATAAGTGGTTTTTATGTGCTGTCAGCTTGAAGGACAACAGTGTATCATGGAAACCACCAAATGTGTGGTACAAAAGGCCCATGCAGCCAAAGCTATTTTGTTGACTCTCACTTCTTTGAACTTTTCTCTTCTCACCACAGTAAAAACATCAGATCTGTAACAGGGGAAAAAAACTCAACTCAGGTACTCTCAGCTGCAGTAAATACTTTTCTAGACCTTGGCCAGATATAGTATCAGTGGAGACTAAAATAGACACTCATTTAACAGTTTCAAAGACCTTGGTGTGCGGCTGATATCTGGATGGAAAGTATTTGCACATACTCGTGTATTTGATGCAGGACTGCTTGGCTGTCTGGACTCTTACCTCACATGACTGGATGCAATGGATGTGTTGAGGGTCAGGGTACCACTTCATCATCCCTGTGCAGACTATGCTCTGGAAAACAAAGCATGTAAGAACAACGATTGAGCAATGCAGTCACAGGAAATGGATAACCACTGTGTTTGCCATAGAAAACAATATCACACTCAGTCAAAAAAGCATTTTTGTAGGAGTTTTGTAAGCCAGAGGCTCCAAAGTAGTACAAGTTAAGGTAAAGCCATTGATTTAAGCCGTTAAATGGCCACAGGTAGAGGATAATGCCAACCGCCTCATGGACCACATCGGTGAGATTAAAACATCAAACCACCAGTCCATCCATTTTGAAATCTCTTCAAAAATGTTCCCCTATGTGTGCTGATCAACAGAGGATATTTGTTCTCTTATTCTAAAACTGGAATTAATAGTTAAAGAACATGTTAACATATTTTGTAACTTGTTAATCATTGCAGTTGAAGTTGGGTTTTTCCAAGGTTCTAAAATTATTTTCAAGCTCAACTTTGAAGACAAGAAAAGCTCCAGAACAGCTACTAATGGATCTTGTGGTTAGACTGTTTACCAAATCCTACTCCATGTTTATTTCAAATTCAGTGAAATGTGTGAGTGACTCAAAATCTACCACAGCAACATTCATGGAAATCTGAGAGCTGTGTAATATATTATTTAGTATCCTGACACAACGATTCAACATGAAATGCAACTTGTATACAGCATGTATATACCATGGGTAAAAAGTCACCAGGGGTGATAAAGACTCCTCCGGTTAATTCCAGAATGAGGATATAGGAAAAAAAATCTACCCTAGAATTAATGTAATCTTACTGCTACAAAATGAATGTAGTGTTATGGTTGTTACTCATTACCCCTTTTGTGCCAGGTACACAGAACAATCTTCTTTATAAAAAAAGTATTGAGCTTTTTTAAAGTCATTCACTCCTTCATTAAACTACCTTTGAATGGGCACAAATTGAATCACACACATTTATGAAACAACCTTTAAAACAGTTTAACCTTCTTTCACAGGCATAACATCTTTTTTTCATAACTGCCTCAAAAATATTTCACAATCCCCTCTCTAATATCTATTTTATGTTGCTAAGAAAACAGCAACAAATTTCTCCTTCAAGCAGCTGTATTTATTCGTTTCTCTCACAAAACAATACAAGATTAATTTGAACACATCATGAGAATGTTATGATTTACCTTCACCTCAAACTCATTTTACTGAATAGAGCTTGAACCCATTATAGTGTAACTCAGTGCAAGCTAAGTGAGCTGTTAGTTGCCACAACCGGCTGGTAACAACGACACCTAATGTTACCAAGTTGTTACCTGCTGCTGATTTCAACACAGATGTGTTGTTCATAATGTAGCAGTATCAGAATGTTACCGATCGGTTTTCTGATTGGCCTTCAAACCACTGAGCACTCTTACCTAGAGTATTCTATTTAAAATCCCTGCTCATCCTCGGCTCTGGCAGGCAGTGAGTTTATTGTGTGTGGGGAGATTTCATAGCAGTGGCACTAATGACTTAGCAGCAGTGCAAGGGAAAATACTGGTTAGTGTTTGCTAAATCAAAACAACTCAACCTAATCAGGCTAAAAAACAGGATTGACACATCATCATATAAGCCAAGTAAGGTTATCATAACGCTACTGTACTCTTGCAGATAGACAAAAACTGACCTCATTAACTCCCTGTGACTCTGTCCTCGCAACCCCAAACCCCCCACCACCCCCTTTTCAAAAACTCATTGGATCTACACGAATTTCAAAAACAAAGGTGTCCAGTTTGCACCACTGTGCCCCTGTATGCTTAGAGTTTAGGATTTCAAAGACAAAACAATCATTTATCTTCATAATAGTTTGGACTAAATAAACAGGGCTCCCACAGTCATGGAAAACCTGAGAAAGTCATGGAATTTCTTGTTTGCCAGGCCTGGAAAAGCCAGGCAATTAGTGAAATCATTAAAAGTTTTGGAGGTCGTGGAATTTTGCTGTGTGTAACAAAATTATTTGTTACAGTAATATTCCGTGGATAACTTTCCACGTTATGTAACATAAGTGCTACTTTATTTTCTGTAGCTGTTGGCGTAACATAGCATTGCTCTGCGTAGTTAAGCGTTGATGTGTGACGTTTTGTTTACCATCACGTAGGTTTCTTCATTTCTCCCTGTGTCCTGTCTCTTCCTTAATGTATGCCAATTTGCTGGAAGTATTTTTGAATAGAGTTTAATATAACGCCTGACAAGTAAGGCAAAAAAAAAAAAAAAAAAAGTTGTGACTGTGATTTAACACGTATGGTTATGATTCTCAAAGTTTGCACACCTGCTATACTTTTGAATGTACAGCATTTTTAAGATTGAGCAATTAACATGGGCAGCCCCAGGCTTTTTTTTTCTTTTTTTCTAAGATATTTTTCTGGGCATTTTTAAGCCTTTAATTGATAGGACAGATGAGCGTGAAGGGGGAGAGACACGCAGCAAAGAGCCACAGGCTGGAGCCGAACCCGGGCCGCTGCGGCAACAGCCTTGTACATGGGGCGCCTGCTCTACCACTAAGCCACCGACGCCCCAGCCCCAGGCATTTTAATGGTCCCCCCTTTAGTTTTGTTTTAACTGCTCTGAAGGTAAAGCCGGGTAGTTTGGTACGTCTTTTTTTTGTTTGTTTGTTTTTTTTCAAACAACCTAACTGTCAACTGTGATTCCCTCACCATGGAAGCTCTACTGCTCCATGTCCGTGGACTGCCTATAATGATATATCTAACATTTGGAGTAAAGTGTACCATACAGTTCTGTTCGTGTTATGTGAATGGTCATGGAAATTTTCATCATGGATCCTTGAAAAGTCGTGGAAAACTTTTGTCAATGAAAATGTGTGGGAACCCTGAATACAGTTATAGTACCTTTCTGCTATCCACTAGCACTTGACCTCCCTTACCATGAACTGTAATATAAGAATATAAAAATTCTGATTGCAGACTTGCAGTTATCATATTGTCTTCATGGACATATGCAATACATTATGACACATTCAAGCTTTTGCTGCCTTTTTGCAGCGTTTGTTTGCATGAAAATGTTGTGATGGAAGAAAAATAACAGTTTTCTACAACTTAAGTGGACACAAAACTCCAAATTTTGTGGTGAAATTTGGGTGAGGCTGTGGTCTTCTGTCATTTATTTGACCCCAGGAATTTACAAGGTGGTTAGCAGATAGCTGATTGACTAACAAATATGGACAGAGAAAGTGGATCCTCCCCTGTGATTTCCTGTGCTGCCTGACCCAGCGAGGGAGACCTGATTCTGAGATTGGAGATAACACAATGCCTCGAAATCACAAGGCAGTGTCAGAGATATGGCGTAAGTAACCAGAGCTCCATCCAACTATTTGACCTTGGCAAGGGTGGATTAACTGGCTGGCTGGCTGGCTGACTGACCACCCAAAAGTAAGGCGAAACTGGAACAGTGTTTGCGACAGCATTAACGTAGAAGCGATTTCTGAGATATGATATTGGGTAATATGACCCACCTTTAAAGCAAAACAACAGCGCTGTAACTCAGACCCAAGATCTTACATTCCTACGAGTTCGTTCACAGTGACTTGTATACACTGTGTGTGTATTTCCTAAAAGGCTTGACGTCAACTGGAACCTTTACTCTTGCTATCTGTCTGTGATTTCCAGTAATGCAAAAACACTTTAAGGATAACGAACAAGAACTCACATGAGGTGGATTTTGTTGTGTGATAGTGTGTGATTAGCTGGTGCAGCTGGGAATTGAGAAAAGTTTAACCTAAAAAATTTGAAAGATACTGTCTTGCCAGTGCTTCAGTCAAATACCTGATATGAAACACATTTGCACATTGTGATGAGTTCAAAAATCTCAGCTGCAATTTGACAGAAGGATTCACATTTAGGCATTCTCAGTTACACAGAGAGACTTTTGAATTTGAGATGATTTCTATTAAAAAAATCAATTCTGAACTTATGAATTCTTGCACATTGCACATTTTGTTTGGTACTCTCACTGCAAAATATGCCAATTTAGCTGTAAAAATATGATTTAAACTGGAAAGGTGTTGTTTAAAACATTTTTAAAATGCTAATAGTGATGAGATGATTCCAATTTCCACTGCAATTTTCTGTAGCCTGCACAGAAAATGTGGCAGATCGTTTCAGTAGACTCAAGGACGTGACCTGAATCCAGGAAAGAATAATAATTGATCTTTATTAGAAAGAGCTGGAAATGATCTCACCCCACTGACCAATTTCACAGTGCATTTCTTGATGACTCAAGAAGATTTTTTTCCACTTCAGCTTACTTTTGGAGCTTCAATAATTTAATTCCAGTGTGACTGGTGTTAAGGGGGCATGAACCTTTGTGGATGCCTTGTGCTACAGCTAATGTAGCTCAATTTAAGACCAATTGAAAGAAAAGTCATCATCTCCCTTCATCTATTCTTTCACATAATATTAGCTCTAAACTACCAAAGCATACAGTAAATCCTTTGTGTCATGCTGTTATTGGTGAAGCACTTTTTGCTCATCTTAAAACTAAGCTTGAAATGTTTCAAGTCCAGACAATGTTTGTCAAAGTGGCACCCAAGCGGCAACCTCCAGGGCTGAATAATAAAGCCAACATGGAGGTGCCAAAAGCTGCAGTTCTTCGAACAGCCACTTAAGGCTGGCTCCAGAAGCAAGTCAATCCCCACAGACGCCCATGAAATAAACATGTTGACAGCCTGGTAAAAAAAAAAACAGTTTTGGTCTCAACAACTAATTTCCGGCTTCATAACAACTGTATGGGGTGTGATTTTTTTCATTTTTTATAACTCACCCATTTACATTTTATTAACATTTACATTTATTAGGCATTATTAAGGTTGGGGCGGCTTTGAGTGACAGGCTGTCCGCTTATAGTGTCCTCAGCTTCTCAGTCAGATCCCCCCTCGGTCCTTCACGCTTCCACCGTCTTGCCCAAATATGGTCACCTGTGGCTCCAAAAATCCAAAATGGCATCAGCTGAAACTCGAGGCTTCAGAACAGAAGTCCACAAACCAATTGGTGACATTACGGTACCTACGGCCATTATTTTCACAGTCTAAGGCTAATGAAGACCGAAGACCAGCCTGTCCAATTAGCGGCCTGTGGGCCACATCTGGCCCAGAAGCAATCCCCAAGTGGTCCAGTGCACATAAATCTGATATATGACAAAATATGTAAACTGGACTATATAGGATATAGTGTATAGAGGGAGCTAAGCCATCTCACTTTCTTCTTAACTCTGCTAGGAGTTGCACATGCGCAGCTTTCCAAGGTGGAGAGAGCTACGGGACCTGAAAGGATTCAAAACTAATGCCGACTTTGGCTCAGTTTAACTCTTTTCTTTTCAGCTTACTGTTGTCAGTTTATGCCGTTGCCAAGCACACTATTGTTGGCAATGGAAGGATGGGCAGTTTTTTCTTGCTGGTGTTTGTTTCCCAGCCATTATATTTGCACAATGTAGCAACCCACTGAACATACTGAGCTTGACTGAGTAAGAGAATGTGCACGGAGGGGGGATTCGTAGTGCTGAATATGTCTGACTAAAAATATGAATATTAAGAGTTCTGAAGGTATCAGGTAAATAACACAGCAAGGAGATGTGATTTTTTTTGCATATATGCATGGCAGCAAATCATCTAGATTGTTTTCTAGTCCCCCAAATGAGTTGTCTTTCCCTTAAACTACAGTGAACTTAGCTGTGTGCCTCAGTGAGTCAGTCTGGAGCAGTAGCTCAGTGTATGCTATGCTGTTGTTCAGACCACCAGATGTTTGGATGCATTATTCATTCTGATGGGTGTTTTTGTGTAAAAATCTCTGCGCTGTTTGTCAACGGATCGCCTTTCACGGCGCTCTGGGCTGGTCGCATGGCAGCAAGTGAGCAAAACAACAACTGTTTTACGAAACCTGCCAAGAGTTTCCAAATGGTAGCAAAACCACAACCCCTTGCTCAGTTGCGGTTATTTAAACCAATCAAGCTATCTCATTTTTCACCACATCATGCAACATGAAACAGCTTAGCAACAGGTGCAACCAGTTGTGTGAGCTGATCTGTATAGCACCCCTCCTCTAAGCTCTGTTTTTTATTGAAATGGATCAAGTGAACACTGATTTGAACCATATAAGAATATGTATATATACTTACTTACTTACTTATACATACTACGACTCCTACTAACTGCAACCTAGGAACCCATTGGTCTGACAACGATTTAGCCTCTGGGGGCAATGGCCAAGAATTAAGGAGTTCCAGTGTGGCCAACAGATATCGGGATTACGAATATCTGGGCAAGACTTCCTCTTCCATATGCTGGTCATTATGCTTCGGATGTGAGAATGGAGTTGGATACCGTGATTACATGTCTGCAAATGTGTTCCACTCATAAACTATAAAATAAAGATGGACGACATGAAACTCCCTAAAATTGAAGCCAAAACATCCCAATCACCCCCTGGTGGCTGGCTGCAGTATAGGTCATAAACCCCACCCTCTCCATGGGTAAAACTAAAAGATCAAAGTAAACATCAAATAAATTTTCTTAAAGATAATACAATTTCCTCTGTCATTTAAGGTAGTTCGTATCACACCGATGTGTGCTCAAGGGTTTGTTTTTCTGATTAAGTTTGTTTTGATTAGTTATTTGATGCTATAAAACAGGGATTTGACATCATGACTGACAGCTATGTGCGCCAATCCGTGTGCTCGCAATCAATTGTACTGCTCACAAGTAGTCAGATGGTGGGTACTCAATACCGTGGAGATCGCTGCTGTACAGACTCTGTCACTTGCACGTCACTGGCGCAAGATGGCAGTGGCCATATTTGGGATATTTTGGCTTAATTTTTGTACAGTGGGAGAAAGTGGAGACGCATTTTCCATCTTTATGACTGGTTCACACTACACAACATTTCTGTCCGTTCTGACAGTCACTATGTCACATTACGCAATTGTGACTATATATGATACTCGACTTTTACACTCCCACAGACTGTTTGCATGCATGCATCCAAAACCTGCTCAAATGTGGGGCGTCGGTGGCTTAGTGGTAGAGCAGGCACCCCATGTACAAGACTGTTGCCGCAGCGGCCCGGGTTCAACTCCAGCCTGTGGCCCTTTGCTGCATGTCCCTCCCTCTATCTCCCCCCTTCACACTTAAGCTGTCCTATCAATTAAAGGCTAAAACGCCCAAAAAATATCTTAAAAAAAAAAAAAAACCTGCTCAAATGTGATTGGTCAATAGTACTCACTACAAACGATACACAAACAGAAACCAGAGCACTTCTGATACCAAAATCTTGGCCAGTTGCGTACAGTTTCATATGCAGATATTTGTTTATAGAGATTAGTTAAACAGCACCACAAAACTGCACTTAAGCGACCAATAGTAGGTAGTATGAATTTTCAGATATACAATATCAGCACAATGGACATGACAAAAAGCTATTTCTTGGATTAAGTGCCTGAAAAATCCTCTGAAACAGCATTTAGAACATGATGGGTTGGATACAATTTAAAGCAACAGTCATCTACAGTTCTGCCGGTTGAAATTCAAGGGCACACACCACTACTTTTATGTGTAAAAGTCAATTTATATGTTACATGGAGAACCGCTCAGCCTGTGAAAACAGATATATATTTAATGTTTGTCAAGTGTGAGAGAATTACTCAAGTAACATCACATGAGTAATCTCAGGTTCTGATCTCAGGTCAAAGATGTCAGCAATTCCCAGGCAAGGTTGTGATACCTCTCTAGCTTTGAAATTGATTTATTTTACAAACTCAGCTCGCTCATGTTTACTAACTTCATGGAAGTGCAATACCAAATTGCCTGAGTTACTCCTTCATACTAAGAGGAAACAGTTGTTGTCTGGGAGGCAGTAACTTAATCTAAAATGGTATGGTATTGTTTGAAAAATGGTCGGCAGTGATGTGAACTTCTAAAGAAGGGTGGGGCAGGTTTCAGAGGTTTTATAGACTGTCAGCCTTTTCTGCTGCTGTGTAAAAGGCCCAAACTCTGTTGGTATGTCAGCAAACAAGCAGTCAGCAGAAACAGTCAGTGTACAGAAGAAGAGATCAGAGATTTGTTGCTCCAGTATGTGTCTCCTATCCATGTTCGTGTATGTGTGGCAATGTTATTTGTGTAACTGTAATAGAAAACACTCCCCTCGGTTGGCTGCTTTTGAATTTGTGGAATAAGGATGGGTTGTTAGTGGTGTTTAGTTTTGCTTAAATTCAGCTTATTAAATAAAAGATAACTGAACAGATTACAAAATACCTTTGGGTTAAATCACAGTGTATATATACACAGATTATTTTAATTAGGCATAGGTTAGAAAAAAATGCACATTATTGTTTTCACTTGTGAGTATTTCAGAATTGAAGTGACCTTAAGTAAACTCAAATAGAATCGCTGTAGACAGAACAAACTTGACCCCTTTCCTCAGGCATCTCACCTGGACTTTGGTGGGTAGCATCCAGTGCTGTAAAGAGTCAACTGTAGTGCCATTGGGCAGAACCACCGGGTCACGCAGATCCATGTCCAGTGCCACAATGCATGTTGGGTAGCAAACAGCACCTGCAAGGAAAAGGAAGAAAATAACATACAAATCAAATAACTCTTACCTCTAACACTCATTAGCATCTGATGAATTTATTCATGTTCAAACATTGAGGAAAAAACAGACCACATAACTTCAGACCACACCGTCATCTGTCATCTTTGGTCTGGACATTTGGCAGCCACCACTAAGGGGGCTTCAACTGTTTGTTTGTGTATATGTGTATGTGTGTGTGTGTATGTCTCTTGGTTCCTCCGGAGTCTCCCTCTGGTATTTACTAACAAAGCTTTTAATAACAATCCACCATAAATTCAATCTAATTCAACTATAGCTTGACAAACTCTCCATAACACGTGTATTGTCTGCTTGCCAGTGTGTAATATTATAATTTACTTTTCAGTTGGATGCTGCCAAGGTACTATAACGTTGGCTGTTCAAGAAACATTAAATGCATAAATGCAAAGTGCTTAAGCATGCACTGTGTTGATTTAATTTTACACTGGGCACCCAAATGTAGAAAATGCTTCCAAACTTCATTTAGTACTATATTAAGTAAGTAGAGTATGGAATTTACGTATATTTACATTGGGTCAGTACAATGAGATGCCTAAAAATGTCTCTCTCAGATTTACACAGTACAAAGCACTCATGGGTGAATTCACAAAAGGATTGTGTGGCTTTTGTGGCCTCTAAACCTACACATGCAGAGGGTGAAATGCACCTCTAACTGCACTGCCAAGCGAATAGCCTCTCGTTTCTTCTGTGCTATTTGCATGTATTTAAATGAGGTACATTTGGCACAAAATTGGCCCCTTTCTATGGAAATGAGCCTCAGTGCAAAAACAGTCCAATTCACAAAGATCAACGCTAATAGCCACGTGCACGCACAGTAAAATTATTTGTATCTTCAGAGAGTTGGCGTTAACTGACGTGCACTAACACACTGGGATATGAAATCCCAAATATGGTTTCTCTCTGTCACAAAAAATTCCTGGCCTGAAGTTTTGAGGAATGCACCCTGTCGGTCAGGAACTGCAGCTCACATCTGAAAATTTTAAGTTTTTTTTTCTCCCGGCGATTGTTCTGCCCAATGTGTTCCTGGTGCAAAGGCAACATTTATACTTTGCCACATGGATAACTGCATCAGATGCAAATTGCACTCAGCTGCAAAACTTTGTGGCCGTATATAATACCATTAGCACAAGGGGCCTCATTCACTAATAAATGCCTAGAAATGTTCTTACTCCACGCATAAATGAGTGCACGCGCAAAATTATTTTCAGATTCATGACGCACGTGCACCGGCCATTTTGTTATGTTAGTGCATCACAATTATTCTAAATTGACAGGCATGTGCCCGCTGCAAATTAGCATAATGTCACGCCCCCTTTTCTCTATATAAAAAAATATTCCTCAATGCTGTATCACGGAGAAAGCGGTGAAGTTGTTTCTACACACATATTAAGGCAGTGACACAAAAGTGTCAGTCTGTCAATGAGCGTCTGTGAATGTCTCGCTAGTTGTTGGCCATTCGCTAGTGACTCATTTTTCTAAAAACACGGGCTGCAATATCTTCCAGCAAGGTTAGATATGCCATCTTAACATGTGCTTGGAAGTAAATCTGAATATTTTATACACCCTGCATGCCTGTTAATAAAGGTAATATAAAAGTAAAATAAGGTAAAATATAGGTTGGAGTAGCCAATATTACAGGGAGAATAAATACAAATAATGAAAACCATAACTCTTTAATATGGCCATTCTCATACACTCCACTGTAGACTGATACGCTCAGTTTTTACAGTTGAATATTTAAATTATGACAATAATTGATGAGAATGAAAGGGTGTCAAATGTATTTGTCAATTAAAGGTTTTTAATATTGTCTACAAATGAATGTGGTTCAAAAGTGTATGTTTACATTTTCTGAGACAGCCAGGTCTTTATCATTTGGGCGCTTGCATGGTCTGAGGCAGTTCTACGTTTGTTTGTAGAGTACAAACAATTTCAGGAAAGAAAATATTGATGAATCCCACATTTGTGCATAAAACATTGGTATGCACAGTTTAAGCACAGATTTGTGCATACACGCTGTTTGTGAATGAGGCCCATTTTTTTTGTAAATCGGACCTTGAGAAGGGGCAGTTGCAAGTTATGCACAATTCATCGTTCTATCAGCACCTGCAATCCATTCTTTGTGAACTTGCCCATCAGAGTGTGTGACCTCTTCAAATTCTGCACAAAAATTCAGTATTGTAACAACAAACAATTTTAGATTTTTTTTAATTTGCATTTGAATACAGATCTGCATCAAAATACACACAACAGAGAGCCATGGGATATGTCTACCAAATGAAATAGCACTGTGGTGTCATTGACCACGCTTGTTTACCACCATCACTGTGGGACAAGTTGGGACAAGAAACGTTGTTGTTGTTGTTGCTTTCATAGCTGGGTAAATAAGACATGACTATTTGTTATTTTAACTTCAGAGGTTAGAAACCAAGCCTTTTAGTTTTTTACCTACTGTCTTCACTTGAATCTGGTCTGAATCAAAGTATTTGATAAGGTATGAGCTTGTCAACCAAAAAATTTCAATAGTGGAGGAGGAATGGGTGTGAGAAGAGGAGAAACAGCATAAGTGTTGACAAAAAGATGCTCTACTGCCAATGATTGCTTCGTCTGCTCATTGGAGTAGTGTGCAACCAGACAAGCCAAAGCCCAGGCAGGCTACTGTGTGTAGCTTTATTTTGTTTGACAGGAGGAAGAGAATATAATCAGCACTGTTTATTTTTGATGGATTACACTCTCATCCCTAAAGGAAGGTTACACTCACCGACATCCATCCCCTGGTCACAGCTGTACTCTACAGAGTTGAGATCGGGAGGAGGAGAGCATGATCCCTGGAGCTTGGAGCACATGGTGAACTCTGCGGTCCATTCACCCTCCTTAGTGCAGCGAATCTCCTTCTGGAAGCACACAAAAATATTAAAAGTCATTGTGGTCATCAATGAACTATGTGAGGCCTACACGTTTGCTCCACAAACAGCTCAAGAGAAACAGTTTGGGAAAACATTAATTTAGTCAGTTTAGTTCCAACCATAATTTGGTAATCTATTATTATTTCACATTGTTTAGCAGTTACATGGGTAAACATGAAGTTCTCTATACAGACACGCATGAGATGTGAAATGAATACTTTCTTTCTCAAATTAAATGAAATCCTTCTTCATGAAAACCACTTTAAATGCTTTCATCTAAAAATCTTTTTAACACACATTAAATGTGGCTTCAATAAAGAGATGGCACCCAGTATAAGAACACATATTTTAGAACTAGTTTGACCATGTCTGGGGAAACTTGGTGGAAGTGCACTTTTTCAAAAAAATACATTTACAATGGCAGCCATTGCAGGAGTTCCCTGATGCTTCATTTACGCCGCATGAGTGCTGCTGGGCTATTCAAAAAATGACTCCTCTTAAAGTCTGGAATAGAAACACAACAGCAGTGCAGCAACATGAACACGACAAGGTGTCAGTGATGCATGACTGCAGCTAAAACCACAGCTGCTGGGCATGCAGTTTATGTGGTGTCTGTTGTCCTGAGAGGAATGGCTGTAGAGGATCATGTCTGACATCAAACTAAACTTGATTTTATTTTTGAATGCAGACTTAGACCATTTGGATCAGTATATTTTATAAAGAAGAATGTTGGTCTAAATACGTTAACTCACTGGAAAGATGTTAAGGTAATTGATACATTTTCACAGTAATCCAACCTGCGTCTCCCTTTAGAACTTTGCCTCTTTTTTTCTGCGTCATGACCAAGTTTAATAGCATCCAGCATAGTGGACTTGAGTGTCTGAACTTGTCCAATTGAATATTGACTTAAAGGTCACATGACTGTGTTGATAATGATGTGACTAAAAATAATAAAAAAAAAGACTGTCCTCACCACACAACCCCAGTGGTAGTTTGTACAAGCAGCTTATGACGACCCATATTAACGTTTATTGGTATGCAGCGACCTTTTGTGGCCGTAATAATTGTGACGGGAGCAAATGAGAAAGTTAGGTGAAGCAGTATAAACAAGCGACAACGTACTGGGCTGAACAATGAAACCAACGCAGAAGGGCCAAAAACTGCGGTTCCTCTAATGGCCACTAGAGGCTGGCTCCAAAAGTGAGTCAGTCCTCACAGACACCCAAAATAAAATGCCCAACTTTTTAGTACAAAATAAACACATTTAGAGCCTGGTATGAAATAAGTTTTGTTCTCTATTGCTAATTTCCCCATTTGTGACAACTGTACAAAGACTGAAATTATATAAAAGTCACCCATTTAAATTCTATTAAGTAAAGTTATGCATAATTAAGGGCATGGCTGCTTAAATGACAGGCTGTTTGCAAGACGTCACCACAATCTGAGTCAGATTCACCCCTTGCTCCTCCACAGCTCCACTTTATCATTAAATATGGTCACTTCTGGCTCCAAAAATCCGGCGATGGACAAGATTCCAAACTCGAGGCTTCAAAACAGGAGTCTACAGACCAGTGAGTGATATCACAGTGGCTACATCCATTATTTTACACAGTCTATAGGTATGCAGAGCAACAAAGTCTACATAGGGAGGATGTTAGGTGGATGGATGGGTCAAACAAACACAGGACTTTGATCCAGGAGACCACTGTTCATGTCACATGCAACCAACAGTCAAAGTTGAATTCTTTGAAATAATGTAACATAATGTACTTAGGTTAACCTATTTTAAGCAAAATAAAACATTTGCTAAGCCTAACCAAGTGGTTTTATTGCCGAAACCACTTTAACCATGTGTTCTAAACTGAGACCATTAAGTCATATATGTCATTTTGGGAGACACTGTTGAACGATCTCTTGTGTTGTTTAGGTATGAGGACGTGTTGTCTATTTGACCTGAGGAATAGATGGACAGCTGTGGAAATCTTACATTTTCTGTGGTATCTGGGCACTGCAGGGTGCAGAGGGTGTCATAGTACTGGCCACTGGTGCAGGTATACATGCCCTGGAATACATCAGGTAGGGCTGGGCAGGATATTGGCTCACAGTTAGTCTCCTCCCACTGCCCCCCCTCCAGGCACTCCAGCTTGAAGTACTTCCTAGAGACAACGGGAGCAAATGATGGCATCTAAATTACATTTGAGGAGTTCATAAACAACTAAAACTTTTCAGTTGCATGCATAATTGGCAAAAAACTGGTGTTAGGTGGCCCGTGTGTAGCCAGTACTGTGACACTGTTTTCTTTCCATAGAAATATCAAGTTCTTCATTGCTGGTTCATGATCAGTCCTTGACTGTTCTTTTACCAGAGAATGTTTCAGAGATATGATCAATCTGACAGATGAGTTTAGAACAAAATTAAAATGCAATGGTGACTAAAGCCCTATTGCATGGGTTCTCAAAGGTTTGATGACTGAGTTGCCAATTAAGGGAGCCAGCATGTGACTGAGGGCTGCACAGGAAAAGTGCAAACATTAAAACATAATATGTCTTCCATCTCACTTGCACATGCAGAGTTGTCCACCAAAATCACTAAAAGCACTTCCATTAATGGCAGAACATAATTACCACGATGTTAGCAAGGTGCCACTAGTTGCCATGCAACCATCACCTTTCTACAAGTTTTCATTCCTAACCTGACAGACGCTTGTTATGGGGGCACAGTTTGATGGCCAAGAAGTGTATTACATGTAAGCTATTGAAAGTGACAGTATTGAAATGGACTGCAGATGATAATATATATGTTTCTGAGGGCCGCCACTGGCCCGTAGACTGCACTTTGAGAAACAATACCCTACTGTGTTGGATCTTTGGTGATTGAGAGCACCAGAGTATACACATTTATTACAGAAACATTGTGGATATTGAGGTTTATTATAAGAAACTCCCTGTAGAACCACATGCACTCTGTACCCCTGCCCGCCTCTATTGTCCCATTTTACTTTTACTGTTTCAATAACAAACACATACACAGTGCTGAGGACTGCCCATTCCATTGTAAAAAAAACATCTCCGGTGTGATGCATGTAGCGTGTAAATGCAACAGTATGTGTTTCAATATAAATTTATGTGGGTATATGTGTAAAAGGTAAGAGTAAAAGTCCTGTTTAAAGCTCTTTAATAGCTACTGCTGTTCACGTTCACATGTTGGACTAATAAAGCATCAGGGGTTATTAAAATGTTTACACATATATGTTTGAGAAAGCGTAACTCATAAAGATACCCAGCTGCAAATTGATCTCTACATGAGATAGTTTTTCACTGTATTGGATGGAAATTTAATGTATACAAAACTATAAAATGTATATTTATTACTGGCCTCATATGATAGTAAAAGTCAGCTTGTTAGATATTTGATACACTGTGTTTTTTACTGCACTTCAAGACAGCGAGGAGAATATACGACTTATACGACTATATACAGTGAAATGTGTGAAGACTCCCTCTAAAGCAGGATATAAACTTACCCTAGAGGCTGTCTCTCCTTCTATTAGGAAACCCTCATCTCATTAACAACATGTGAACTGTGTTCAGTAATGAGCAGTTACCCAATGAACACAATTGGCTAAGTCCTGATGAGGCCCAGTTAGCAGCGGTACATGTTTTATTGGACCCTGATGTGAGCTTTTTCCGAAACAGAACATAGTTTAGCAGACGATGGACCGAAAAATGCCTCTTTAAATTGTACCCATCGATGTTTAACACTTTGCCCTTGAGGTTTGGGTGGTCATGTGATGCACAATTGAACTTTTTTTTTTTTTTTGCTTAAAATACCCAAATCAAAATAAATAAAATAAGTAAATCCTAATTTTATCAAGCAGTGCGTAATGGGAATCTTGTAAAATAAAGGAAAAGAAGGAATTTCCTCCATTACGCAGGGAGGCCTGTGTGATAAAACACTGCATTTACTTTGGTCTGCTGTCTACACAGATTTACTAGTATTAAAAGGCATTCCACAGCTCACATTGTGTGATCCATTGTTCTTGCAGGGTTTTTATGTCCTTGTACATAAAAAGAAATAATCTGCCTGAAAGAATTCATCTCAGTGATGATTTAAAGGTGTCGATCAGAAAAGAAAACTCACTGGAAAGAAACAAAAGAGGAAATTATACAGTATTTGCCTTATTTACGGTGCCATATACTGCTATTAATACAGACATTTTTCATTTAAGTGATGCTAGTATAAATGCCTCTCAAAGCCCTGTCAGCTGTAGTACTATTTTCTGTCCACTGAGCTGCCAACAGTCCCAAAACATTTACCTCGGTGTCTTCTTTTTGAGGCTCCCGACTACATAGAAGCCTGGGTTGCATTTGTAACGGCAGAAAGAGCCAACATCGTGCCCTGAGGCCAGACAGTCTGCTGTTAGCAGCTTGGCATCGGGTATGTTTGGAACCTCTGGACACTCTATCTTGCAGTAGGCCTCTGGGAAAGACCACAGACCGTCCTCCAAACACACCAACCTGTCACTGTCACCTGAGGAGGGGAGAAGGTGACTTCAATTCAACAGGGTATCAGAGTACATTTGTACAGAGGAAGGAAAGAGTAGCTAACACGACTGTGCTAAGAAGAAAAATACAGTTGGTAGACAATATTCCATTTTTCTATTTCTATCTCTATTATCCGAAACCTGTATAAACCTATATTGATGTATTCAATTTGTTTTGTAATGCTATTTTGATTGATATGGTTGCATGACGTTCATAGAATCTGCTTCCCGCCAGTGTGGAATGATCAGAAGTTAGAGTTAAAGAGATATTTGGAGTGAGTTTTCACTTTTGGACAGATCTACAACATTTTGCCATCTCCTAAACCGAAGTGCAGATTGTATCAGACATTACTTTTCTTGAGACTGAACAGTAACCACTGTGAGATTCTCTTCAGTGAATTATTAGAAAGACATGACTGGGAGTGAGAGCAATGGGACCACAAGCAGGAAACAACAGACATGTTTTGGGGGGTTTAACTTCTTATTCTTTTTTTTAAAACAGTGGAAATGTTTCTCTGTGACATGCTAAAGTGAAGTGTAACCATACTAAGTATAGAAGATTCATGGGCTAATGCACTACATCAGCCCAAAATATTTCCATTAGGAGACGTGCTGCAGCTACTTAAATGATGCCAATTCAAAAACACATACAAAAAATGTCCTGCAGAAAACCAAAATAAAAACATTACAGCAATAACACTGCAAATGCAGAAACTATGCAAAGTCAAAAATACATCAACAACAGTCAACACAACAGAAGTTCTCCAGGCCTCCAGGGGGAGTGCTGAGTAAAAACAGCTTGATTTTTTCTGCCCGCTAGAGAGAGACAAGATGAAAGAATGAAAGAGTGTTTGTTTTTTAAGCAGGAAGAAAAGTGGAACAAAGCAAGGTCCCAGGAACAGTGCCAGGCTTTGAGGCCAATTTATCATAGTGGCCAAAAGTAGAAATACACTGTCTGGGTCCGTCACCTGATGCCATGGGGCCAAAAAAGACTTTTTTTCATAGACTCACATTGAGAAAGAGATGTCTGTAAATCAGTGGATACATTTTCGTTAGCGTCACAACCAAAATGACTTGTTTCACTATCCGGTTGGTTTGATTACATTTTAGAAAGTCTAGAAGGGTTCATTCATTCATTCATTCATCTTCTAACCGCTTCATCCTCTTGAGGGTCGTGGGGGGGCTGGAGCCTATCCCAGTTGACATCGGGCGAGAGGCAGGGTACACCCTGGACAGGTCACCAGACTATCGCAGGGCTGACACATAGAGACAGACAAACATTCACACTCACATTCACACCTACGGACAATTTAGAGTTATCAATTAACCTAATCCCCAATCTGCATGTCTTTGGACTGTGGGGGGAAGCTGGAGTGCCCGGAGAGAACCCACGCTGACACGGGGAGAACATGCAAACTCCGCACAGAAAGGCTCCCACACCCTCGAACCCTCCCAAACCCTCGAACCAGGAACCCTCTTGCTGTGAGGCAACAGTGCTAACCACCACACTACCGTGCCGCCCCAGTCCTGAAGAGTTATACGATTAAATTGTTTTATCACTCAGCAACTTTCATAAGAGGAGAATGCACGAGGCTCTGCCTCCAATGCTGTGTCCAGGTCTGTTTATACTTCCATAGAGTAAAGAGAAATCATAAAAAGGATGTCTTCGTTTCTACATTTAGCCTTTGTCATTTATAAAATTCTAAAAGAGCAACAGTTTAACATAGTCAAAGTGTGTGAATCTGTTGTTTGTTTAGAATTGTATGGTCTCTCTCTGTCTTGGCTCAAAAGTAGAGCTGTTTTACTCAGTGCTCCCCCTAGAGGCAGAATATGCAGTGTTTTACGGTTTGCATTTGTTTTCGGGGATTTGTGTGATTTTGACTTGGCATTGTTCCTGTATTTGTAGCATGTTTGCTATTAATGCATTGGTTTTGTATTTCTGTAGCACAGTTTTTCATTTGTAGCACCGTTCCCTTTTTGTATTTGATTTGGATTTTCTTATGTATTTTTGAATAAGCATTGTGTCTGACGCTGCACCACTTTAGCCCTTATCATCCACCGTACTTTAGTAATGTAAGTTACACAGCAATACATATCTACCTATATCTGTATGCATACCAGACCCAGTGAGGCTGTAGCAGCAAAACCCCTGGAAACCCCTTAATGCGTTGCTCATGGAATCATCTTTCCATGTCAGAGGAAAATTTCTTCCTTTAAGAGGTGCGTAGCCTTTTAGCTTTACTAAAAAATCAGTTTATAAAGGTTATATGTTCTGTTTGATACAACTCAAACCCAAAGATGTACATGGGAAAAGCACAAAGAGGTCATGGATTCATTTCTGTCCCACTAAACATTCTGGTTTCGTTTCATGGCTCTGTCTTATACAGTTATGAGAAGGAGACTATATCTTCAACGTTGCCCAAAGCTAATATTTTCTATGTATGGCCTCACATGAAGCATATGAGTGTTGGTATGTGTGGAGAATCATAACACCCTAAACCTTTCACAATTTTTAATGGGTCTATAAAATGTAATGAATCTTTAACATGGCATCACATTTTTATAAGCTATTTAAACATTGTGCTGTGATGATCAAAATCCATCACAGCTGTACTGCTGTGTAGTCTTGTGAACTGCACAGTGTGCTTTCACTGCTGAGTGATGCATGATGGCCTTCGAACATATTTCACTCAACCAAAAGCCACAAATAGAATTATTTCTGCGCAATCTGTATTTAGATCATGAATACATGGGTCTAACTGCTGACTCTACTACGACATTTGAGCGTTCACTGTGGCTTTCCGACCACAAACAAGTGTGTGGACATCACGCTTGTTCCATCTAATCACTTCAAGAAGCATACTGCATTGCGTAACTTGCATTACCAAAGAGGGGTAATGCTTTTTTACTTTAGTGTGTACCTATGAATCTCGGTGTGTGTGGTAGTACTCCTAATTATGGCTGCCACAGGCAATATTTGTTCTGACTCATTATGGTGCAAGTCCTGTTTTTATAAACATTGTGGACATCTGAGTAGAAGGCTGTGTGTGTGAAGGGAACTGGAATATGCCGTGTAGATTTCTCTATCAGTTTACATCCTGAATATCAATAGCTTCAATCCACATTCAAAGGCCATAAAGCAAACAGAAGCACTGTGAGGAGCGAGGCTCATTGAAAGAAGACATGGTTGTGATTTTGTAAATGGCATTTCCACTCTGATTTTATTGCAGCACTGTGGATTAGTTCCCCTTGTCTTAGCTGTTTTTCACACTAATTTGTTTTAAACACTGTCTTTAACTATAACACGATGCGCCCTATAAAAAACGGGCCTCCAATTTTAAACCGTAATTGTGTAAAATCAAGGTTTAATGTCCATTTCATTTTATGGACTTTGACTAGTGGAAGCATCTTGCTGTGGTTTGACTGTTCACTAGACTGAGCTCTAAGTGTCAATAGGTGGGTCATAACTATTCATTAAACAATTGTTTATTGAGTGACTGGTCCCATTGTTGACCTCTATTATTAAGTAATGTGAATGATTATGAGAAACTCAAGAAGTATATCGTCAAATGAGGTTCCTCGAATTCTAAATGGCTCTTTTGTTGGCTTGATTGAAACTCATAGAATTTTGGTTGATCTCATTGGAAACAGCAGCCCATAAATAATAACAGTATCATAATCTTGAGGCATTAAGGCAAATTGTTTTGGAAACTTTTGAAAAATAGTAGGGCTGTCAGCATTAATGTGTTGATCGTGATATGATTAAGATCTTAACATTAGGCATTATATTTTATAAATCATGTTAATTGCGTGCTGCTGCTTTGTCCCTTTGATGCACCCTCGCTTGTAGTCAAGCTGCCACAGGGGCTTCCTGCAGCCTGCTGCCGCAGAGATGGAAAATAACAACACCACTGTGCTTTTGAATGCCACAGTTCCCTTTAAAAAACTCCCAGACAGCTCAGTTGACAAAAGTTCTATGCAACTTGGTGGTGCAGCTAATCAGACTTCAGTGGGCAACTGCATCACCATAGCCAACAAAACACTACTTTGGAGTTTCCAAACTGCCACAGACCTGTGGATAAAACTAAACTGAAGAAGTTAACTACAGTGCTTGCCAAATGGGTGGAAACTGACTACAGACCAGTTAACATCATGGGAGACTGAGGTTGGCATGTTGTGACCACTGGTGTAGCAGTGCAGCACTGATATGAAAGAACTAAATCTAAAAGTCAAGATTATGAAAAAGTTCTTTGCATTCATTTAATTGCAAAGTACTTCAAAACTGTTTTGAAATGCAAAATAATTCAAATTTAACAATCGTGATTGACTATTGAAATTCAGAGATTCATTGCAGTTTTTGTTTGACAGCCCTAAAAATAGATTCGTCTTTGCATGGTTAGCCTGATAAAGGTGTTATTAAGTGTGACCATGTACTTTACAGTTGTTTGTTCATAATCCATTGATGTTGACATTCCCTAAAGGAGCTGTATGTGAGAACACAAATGTACAAATCAGCTGGATCAGACATTAACTGTAGTTTATCTTCTATCCTCCTCCCTATAAAGTCTATGTAATGTCCAATTGAGGCCATGTGTGAATAGCGCAGCTCATTTTTCAGAGAACTCACAATGAGCAAATGTGTTAATGACGTTTCTATTTTGCGGCTAGTGCAAAACCGGAAGAAAAAAAAACATTTGAGGGTGAAGAAGAAGGGTCATGTCAAAAATGTCAAACTGCCGGCGAGAGCTAAGGCCGAAATTGGCAGACAAATTCAAGGATCTATTGGAGGTGTCTTTGATTATGACCAAATTACGACCCGGCTACGGGACAGCTGTACCCTGGTGCCACCTCTCGCCAAAGAGAGGTAGATGAAAACGCTTTTGACAAGGACAGTTTGCTGTTGTGTGCTACACGTGTAAAAGGGAACCTCCAAATAACGTCCGGACTTCCCCGGACATTGTCCAAAGTTCATATAACAAAATCGCTCAAGAATACACTAATAGCTAACTAAGAGACTAGGCTACGAGACTAGAATAAAACAGACTGGACTAGAATAGGGTAAAAAAGACAAATCCATGACTTACCTTGTAGTATAGCTGGTGATCCACAGGTGAAGGAGCATTGTTTGCCAAAGGTGGTTCCCCAGGGACAGCTGAATATGGCATGGTAGACATGAGACTGATCGGGCAGGCCGCAGTCTACAGGCTGACAGCTAACTACACGATCCCACGAACCGTGAAAACACTGCAGGTGTGCTTCTCTCTGAAAAGAAAGAAAGAAAGAAAGAAAGAAAGAAAATTTCAAGAAGGAATAGGGAAAAGTGGCCAACAAGCCCTGTAAACATGCCTTTTAAGGTTTGATGATACAGAAAAACAAGCCACCTGTCTTTTCAAACATCTTACTAATTATACAAAATATCACTAAAGGTATTTATCAAATCTTCTTTGTTAAGTATTAAAAATGTAACCACAAAATTTAAAAAAGTAAAACTGATTTAATGAATTACCTATGAGATCTAGCCAGGACCTTAACAATCAATCTAATTAGCCTATTCAAGCCTTTGCGTTGCCCCTCTGTAATGTTTAGAAGTGATTTTGTTGATTAGTTCCCTAAAATACATCTTTTAGAGTTCATACATTTACCCATATGATTCCTAAAATTCTGTCTGAATTCTGGAGACAGTTTCTTGGACTTCCTCTTTGACATGCCATGTCATCTGTGAAACTGAGCACATAAAATCTGTTTGGTTTCCTTCATCACTCCAAGGAGGTGTAATTGAGTTACCCCAGTATTTTTGGAAGCAAAAGTGGATGCGACCACAAATGTTGAGTGAGTAAAAAAAACCAAAATGTTACAAATAGTGGAACAAATTATTGTAGTACTACTCTAGAATTTGTTGGATGAAAATACGTAAAGCCCTATGTCTGTCATGTTTGTCCTGAAACCCTGGTGCTGCCCCTCTACATCTCTGTTAAATCCCAACACTAACCCAAATCTTTTATGCATAGTTTTTATCAGTAAATAACTGGAATATAACTTAGCAGTAAAAGAACATTTTATGATGTGATTTCAGCAGTGCAACACATAACAAAGTGTACCTGGTGTGGTTGGGTTCCCCTGCTGTTGAGGACAGAGATACTGAAACCACGGTGACACTGAACAGAGCAGTGAGAGGACTCCCCTCCTCCTGTACACCTACAGAGACACACTGATATATAGATAGTTCTTTTGTTTGTTGTTTCAGCTCTCTGATTGTTCAGTGTTTCATTTCAAAGGGCCTACCTGACAGAGGCATGCTCTAACTGGGGAGGACTGCAGCTGTCCATCTGACACGGCTGCCGCAAACAGCTATTTCAGGGATGGAGAGAGTATGGGAGAGAGAAAAGGAGAGGAATGAGAGGCAGGGAGAGACAAGCAACTAGGAGGCTTCACTGTTTCCAGTTAAGCAAATTCAGTCACATTAAATGAATACCCCAAGGGTTAGGGAGACTGTCAGTTTTGAAATTGACCTTTTATGGTAACAGTTCACCAAAAAAAATATAGCATACCATCCTGTGGATCTTGCTAATGCCAAGACTGAACATGTATCCTTTATACATCTTTATGTTTAAAGAAACTGCAAACGCTTTTTCCTACTGTAGTGTACACTGTAAAGATGAACTCCACTGCCCTGGCATTACCCTTCTCAGTTCATTATCGATTACCAAGGGCATTATAAACACCTGCTGATCAAAATGCCTTTCGACACATTTGGTTTATGCTTGCCGTAGTGTCCCAGACGTAAGGATGCTCAAGCCAAGAATGACAAAAATTATGTATAAGCATGAAGGCTCCACAAGTTGCCAGTCATTGCATCAAACCTTAGGTAAACGGTTGTGATTGGCCTGACCCAGGCCAGGTCGGCTACAAATCTGTCTGAACTAGGGGGCAAGATGTACCTGCCAGAGCAAATAAACATGAGCTCGCAGACCTGTGTGGTTCCAAACTAAACTTCACCAATTTCACATCTCAAAGTCTGATTCTAGGTCTTGGGTAATATTACTGCATATGTTAATAAATATATAATTAAAAAAGTTTAATAAGTCCTTTTGTCACTCTAAAGGGGGCTGCATGAAATCTGATAAACTGCCTCATGTGATGTCACTTGAGTCAGTGTGAGTTGAGCTGAAGACTACAAATTTAAAAATCTGGAGTTGTGGAGTTAGAAAGAAGTGAGGTTCTCTGTAGTTCGCTCCATGTCTCTGTTTGAGGCTAGTAGCTCAATTAGCCACACATCCCGTCTAGAGCTCTGGCTAAATGGTTGAGTTGCATTGTGAGTAATGCAGGCACCTGGTTTTGACAAGGAAGATGAATGTGTAATGTAAAATAGACATTATGTCTGGTTCTGCTGCATCGATTTTCAGACTTTTAAACTGTCCATTGTGAGTGTGACAATGTTAAAGGTGTGCAATGCTAAATCAGTGGAGTATTTTTTCTTTTTAGCATGGACTACTGTGATGCCACATTCTAAAAGGTACACCAAAACAATTCTGTTTTTCTATTTTTAAAACCAGTTTGTCAAACTCCCAAACACTTGGCATATTCCTTTGATAATACCCATTTTATATATTGTTTTATGTTTGAATTTAGACTCAAAATTTTTCTTTGCCTAAATGAGAATATGAAAGGTCCAGTGTGAACGATTTAGGGGAATATATTGGCAGAAATTGAATTTAATATAATAACTATGTTTTCTTTCGTGTATAATCATCTGAAAATAACATTGTTACCTTAGAATGAACCATTTATATATACATCGGGAGTGAGTCCTTATCCATGGAGATGCCACCATGTTGCACTGCCATGTTTCTACAGTAGCCCAGAATGGACAAACTAAACAATGGCTTTAGATAGGGCCATTCAAGTTTTCGTGTAGGCCACCATAGTTAAGTCAAGTCAAGTCAAGTCAGTTTATTTATATAGCACATTTAAAAACAACATTAGTTGACCAAAGTGCTTCACATAACACAGAAATGATCAATCAAAAAACAACAAAACAAAGCAAAAGTCATAAATAAGAAGATATAATAAATTAGTAAAGAGCAATCGGACAACCAACAAATAAAACATAGAATCGAATAAACACAAGAGCCTATTTACACGATAATAAATTAAAAGGCTAAAGAAAAAAGGTGAGTCTTCAGACGTGCTTTGAAGACTTCGATGGACGGGGAAGTTCTAATATTTAGTGGCAAACTATTCCACAATTTTGGGCCGACAACTGAAAATGCACGATCACCTTTGGTTAAGAGCCTATCTGCGATGAGACAGTCAGAAAAACACAACATGAAACACCTTTGTTCAAATTTTACCAGTTTAAATTACGGGTCCGTTTGTTTTGAAGAGGAAGGGACCTCTGCAGATAATTCAGCTCCCAGTAAAAATCTCCTGAATTTCTTGATCTTAAGTCAAGAAATTGTATTAAAAAGGTGAGCACGCATTAGCAGGTGCTAGACTAGCAGCTTATCTTCGACAATGAACAATGAACACTAAAGGAATTCTACCAGGGAAATTTGAGCTGGTTGCAATCTGCAGTCTGCACTGCTAGATGCCACAAAATCCCCCTACATCTCACACACTGGACCTTTAAATATTTCAGGCACTGTATGACACAGTTAGTGACAGGCTATGTGTGTGTGTGTGTGTGTGTGTGTGTGTGTGTGTGTGTGTGTGTGTGTGTGTGTGTGTGTGAAAGCATGCGTGTGTGTGTGTTAAGTAGGTAGATGTGGGAGAGCCCACCCTCTGATGCGCACCCGGTCAGGGCGAAGGTGCTGAAGTGGCAGGAAGTTCTTAGGGCCACGCCTCCCACTGCCACAGACGGGGAGGAGAAGAGGAGAATAACAGCAGCCGTGATGAAGAAGGGTCTAGAGAGGTCGTGGGTCACATTCACCACCAACGGGTTCCGATGGCATGAGAGGTCGTGTGTGCCTAGGCAGATGGAAGGGTTTCAAGTAGTCCTTTACTTTGTAACCTTACCAACAGTCTTTTATACTTTGTTGCCCATTCTGTGGTTTGATTTTATCACATAGACTTATCTTACTTTAAAAACAATACATACAAATCAATATGAGTAAAAAGTACCTAGTGAGTGGTTCTTGCCAGTTGTATCAGACAGGAGGATGGTGGCTGTCCTCCGACACTGCTCCCCAGACCATGACCCATCTGAAGCCAGGTACACCATCACAGAGGCTGCCACTCCAGGATAGACAAATCCCACCTGTCATTGCAAGAAAAACAAAGAAAAAGTCCTACTGTGAAGTTAGTATGTTGACCGTAGTTGATGTATACATCCATCAATAGTTGTGTTTCTATTCAATTGTCAAGCAAATTTTCAGTGAACCTTTGAAATGTCGCAAAAAATGCATATTAAATTATGAATTTGGTATATCATTTGTGAACAAAGCACTGTTTGATCAGAAGTTGGCGGTATTGGCTACACTCTACGCAGGGCTGTAATCCAGAATTAAACAGAGTAGAAGAAGTAGAGGCTGCGAACTGGAAACAAAAAAGTTGCCTCGGCCATCTGACCCATCAACAAGGTCTTCAGGAATCTGTTTTAACAGGGCAAGTTTTATTTGTATTTAATTCTGTGAAGAGTTTACATGTTCTCCCCATGTCAGTGTGGGTTTTCTATGGCTTCCTCCCACAGTCCAAAGACATGCAGGTTAGGTTAACCGGTGACTCTAAATTGCCCATAAGTGTGAATATGAGCGTGAACGGTTGTCTGTCTCTATGTGTCAGCCCTGTGATAGTCTGTCGACCTGTCCAGGGGGTGCCCCGCCTCTCACCCAATGTCAGCTAGGAGAGGCTCCAGCGCCCAGCAAGGCAAGGCAAGGCAAGGCAATTTTATTTATATAGCACCATTCATACACAAGGCAATTCAATGTGCTTTACAAGAGAAATACATTAAAATAAAACATGCAAAACCCGCAACCTTTAATAGGATAGTGATAGTATCTAATCGTGATTACGGATAATGAAGGGTGAATGAAAGCTTGAGTTTTCTTTTATGTCAGCTACTAAATTGTTGTTTCATACCAACAGTGGAAACAGCTGGTCAGTCATGTAAGTTAAATTGTTAAGTTAAATGTTTGCTATGTCAAAACTTATACGACTCTTTTCAACAAAGGCAAAAGTACAACTCTATACAGCTTTTCTAATGCAACACTACAAAATGTACATAAAAATACAGTTCAGTCAGGAACACTTTAGTCAAAGAAAACTTTATTTCCATTTGCAGAATTATATTTGGTGGTATGGCTCTGTTTTGGGGCCCCTCTGCCTTTCCTAGGGCCTACACAGAAAGCCTTTTCCACGCACCTACGTGGAAAGCCTAAGGCAGAGAGAGCACACTTCTCCACCCTTCCATGCGCTTACGTAGAAATCCTTAAGGCAGAGAGAGCACATCTCTCTGCCCTTCAACGTGCAAACGAGGAAACCTCCCTGCTCTTCCATGCGCCTACAGGGAAAGCCTAAGTCAGGGAGAGCAGCTGCAAAGACCCCCCCCCAGGAACAGAACAGAGCCAGCATCAATGACAAACGGAAATGACATTGATAAGTCACACACAGCAAGGAAAGGAGGAGCTGGGGTGGAGGCGTGCTGCAAAGCGGCTTACAGGGGAAGTAGCAACAGTGGGCAGGCCAGAACAGTTTAAATAGGGTGCCCTGAATGAGATTCGCCAATTGGTTGCACAGACAGGAACCATGTGATCAATCAGCTGACTCCCTTCCATCAGTCAGCTGCTCCATCAGTTGATTGGCTGTTTGAGATTAGCTGATGCAGCTGGGATATGATCTGAGCTTGACATCGTGTCCTGCCTGAATTAACACTGCTCAATTTTTGGTAACACGGCAAATGTGGGCCCTATTTCCCCATGTGTATGTGTCCGTATGATTCATAGGTCCAACTCGTTCTAAAATTGGTTCAGTACTGAGGGAGGTGGATGCAGCCGGGAGCCGCGAAACGAGCTAAAACGGTAATGGGGGCAAATGCGTCCCGTATAAGTTTGCGCATTAAAAGTGCTTTTTTTCGCCACTGACCGGTTCAGATCGCCAGTGTTATATCTGTAAATAGCATACTAAACGTTTCCCTTACCCTTCACTTGCTCTGGGCTGCGACGTCATCTCGCGAGAGCTTTGCTTGTTGCCGGAAGAAAACAAGGAGCCATGCTGAGCGCCGCTCCGAGTGGCGCTGGTTGTCCCAGAGTACAGCTGAGAGTTTTACTGCATCGATTGAAAACAATGGTTCGTGTTTGTGTTTATCCGAATTGCAAGAACAGGAAGAATGTCGCGCAACACGTGACAAGTTGTGGCTAGTTGTGCTACAAATGGATGCTAACACTCCTGTCCAGACACTGCACCTTGCAGACCATCGGGTCTGCGGTGCTCACTTCTCCCAAGATGACTACTGCCAGCCGAAGAAGAGAAGACATCCAATCCCAGAACACCTCTTCCTCAAGGAAACGGCTGTCCCACGAGTAGAGAGAGCTACAGACACAGTGGAGCAAAGCTCTCGCGAGATGATGTCACACACAGTCCAGAGGTAAGGTAAAGGTTTACTATACTATTTACAGATATAACACTACCGATCTGAACCGGTCAGTGGCGAAAAAAAGCACTTTTAATGCGCAAACTTATATGGGACGCATTTGCCCCCGTTACCGTTTTAGCTCGTTTTGCGGCTCCCCGCTGCATCCGCCTCCCTCAATACTGAACCAATTTTAGAACGAGTTGTACCTATGAATCATACGCATACGTACACATGGGGAAATAGGGCCCAGGTTGAAAAATACCGAAGTTATCCTTTAATGTGAGTTAATTTTTTTTTTCATTCTTGCATTATACTTTCAACTTGCAATCAAATTGTTTATAAATAGAGAAGACCCGACTGACTCTAGTTAGATTCCTGACCCAGCTTGCTTGTGCTTCCTTATTAACATAGTGGTTCATGGTTGTGTTCTTGGCGCTTGTCCTTGGCGCTGTACTAGCAACTTCTTCTGACTGGTCAGTGACTTGCACAGTGTGAAATAGAGCTTTTGTGAGATAGAGAAAGAGATCATGTGAAGCTCTTGTGGAGCTCCTCGTGGCCGCTAAAAAAGTGGCTGATAATGCGTTGTGTCATGGTAGTAGCACATGTCTGTCTGGAGTCCTCCCCTGCTATTAGTAGTGACAAAAAACTGGGCACTACAAATTAGGAAAACAGGGGATTCAACATAAATAAATGAAATAAAATAAAAAAGTCTGATGTAGATTTGTCAGGGGGGCCACTGAGTTATCACAGGAAGAGCAAGAGGTGGGTGCTGGCGCATTATGCTGCAGGGCCACTTTTGTAATTGTGTTAAGACTGAAATTCAATGTAACTGCAGTGATTCCAAGTCAACCCTGGCGTCTGTTTCCTGTGATGGGACTCCAACTATTCACAGCCACCTGTCAAGCCTACAGACTGTGAGTGTTTCATACTCAAAAGATGGATTTTGGAGTATCACTTTTAGAAAATGTGGAAGGGCTTCCAAATGTAGAAGCAGAACTGTTAAATGAGACGAGGCCTTTTAGAGAGCTGGCAGAGATGGATATGATAGGGAGGCTGAGGAACGCTTTTCAGATAGAGTAGAGACTAGATATTTAAGGCGAGGGAGGCCTTTCAGACACAGAAAGAACACTTCAAGGAAAGAGAGGTGTTTCAGGGAGAGCTGGCAGATATGGGTGTTATCATGAAGGCTTTTCAGACGGTGAAAGAGTCTTTAGGGTGAAGGCAGCCTTCCAGAGAGGTTGCAGAGATGTGCCTGATAAAGAGAGCATCCATAAAGGAAGTAGGGGATGGAAAGATGAGTCATTCAACAAAGAAGTGGAAATGATGAGAGAGAAAGAAAAAAATGAATAAATGAGTGTGAGGAAGGAAAGATGCAGACTCGTGACTGTTAAGGACCCTATAACCCAGAGCACGACGGACAAGGTTTTGAAGCTATCACTCAAATCGACAGCTAGCCTACGCTTAGTCTGGACCTGCAGAGTTGATTGTGGGAACTGTGGCTGTGGAAAGAGTAAATAATGCAAAACGACTAAATATGAGAACCAGACACAGGTCTGGAATGGAAAGCTAGGTCCAAATACAGTGCAGTACACAAACATACAGACACATAGACATCTATGTGAAGCACTGTTGGCTGGAGAATAATGGTGCTGCAAAGACAAGCAGGGCAATTAGGCATACGATCATGCCTAATTGCTTTTGTAATTCTCTGCCGACGCTGACAAAAAACACAAATATCATCAATTCTATTCTATTTTATAATCACAAACAAACTATTAGCTAATGATAATGTAATATTTGAGAATCAATTTTAAATGATTAGATAATGAATGTTTTTGTTGCTCTGCGTTTTCTGAGGCCATAATAAATTCTGATTATAGATAATATATTCATTATGATCTATTTATGATTATAAAATTACTGTTATTCCTCCAGATGCCAGTATTTGAATAACTTGTGAACCTTTTAAGTATTTAATTATGAATGATGAGTTAATTGTATAACACTTCCACTATTAGTTTAACTGGTCGTTATTGAGTGATTCTGTTGATTAGTACGCACTGGGTAAAAAATAGCACAGAATGCACAAGTGCAAAAAAAGAATAAGTATAGGGTTAGTCACTGTAATCATCTACAGATCATTAATACTCATAATTCACAGTTGTCCTGGAAAATGAGTAATTAAAGTAAAAAATGAATCGTATGAATAATGCAATTGTTAGAACATTAGGAATGTGTGCGTGTGTGGAGGTTTAAAGCCAGCAGACTGTGTAAGAGGCCCTTCAACCCCATTTAAAAAAGTATTGGAAAGTGCTGGAAGCTGTTGAAGACAGAGTAACCACCCACAGACACTCGGAGGAGGGGAAAACAGATACGTGCATGCACACACACATATTTCGTACCTTCAGCCAAAATGAATGTTCCAGGTCATTATTTGTGTCGGACTGGGCTGTGCAAGGGAACCAGGTGTCTGCAGGCACTTTCTCACTCACCTCCAGGTGCTGGTACCTGCAGAGCTTCACACAGAACCAGGGAAATACACACTAATTATATGGTACATAACTGTAGGTAATTTTGTTTATAATCCATAACATGAATTGTATCTTAACCAATCTTGTTTTACTGTCCAAAAGGTAATGTGACCTTAGCTGACCTTTAAATGTGACAAATATTTTATGTAAAAACTTTATCTTGTTGGTTTTATTGGCTTCATCACATATTCCACGTCATGGGGTAACAATGGAAGGTTCATTTAATCTTCATATCATCTGAATTACAGGTTTTGTGCTAATTTCATGAATTCTATTTGCCCATTTTGTGCCTTGAAAAGAGCCCAAAGTCTCTGCTAGTGAAGCATTTGACAGGCCATGCTGGCTTTATTCATGACACTTTGATTTGTTTTGTTTATTGCACCTTTCCTCATACGGACACTGTAGCATGAAAACTCCTGGGAGATTTGCCAGCTCTGAGATGCTGGAACCAGTGTGTCTGACACCGACAATCCTCCCATGATAAAAGTGGCTTAAATCATGTTCTTTGCCCAGCTGAGCTACTCTGCAACTGACCTATTGTGTTGAGCAGCAAGGGTGATGTGAGCACATTTCTAAAACTGTGACATAATTTGGAAGCGGTGATGGATCTCATGTAATTGCAGACGTTTTATGGGAGATGCTGGAGCTGGAAAATGATCGATGTATTTTGTACTAAAGTTGTAAAACGAAAGAAGGGAGCTGTGCTGTACTCAAAGCTGCTGTGCTGTCATACAAAGTCCTGCCAAAATGTCCTCTAAAGTTATGTGCAAAGCCATTCCTTTTCAGGCTTGTCCTACCAACCACTGCTCAGCTTCCGTCTCTCAATACAAAAATACTTTTTTTATTAACCACTGATTCACCGTCTCATTACATTCTTGCAATTCAATTCTGCCGTGTAGCTTTCTTATCCTTTTTTAGTCCCTTTTCACATTTGCTTGTTAAAAACAAGGCTCTTCTCTTCTCATCTTGAATTTTACATTTATTGATTTTTATGGAGTTTACTGTATCTGCACTCCATTAGAAGTCCTGAATTTAATGTGAATTCTCCAGAACTGATGCAGAAAGCATCACTTGTTATCAGGTCAATATTTCAATATTTCCTGGTGTAACCAGTCGGGACTATGACATTTACAGTGGTACAATGGCCCTGCATCAGGGCTGGCAAAGCTCAGCAGCAGAACCATTCTTTCTCTTGACTGTAGCTTGCTGTTAGTAGAAAATAAAGTGCAATCTAACTAAAATGGAAGGAGTCTCTGTCTGTCTGTCCTTCGATTTTCTCAACAACTGTTCATCCAATCGACTTCACACTTGGTTCGGCATATTGCTGAGGGCCTAAGGAAGCGCAGTGTAGAGTGCAAGCTCTTGACATCTGTAGGAGATATTTAAAGTATGGCATTATGTACACATTGTGTAGTGTATTGACAGGGGACCCCTATTAACTGTTAAACCATTGAATGGCATGGTGGGTACAGCTTGCTCTGCATTGCCCGCCACAGCACACTCAAAAACCAAACCCTCAGGAACAGCATCTGGCTTTACAGCCATTTTGACACAGTGGCCAAACTATGGAATTACAACTTCCAGGTCCGTCGCTTGATTCCATGGGGCCCAAAAAGACTTTTTCCATAGACTTACATTTAGAAACAGATGTATGTAAATGAGTGGATTCATTTTTTTTAATATCACAACCCCTGCAAAATGTTTTTTTTTTTTTTTTTTTTTTTTTACTATTAGAATTTGATCCATTGGGTCTGAAGACATTTCTAATGTCTAGCAGAGCCGCATAATTAAATCTTTTTTTATCCCCATTCAGTTTAGTAGAAGGTTGAACCAGAAGTTAGCAGCTCAGCTGGCAGAAGTCTCTCTCTTGCACTTGCTCTATGAGCCTTGATATGGAAAAGATTAAGGTAATTTGGAACTCGGAAATGGATGCCATATCCAGTTCTATCTATACATCCATGTCATGAACAGATGAAGAGACGGAGACCGCAGACGTTACAGTGTAGCAAACTCAAACAATTCAAGCATCAGCAATGCAACTTTCAGAATGAACACTTTTGTCCCGGGAAATAGCCTGGTCCTAAATAGCTATCTGTGAGCAAAAGGCACTTATAATCTAGCATTGCCAGGGAACGCAACTATGTCATGGCAGGACCCAAGGAAGCCAGTGTGGAGTGAGAAGTGGTTTGGATGAGCATTTCTCAAGAAAGCGGAGAGCGGCAGTACCCAAGGTTAGGCAAATTCCATGTTCTGAACAGGCACATTTTGAACAGGCTGTGGTACATCTCCTTCTGGTTCTGGATATTTCCCTCTATGAGGATTTAGGTGGTTGATCAAGTATTGCTTTTGGTTGCAAGCAGGAGCATTAATAAACTGGGTCAACTTTACGTAGTAGTACAGAGATAAATACATACAGAAATGCAGCCAGATGCTAACATTGTTGCTCCAGAGTTGAGGGTTTCCACAATGGCCTCCATGGGGAGTTTATTGTCATCTGGAAGTCTTTTATGTGCCCTGTGGTTCGTACTTCATACCTTGGTAAGTGATGGCTCTCCAGTGACAGCATGGGCAGGACAGCGGTTGGGATCCTGATGAGAAGCGCTGGCGGTGGATGCCCACTGGTCTGTGTAGCCCAAAGGTGTGAAGTAACCACAGTCCTGAACGCTGGAACCCCGCTCAAACTCCTCACACACACCGTCACCATCAAAAACATAACACTGACTGGGTTCACCTTGGGAGATGGAGAGGAGAATGAGGCAGGAGGATTTATGAAAAGATATAAAGCCTGGTTTCTTAATCTGGCAGGGTATACACTCATCCCCCACTGTTAGACTCCCATCCAAATCTATTTGTCAGTGAACCAAATCTGAGCAAATCTATTTTGTATTTTCATTGGCCACTTTTAATGTTAGCCACGTCAGCTCAACCATATCTGACTCTCTGTGCTGTCAACAGACTGTAAATTATGGTAAGAAATGAACTTTGACTTCAATTAATTATTGAAGATCACAATCATTTTGTAATGTTAATAGGCAATAAGAGAACCTAATATGTGGCTTGGCCAGTTAGTTCAATCCCAAAAGCACCTCAATGGGCCATGGGTATCTATAAGTCACCAAGTAACAACAGCAGCATTATGTGTTACAGAGAACTGTCAAAGCAAAGATCAGAAACCGTTCCAAGTCAAGTAGAAAATAAAAATACAGACAGGAAGATTGCTTTTGCTATTATTGTGTCTGCTAATAAATTTAGAATTTTGTTTTTTTAGCAACTCAACTTTTACCAGCTCTCAAGAATTCAATAACAAGGCAAGGGGAAAATAAGTCAACAAATACCTGTCCATGTGGGTGGAAAGTAGCACCAGGGTAATAATACTTAATTCAATGCAACATGATACACATTTTTTATGGCATTTTGTCACTGTACTGGACAGTTGACAGTAAAACAGGAAAAAAGGTGACAGAGAACGAGGGCGGCCTCTTCTTTGTCACTTAGGCAGCCAGTTGATTCTGAGGGTGTTGATGGACAAATATGCTCTTTTGGAGATGTTTCTGCATGACTGAATTCATCTGCAGAGGGAATATTGGGAAATACATTTTTGAGGGTTTCCACTGAATTACATGATCATTAAAATGCCATCCTAACAAAGACTACTGACCAACTTTTAAGGCTTTTCATGGTATATGAAGATATGTTATGTGTTACGGAGGATTTCCACCGCATCTCATGGTCTTCATCAGTGGATAGAGTGCTCATTTGTCATGGAAACAGCTCAGTGAGATGCAGAAGCACATCTGACAGTTTGAAAGTCAATGCTATTGTTGACTTTTTTGGATCTTCTTGTTTTTCGTCTTTAGTCTGTTTTAATCAAACTAATTTTTCCAAGAAGTCAAGAATAAACTTTCACGATCAAGTTTTCATGTACTGTTTCACAGTGGTGCCCCCAGAAATTTTTCAACGGGGTGGCGAGATGGCGCCACTGAAAACATTGGGGTGGCACACCAAAACCAAAACCAAAAGCCATAACTGAATTTCAGGAATTCGATAATGCTGTTGAAATACATAGGCTAGCTGTTTCTAATTGTCTGATATGCATAGATTTTTATGGGTACAGTTAGCATTTTGAGTTCCATAACAATCCTGTTTTCATGTATTATGTATCTGTATACATGTTAGGCAATTCATTGTTCTTATCATTTTTTTCAAAAAGACACATACAAAGCTCTAATTTGAAGGAGTACATTGATTGTAAGAAACAAAACATTTACTGGGAACAGCCATCAGACTTGTGGGTATCCATAGAACCCATTTTCATTCAGATATCTTGAGGTGAGAGTTCAAGAGACCCTTTGAAAATGGCCATGCCAGTTGTTGCCAAAATTTAAATACATTTTGAAGCATTTTTAGCCCCCTTCCCAACAATCTACGCCAGCATAGTAGCTACCAATGGATGCCTTAGGTTGTCTTGTTTCACAAGATACCATGACCTTCACTTGCTTAAAAAATAAGTGTGCCACTGCCTCTTAAAGACAATGATGTTGGCGTCCAAGTATTTTCACTAGGGTTGGCCAGTGGGGTGCAGCAATTATGTCAGAGTGGCTACAACCCCCCTGGCCCCCCTTTGGTGGCACCATCTCTGTCTTGATATTGTTTTATTTCGTGCACGTTATCTGCCAGCAATGTTCTCAATCTAGCTCTGCGGTGATGGCAAAATGTCAAAGACGCTTTAAGATTTTAGTAAAAGGTAAAAACAATATAGTATATGGTAAAAAACATATGGAAGTAAAATGAAATTAAATAGGTAAATGGAATGTGCTCCTTAGCCATCAGGTCCTGCATTTTTTTCTGGATCAAAGTGCATAGGAATCTCAGATTTTACTAAGGTTGCAAGCGATGATATATGAATTAAAGCAAGAAAAAAAATATGCTATACTTACCGTAACACAGTTGCACCTAAGCTATGAGCAGTGAATGTATGTGTAATAGAGTAAGGGTATTGACATAATGTGCTACAGCAGTGTATCACAAAAAGAGTGGGAAGCATGAGTCAAACAACAACTTGTAATGCGGCGGCTATTCATAAAAAGGGCGGACAACATCAAGACACTTCAGATGTTTGGCCTCATTAACATCTGGACAGCTGCAGAAGTTAGACAGACAGAGCTGTGTCAGAGAGTCAGCGCCGCACAATTGGCTTCAATTAGTCGACGGAAACATGTTTCTGATAAAAGGCAATTGGGCCTACACAATTCAATGCCATATTGTCACCCCGAGTTCATTTGGCAATACTACACTAAGTGAACTCACCAGACACTCCACCCTTGCTTTGAAAACACCTGTGAAAATGATTAAGTCTTTTTAATTCCAAGTCTGTGTATTTATCAAGCCTCACAAAAGAGGACGACTTGACAATCTTTGACTTAACTCTTAAGACCATCTGTTTTTTATTTGAGGTCCACATGCTGTAATCATATTGTGCAATTTAACCTTCATTTAATCGGGCAGTTTCAAAAAATAAATCATAGAATCTTTAAAAAAAAACAACCTGAAAGTGACACTTCTTTAAGAAATCCAGCTTGTCCTTTGACGAGATAACTATAAAAGTAGTTGGTCTGGTTACTGCAGATCTATAGTCGATTCTATAAATACAACAAAGCAAGGCAATCTGGCATAGTCGGAGTTAACTGGGTCAAGCAAATGTGGCAAGAAAACCCAAACAAATATTCTGTCTATGACTAAGAAGTACAACTGAATAATTGGTTTTAAGTGTTGCAATTTGTAAAAACCTGTTTTTGCCAAACTGTTTTCCTTCCTAGTCATGATGTCTTTTATTGTAAAACAAGAGATGTAATAGCTTCAGTCACGACATGGCTAGCTCTAGTGGGAGAGGGGGGGGGGGATCAGTCTCCGCTTGTTTCCCCCTGACAAATAAATTGACTGGATGATGGAAATTTTAGCCCTGTAACAAGCTCTCGTAACACAAGCCCTTACACCACACATGACTAACTACAGTACCATCCAGCTGCTAGTGAAAACAATACATGGCCTAAAAAGGAAGCAACTAACATATTGTCTCATCTCAGCTGACCTGTCACATCTTCTTAGCAATTTTTCAGAATATTTATGGAGTTGGATTTTATAAAAGCCATTCTTAGTTAATTTAGCTTCTGATGACTGAGGAGCGTTTCGGGCAAACATTCCTTTATACAGAGGATGAATTTAAAGGCTGTGGAGGAACACCACATACCACAACAGTAGAGCTGATTTCTCATGTCATTGTGGCTAATGCCTGCTCTCATCCAGCCCAAGCTCTTCTATGAGAAACAGAGGCACTTGAAGAGACATGGACTTGCAAGACGTGACAGGCTTGCGATTTATACGAGGGTGTTAGGAGAGGCGTCACAATATAACACAGTATTCAGTGTCAGAGGAAATGTAAGCAAGTATTCATCAATAAAATGCTATTATGACTAAGTGACATAATAAAATCATGCATGAGGTTCAAACTGGGAATGCTGTGTGTCTGGCTTTACTCCACCACACTGCACTTTTGAGGGTCAAGGTCAAAAACACATGTTGACAGAGGCGGTCTTCAACCCTCTGTTTACAATAGAGTGTTTTGGGTAAACTCCCCTCCGTGCCGTGTTGTGAGGCTTCTGTTGTGGCCTGTCTGCATGCTACAGACTGGGCGAGGGTGCAGACACAAAGCACTGTTGTCCTGTTGTGGAATCACAAATGATGGGGGCACCCTCTGTGGCTTCTTTGTTTGTCTTCTGCCATGTTATGCTGCATGTTTTTGGTCCTTTTTACTGCATTTTTAACCACCTGGCCGAGGGTTGACTGAGCAACATTTCCCTTGGCTCTCAAAACTGTGTATGGGATTCATTTACAAATGGATTGCAAATTCTTTTGATATTTTGCAAAGAACTGACACAAGGATGGTCTGTAGATCAGTATAAGGCAATAACTATTGTTCTGTACATATAATGGAAACGTGGACAGTAATGTGACTTAAAGGACCTTTATAAGATATTCACAGCATTTATATAGCAGCCAAGAATAGTGGCATCCTGGGCAGAGACTGAAGTCACGCTCCCTCTGTGTGTTTGCTGTAATCTGAGGTTCTCTGCTGTATGCTGTGATAAACGGTCCGGCACGTATATTTTAGCTCATGTCACCTAAAAAAAGTCTTGTTTGTGTTTAAGGAGTCGGATGTTCAGTCTTTCCTGTAGTTGCTTTTGTGTGTGTGAGTGTGTGTGTGTGTGTGTGTGTGTGTGTGTGTGGTTTAAGTCTAGATTTTACTAGCATTTTTTACTAGCATTAGCATTATCGCAGTTAACAGTAGCTGTAAATTAACCATCCTAACCAAGCTAGCAATGAGCGTTAGGTTAACTTCTACCCTCTCTCATCCAAATATGGTCACTTCTGGCTTTAAAAATCCAAGATGGTGATGGCCAACATGCCTTAAGGCTTCAGAACAGGAGTCTACATTACCAAGCCTATGATCCTAAACCATGGCAGAGGAAGTTTTTAAGAGGATGTGTGTCTGTGAAGCCGAAGACAAATTTCCATCTGAGTGGACAATAAAGATTTGTATTCTTTTCTATCCCTCTGGTTAGCGAATTGCCGCCACTTTGCACTGGCTCATACGGTGATTGACAGTGATATCTAGGAGTCGTTGTGGAAGCAGATTGTCCACCCATTTGGTTTGTCCCTGGTTAACACTGTTAGCTCTGTCAGCACGGTTGCTGTTGTCAAAAACTACGTAAGTTGCACCATTAACTGCTACCTGTCAGCTCAGCCACCTTCATGTTGAGAGCTGTATGCAGACAATTATACTACTATTGTATAGAGCTCCAGTAAAGGATCTCCAAAGAACATGTGTCAGCAATAATCCAGCATTACTGTAAACAGTATGGCTCTTTATGCTCATTTGGATACAGATTGGAGGGAAAAACATAAACTAGGGCATACATAACATAAATAAAATAGAGCCTGTGGTTCAGAGTTAAAGAACCGTAACAGGTGAATCTGTTTTCAGTAACTAAATCTTGAACATCCATCAAGTTGTTTTCTGGCAGCCACATGAGTCACTGAGCTCCAAATCAACTGTTTCTCAATGTTTCTCATCTTACCACTAATCTTTGGTTGTTAATTCTCAGAACAAATCATGCCTTCTTGCCTAAACCTCACCAAATGTTAACCTGGCCTAAACCCTTACCACAGTTGCTCTTTCCTAATTCTAAGCTTCTTGTTGGGTGAAAAAAAAAAAAAACTTTGCCAAGAAAGGATGACAAATGATGAGCCCCCTCCCCCGACCCCCTCTGCATGATTTGATTCTGGCGGTCAGAACTACAAGGTGGCCTCCAATCACTTTACTATGGGGTCATTGTACAACAGTTGTCAGAAGCAAAGGCTTCCACAGCTGGTTATGATCTCTCTCACTGGGGAGAGCTGGCCGACTGTTACAGATGTGATTTGATAATAAAAAACGTATTACTTGCTTTTGATACAGCACATTAAATAAAATGAAAAAATGAACAATGTCTAAAACACAACTGTTATTGTGAGCTGTTTCTTGCAAGTGTCCGATCCCAAATCACAACATGATACAAATCAATACACTTCGTTTATCAATATTCCCAGGCCTGTATGAATTGCTCAAAATCTTATAAAGGCCAAAACGTATTTAATAAAGCAAACATGCCTGACATGTGTTTTGAGGCTGAAGAGTTAGTGCTGAAAAGTGTTTTTCTGGTGTTTCCCTGCCAGCCTAAATGTCAAATTGCTTCAGATTTCTAAACAAGACTTGAGACTTAGCAAAGCAAAACCTTACTTTTCACCCTTCAGCTCATCTGTTTCCTCTTATGTTGCGGTGATGCTACATTAATGGTTTGTGGAATCAGTTCAAGCCAGAAGCTTTTATGTCTTGTAAATTAAATTTGATTGTCTTGAATTTTTTTCTTATTACTGCTGCATGCACAAATGAGAGATTTCTCCTCTTTTACACTAAAGGGTTTATATGGTGGTCATGTTTCACATGTATGAGAGGGCAGAGTTGGTGGGTTTGATGTACGACAATAAAAAAAGTGTTGCTCAACATGCCTTCGGTTTAAAATGCATGTGTGTGTGAACCCACGATGGAACAGACACACATTTCTTTATAATGGCACTCACTCACCATTACAGTTGAAGCCCATCTCCTTGTGGCATTTCTTAGAGCAGCCATCGCCATCCAACAGATTACTGTCATCACACTCTTCTGTCCTACAGAGAGAAAACTATCATCATCATCACCTTCATTTCCCATGTCATCTACATTTCCAACGTGTAATTAGACATGCTAAAATATCCACTCCACTGAAGTGCACAAACCCCTCTATGAGGCCATCTCCACAGTAGGACTGTCCATGGGTGTAGAGGAGAGGTGAGGAGGGATCGCTGAGGAGACCGTCTGCTTCCACTTGGATTGTGTACTGGTACTTGACTCCTTGCCTGACCGAGCTGGAGAGGAGAGGAGAGGAGAGGAGAGGAGAGGAGAGGAGAGGAGAGGAGAGGAGAGGAGAGGAGAGGAGAGGAGAGGAGAGGAGAGGAGAGGAGAGGGGGAAAATGGTTTCGTGATTGCTTAAAATTAAAAAAAAAAAAAGAAAAGAAAAAATTGGCATAATAAAATAAAAATACAAGGTTTGTTATGTTCTTCTGAGGAGTAGTAAGCAAAGATTTTACTGCTCTGTGGTACAAACTGATCATATAATCTTTACAGGCTTGTTGATCGATACCAATGACTCATTCAATACTTGACAAAATAAGGAGGAATTATTCCTGATATTGGTGCCAGTGTGGTACATAATGACCTGTTTTTCTTGTACCATTGCTTACTTTGTGCTGTGTAGAGAGGACGCCTTGTATTTGCCCCCCAACAAATCAATTCTGCATTACTCCTGAAGTATTCTGCAAGCAGTGGCTCATGGGATCGCAGCAACAAAAGTGGAACTTGCTCTCACAGTGGCTTCTAACTGTAACCTTGCAGTATCCCGTGACCTTTAAGCCCCACAGCAGGAAGTGTGTGTAACGATGATACCTTGGCTCCAGTGTCGGGACTATTGATCTGTTTTGGTGGGCTGTATCTATAAAAAGAGCCTCCTCTCTGTGCTTCTGTATCTGCCTGCTGCCAAAGTTAACCAGGAGAAGCACAAATCACTCAGTATCTGTCCGGTTTCTTCAGACTCTACAAATTTCCTTTGTTAATTATGGATCAGCGAAGGAAATGAAGAATTCCCTATTTATCTGTGTCTATACTGTATCTATACTGTATCTCTGTTTGGATATACATATATCCTCCAAACCCCTGCCACAGGCTTTCTCCCTCTTTGCTCTCAGAGGCCTCTTCATGATAATTATGGTGAGGTTTAGGTCATCTTTTCCCCTTTCCACTGTTGCACTCCGCACTTCCTCCCAAAATGCCTCATTCCCTCTTAAACTATGAACTTAATTAACAAAAATCATTAAGCAATTTAGTTTTTCAGACTGAGCTAACAGCGTGCCCCCAAGAAAACTTATTTTAAATCTTCAGGCTGGTACAAAAAAAATGTGTTTAAACTAAATAGCTACAATTACTAATTAGACTAATCACTCAATGCCAGTAGTGTAACATGAGCAACAGTTTGGAAACATTGAGTGTGGAGATGTAATCCAAGGAAAAGAGGATGTTTTGCAACACAAATAATTTTTTTAGATCCTGGTATGCTTTAAACAAGCTAGTTCGAGCGGAGCGGCAACCTCCAGAGCTGAAAAATTAAGCCGAAACATAGGTGCCAAAAATTGCAGTTCCTTGATCAGCCACTTGAGGCTGGCTCCAGAGGCGAGTCAATCCCCACAGAGCCCCCATGTTAAAATGCCCTTTGTAACAGCAGAAATAAACATATTTTCAGCCTAGTCTCTATAACAAACTTCCCCCTGCACAAGGAGTGAATTTTTTATATAACTCACCCATTTAAATGTTATTAAGGCTTAAAATTGTGCACAATTAAGGGTGTGGCTACTTTGAGTGATAGGTTGGTGCCGTCCAAGTCGCTAACATAGCAACAACGTTGGTGAAGTAACGTAACCATGGTGTAACTCCGTAGCCACAGCTGTCGTTATTTTACTGTGTTTTCAGTTCATGAAAGTTAACAGTAATGTTTGGGTCACCTAACAAAAAGTCTTTTTCAGCATTTGATTGTACTAAAAGATCCTCTAAGGAGTCGGATGTTCAGTCTTTCCGGTAAGTACTTTTTTTTTTAAGCATGGTTTTCACTAGTGAAAATTAGCTTTAGCATTATCACACTTAACCGTAGCTGTAAATGAACCACGCTAACCAAACTAACAGCTAGCGTTAGGGTTTCTTTCACCCTCTCATTTTGGTTGAGATGGTTTTGGTTAACTGTAACAACTTACCTGTCTATATTTTACGCAGGTTTAAAGTTACGCATATTTAAAGGCAGAGCCGCTTGAGTGACAGGCTGTCTGAAAGGTATCAATACAGTCTGTGAGTCAGCACCATCCTCTCATCCAAATGTGGTTATTTCTGGCTCCAAAAATTCAAGATGGCGATGGCCGAAATTCCAAACTCGAGTCTTAAAAACAGGAGACGACAAACCAATGGGTGAGGTTATGGTAGCTATGTCCATTATTTTAAACAGTCCATGGTTCGAACAAAGATTTGTGAAACCACGTCTGAGGGCTGTGTTTACAGTCATTTCAAATGGCCACTCTCATTGCTGGGCCTGACGTCAAAGAGAGGGGCGAGAGTGAATCTATGAATGAGAATAATGGTACACACTTTGGATTAGTCTTTCTTCAAAGACATTTATGGTGTTGCACTCGATTGTACACAAAAAAAGTGATGGAAAAAGTTGTGTGAAGAATGAAAAAGACAACTAGAGACAGAAGTTCAAATCCCGCATATTTTCTCTCCGCCACACCTGGTTAATGCTGCATGAAGTTGGCATGATTGTTAGTTTCAGACAAAAACTGTAGGAGGCACCACCCCTTTTCCAATGTCAGAAAGATGTAGGCGAGAGGGTTAGACATCCACTTGTCAGATGGTCAAATAGCTTCGGAAACCCCCTTCCCCCTCACCTTTCCGATGTTGGATTGGGGGGCTGTGTCCAATCATTTCTGTAACTTTCCGAACAATGTGACATTCACACCCACTTCACGCTGTGATTGGCTGGCTGTGCGAAGGTGAAAAGGAGCCAGGGTTTAAACTTCTCCCTCTAGCTCCCTTTTTTCATTCTTTACAAAAATATTTGTGGTACTTTTAGTGAATGAACGAGTGCAACACTATAAATGTAATCCAGGAGACTGTCTGAAAATGTGCGGCATTATCCCCGTATTAAAACAATATCTGCATCTCTGCAGTCCCTGTAATGGCCTTGTGTTCCCCCTTCAGACAGTGTTTCCCACTGCTGTTGGGGTTAGAGATAGTTAGGTTCAGGCAAGGTAAGGGGAAACACATATCAATGGGGAAACAGACTTTGACAGAGTGGCTGTTCCAAACAACTATAAACGTTTTTTGTCTCCAATGTGGTCGGACATAAGTCTCAGGAACTAGTTCTGATTGTTTTTGTACAGCAAACATTATTCATTCATTTGAAAATGAAAATGATTTCCTTCAACGTGCAGTGACAGACTACCTGATTAACAAAGATGTCAGTTGTGTTTTGATTATTTGAACAGTTCCTCTAGTCCTCGTCACTCAACTCTCCCTGTCTGTGTTCTCCTCAGTCAGCCTGTGCTGACCATAGTGCGAGTTCAGCAGGAGGAAACGGCTAAGGACCAGATCCAAGCAGTCACTGGTGTTTATGGCCTCTGCTGCTCACATTTTGTTTGTGGTCCAAAAGAGAAAAAAAATATGCCTCTGCTTACTTTGCTTCACCTCAGCTGTGCTGTCGTCTCCCCCTGTCCCCTCTTACCTTTTCTCACCGCTTGCTTCTCACCTACAGTATCTTAAGTTTCATTTCTTTCCCTCAAACCTCTGCTCTTCCCACATCTCTTTTGTGTCTCACATACGCTTATCTGTATCTCTTCCAATTCCCTTTGTCTCCCCCCTCTCTCCTCTTCTTTTTCATCTTCTCCACTCTCTATTATCCCGCCCTCCCTTGCTCCCTCTCCCTTCTTTTCCAAACTCATTGCTCTCAAACACTCTCTTCTCCTCACATCAACCCCTCTCTGCCCTCCACAGTCCCACATAACTCAATTCCCACTGGTTCTTACATCTTTTTGCACTTAGACACAGCTTGTGTAACGTAGGAGACGTGTTCCCTGAAAAATAAACTGTTTTTTGAAGCTGTGTCCACCTAACATCCGCCCTGCTTTGTAAAATAGCAACAGCTTCTCAGCTATTGAGAGTGCCCCAACATTTGAAATCAAGCCCCAAATCATCTTCAATCATGTGACACAACTGTCATATCCTGGCAGCTATTTAGGAAGGTAAAAAAAAACTGGCTTGTGGCTTTACATTTAGATTCCGGTAATCATTTGGACACCCCAGAATACGAGATGGGACACTGTACAAACTGATTCGACTTAGCCCCGAAATGTCAGCATGCTTTTGATTGAGTATATGCTTGTTGAAACAGATTTGGATCAGTAGCCATAGCTCGGCATCCCCATGTTGGAAACATTTGCGTTCGGAGCTTTTCAAACAGAACCAGACCCAAACACTTTTGAGAGACAGATAACTGTGGATTAGCAGATCTGAGGACACACACACACACACAGACACAGAGGTTTGCTGTGGGACTTTAAGTCCATATTAGCCCCTAAGTTACTTTTTTTTTTTACCCTCAGTCTTATTTTCCTCTGAGCTGCTGATGTCTGCAAAGGCCGTGTGTGTGTCTGCATGTGTTGGTGTGCGTATGTACCCAACATTAGCGGTTGGCACAGCCTCCAGTCAACAGTTATAAATATTCATCTACACCTGAGAGAAAACCAGACTCGGGAACTTGCCTCAGGTGGAGTCTTGGGTATTTTCGGGTGGTTTGGACAGAAAATCAACACACCTGTCAATTCCCATTACGCACTGTGGTTGCCTGTACCTGTTCAGGTTATTCTCCAGCTGGGATCACTATTACAATGTGCGGCATGACTTTAAAGGCCTGAGAGTAAATCAATGAAATTTGCTGTTAATGCAAAATAAAAACTTTTTACCTCACAGTTCACTGAGCCTTAACTGAAGTAAAAGCAAATAAATAAAAGATTTAGCCTCAACAAACATGTGACAACATCCAGCATCTACCTGTCAGTGAACGTCTGCTGGGTCTGAGGTGAGGGGGACTTGCTGGTGAAGGCCGGCTGCCGCTGAATCCTGTACAGCAGAGGCTGGCAGCCGGAGCACAGAGGGCTGCCGGAGCCTGAGGACAACATGGCAGCATCGATCTCCATCTTCTCATCGAAGGTGCAGAGTTTTATGGCGGCGACGGCGGTGTTGTGGGTGTCTAGGCGCAAGGTGAAGGGCATGTCGCAGAAGACATGCTGGGGTCCGAGGTTGATGCTTTTCCCTGTGTCGGTTATCAGCTCTATGTTGGCTATGGCTGGGTTGCCTGTGACAAGGTAATACAGACAGATTGGCTTAATATGTCAGCTGTTCCACACTTAGAGTAGCAACGGTTACATCTGGAGGCCAGGACTTTGGAAGTAAAAGTCTCATTCATGTATTCATGGACAATAGTATCTGACTACTGGTTTTCTAGCCTTTCTCTCCTGGCTCAAAATAGAGTACAATAAGCAAATGCTTGAAATCATATAAGACACATATTATGCTCATTTTCAGATTCATACTTGTATTATGGTCTCTACTTGAACATGTTGACATGCTTTAATGTTTATAAAACACTTCCTTTTCCTCCTACTGTATGTGCTGGAACACCTGTATTCACCCTCTGTTTGAAACACTCCCTTTTAGCAACTGTCCCTGAAAAGCCCAGTCTGCTCTGAATGGTCAATGTCATTCGGGTTTTCTCTATCTCTGTGTCTCTGCACTGTCATTGCAGCCGGAGAATGACCGCAGTGGAGTACACCAGCACTTGTAGCATGAAAAAAACAGCAGGAACATAATCAGAAGTCGGGGTGAAATTAACAACACAGGCAACCAATTTTACATTTTTCCCTGACTCTGGCATGCAGCTACATGCAGCAGTATAGGCTACATCATGTAAACACTTGCAGTAGCGTGCCCTGGGCAGATGACCATATATAAAAATCTGTCACGCACTGACATAAGCTTGTCACAAAAGTAGAAAAAAATGACTGGAAACAGAGTATTCAGAACAATCTGAAGCCTAACATTTTTATACACAGGGAATACTTTTACATTGGAAACTTTGGCCACATTTATCATGAAGATCAAACACTGTAACTCTATAAATTCAACAAAGAAAACAAGGAAAAGCATAATAGGTTCCCTCCAAAGGTTAAAAACTGTATATATATATATATATATATATATATATATGAACTGCCAGATGTGAGTGCCAAGAAACATTTCAAACATCTCCATAAGCAGCAAATTTCATACTAAGGGGGAGCTCAGTAGCTCAGTGGGTCCTTGCCACAGCAGCTGCAGGCTTGATTTCAGCCTATGTCACCTCACCCCCCATGCTTAATCAGTCCTATCCTAGACCAGACCTATACATGCATTAAATGGAGAGATGTCAGGGCTTGGGAGCACCAGTCCACGCTCCATACTTGGTCCATATGGGGACTTGAACCAGCTTCCCACGCCAAGTCCGTATGGTCCGAGCTATTGCCACCAAAAATGTTTTGAACAGTAGTGTTATCTGACATATCTGACAAACCGATGGTATTAAGTTGTTACTTACTTGAAGAGATGTAGGTGACCCAGAGGGTAAGCACGTGTGGGACAATAGGGTGGAGGAACCTTAGTGTGAGGGTGCAGCCCTCTGTGTCGGGACATGGTGAGGTCACATTAGTGTCGTAAAGGCTGAGCTCAGGACTCCAGGCCTGGAGGCTGGGATCACAGGGCTGCTCCACATCAGGTGGGCCTGGGGATAAATGACATCACACACACACACACACACACACACACACACACACACACACACACACACACACATTTGTATTCATTTGTATTCTCAATGATTCATCCATTGCATTACTCTAAAGCTGGGAACACACCATGTGTAGCTCAATCATAATCCTGATTCAGCTATGGCCATCATTATAAAGTTTGGTGAGCCTGCAGAGTCCCCCACAGAGTAGAAGAACTAACCACTGACAGTGACAGATTGATTTATTCAGACATTAATATGAACCCTTCTCTCACCCAGTTGGTTTAACACACTGGACTTGCTTTTCCTTGTAAACCTGCTGTGTAAATCTGACAAGAATTTGTGTGGAACATCCTCTCCTCCTGAGTGAAGCTGCTCTTTGCCCAGCGGTAAAGGACTGTGGTTGGACTGTAAAGGGTAAGGCATGAGTCTGAATAACTGTGTTACTGGCAGTGAGTGCATGTTTTTTCCACATGTATGCAACGAGGATAGGGGTTGTGTGTATGTGTGGCAGTCTAACATTAACCTGTGTACATTTGTGACTCATGAATAACTCTGACTTGCTACCTGTCTAACGTATCTTTCATTACACTTTTTGATAAATCTAGAAACACATTTGTTTATGTCAAAGTATTTACCACATATCGCATGGCTGTATTGCTGGACCTGAAAACATATTTTTCCAATCAGCTTTATACTATAAATGAGGGGATTCAACGTTAACACACAACCTTCTGTCAAAGTTTGGACACTTTTGGTTATTTCAACTGAGAAATATCTGTATTTCATGTCTGCCAGTGCTCTTCTTGCTGGTTTGAAGTAGCTCAGTTCAAAAAAGGTGAGTTTTTTTTTTTTTAAAGATTATTTTTTGGGGCTTTATGCCTTTAATATATAGGACAGTGTGAAATGGGGAGACAGAGAGAGTGGGGGGACGACATGCAGCAAAGGGTTGCAAGCCGGAGTCAAACTTGCGACCGCTGCAGCAAGGCATCACATCTATACATAGGGCGCCTGTCTGTTATTTATTGTGACGTGTGCTGCTGACCTCTTGGCCAGGTCCCCCTTGTAAAAGAGATCTCGATCTCAATGGGTCTTTTACCTGGTTAAATAAAGGTTAAATAAAATAAAAACTATCCACTAAGCTACCAACGCCCCAAAGGTGATTTTTTTTTTTTTTTTTCACCCAACAAAATTTAGTATTATTTGAATATGACAGCTGTGGGGTGGCCTTATGTTGCTAGGTAGATGCCACTGTGAATCAAATCTGATCGTACCCACACAGTCCTGATGACGCAGGTTGCTTAAGTTTTAATAAATAATACCTTGAGTGAGGTATTTTACTCTAAAATGTTTTTCATGTTTTGTCCACCTCTATGTAACAGTGACCAGTTTAACCCATTTCCCTATATTACTTTTAATAACTGCCAGCAAACTCATTCTCATTAGAAACAAGAGAGAGCAGAATTTCCCAGGTGAGAAAGAGTCATGCCCCCGTATTTAAATCATGGCCCACATTCAAAAATGCAGCAGTAACTCTATTGCACCAGGCAAAATGAGTTGTTAATTGTTACAGTGTTAGTGATTAACACAATGGAATCACTTTACGCTAGTTTTATTATCAGCTGTGTCCCAAAAAGCCACATAAAATCAGGATGTTAATGAGGTGTTACATATTTCACACCCGCTGTGATCAGCCATCTGTGGAAGCTCAAGGGGTCGCCAAACTGTCAGAAAGACAAAGAACGCCAAGTAAATAAATTCAAGACTGGTCTAAATAGGCATAAAATTACCCAATAACTGTAAATTCTGTGGGCTGCTGAAGTTTCTTAGCACCCTAAATTTTCAGAACGTTTGGAGTACTAGACATGTTGATAAAATGTAGATTATAATACATGGTCATGAGTCTGAAAATACACTCCCTGCACAGGATCAATCATTTCTCCTTTACGTCTAGCTGCACAGAAATATGGAAGAAGCCCATCCTACCCACTGCTAAACAAATTTGCTTGTTAATTTCTTCTATTAAGTTCAGAAAACGTCACTTTTTTGGTGCAGTTAAAGGAGCTGTATACGACATTCGCAGCGTTTCCATGATTCAGTGTCTGATTCAGGTTGTCTGCACATGGCTCTCATAATGGAGGTGTCTGAGTTTGCAGCCAGCAGCTAACGGTGCTAACAGCGTGAACAAGGTTAACAACGGCAACAGCAACAGACAGAGCTAACAGTGTAGAGTAGGGGGCGTTGCGCTTCTGCCGAATCTGGGTTAAGGTAGCGATTAGCTAGCTAGTGGGATGCGCACTTTTTTTTCCCCACATCTGTTTCAAACTGGAGGGACATGCTTTAAAAAAAAAATACTGCAACCAGAGAGGCAGAAGCTCGGACTACAACACACTCAGAGGTAGCATGACTTAATTCTCTGCTCAGGACGTCATTACTCCACTATATCTTTACATAATAAAGAAGTGTTTGCTGCATTATTAATGCTCTGAATGCTGTATACAGTACCTTTAACACACCAAACTGTTTGCTAACATGTTTGCAGTAATGACTTTAGAAGGTGATAATATGTTAAGTGTTTATTTCTGGTTCCACGGCCCCCATGTGGCCAAAATTTGCATTAATGCAGCTTTAAGATTTAAAAGGCATGATCAACCATATGAATTGTTGTGAATTGTTTGCATCCCTAAATTGTTAGAAGTATTTTGTTAATGAAAAAAGCTGGAGGAGAATAGTCATAGATTTTTATCAAATTATTGTATCACCAGCACGGCACTGTATGTTCTGTATGACATAAAGTAATGAGCTATAATGAGCTAGGACAACAATTTCCATACAGTGAAATATAACAAATGGAAATCATTACAATCCTTACAAACCTTCAGTTGTCTGTATACTGTATACAGTATATTAATACAAACTAACAGTGTACATACATGAACTCCTTCTGCATAGCCTCTTGTAGAACCCAAAGCACACATACCACATTGTCATCACATTGTTTTACTCTTGTACTTATTTTCTGATGTTAATGTATTCTTATTATATTCTTGTGGCGGTTAGAGTTAGGGTTATATTTCTTTACAAATTTAAAGTTTAAGCATTGACTTAGTTCTTCTGGTTTTCTGCAAACTAAACACTCCCCATTTTCATATTTTGCTATTGTTATGTTTAATACTTTTAATATTTTTGATGTCCTTTCTTCTTCTTTATTACTTAATTTATATAGACTATTACTTTACTGTAGCCACAACTCATTTTCTTCACAAGTATTATGCATTTCCATCTTTATTCGGCTTAGAAATGTGATATTAGATTTTCGTTACTCCTGTACAGGTATGGACTTTTCTACCCGTCATCCCCTCCTTCTACTCTCTGCAAATTGCAATCCAGTGAACACCATGATGCACCTAGTTTCTCATTTTGAATTATAAACAACTTTAATGCTTGGCGCAGCACATAAACTAATGCAATCCTTCTCAACAGGAGAACAGGCTCCTGTATCAGGCTGAGGTGTTTTCTCTCAGCCTGAAAACTCAGACCAGTCCAGATTGTGGCACAGGAAGCATTTTCAGGAGATGTAAAAGGATAATCTTGCCAACAATTCCAAGCAACAGTGTTTTGCCATTAAACTTGTGTTTTGTGTTGCCAGCCATGATATCCGCATTGAATTTGTCCAATTTCCCCTCTCCCTTTCCCCTGCTGAAGGCGATATTGCCCATCTCCGTTGGCTGACAAAGTGACCCCGCGCATCATCGTCTTTATAAGTGGGAAAGAGTGAAAAGGGAGCCAGGGTAGCCAGCAGACTGGCTGTCTCCTCAGCTGTGTGCATACCACTGTTTAGAGTAAGACTGTAATTGACTCTTTATCATCATTATGATCCCGCAGCGAAAGAGAGGGAGCCGTAATCCCCCCTGTTCCTCCTCGCCGCTTGTTTTCAAAGCATAAATTCCAGCAGAGGATTTCCACATATTTGGGTAGAGTTTCCACGGAAGAAAAGGAAAGTGTTATTGTGTTCTTGAGGTATTTCGTTCTTTCTATCTGTACATCAACTTTCTTTCTCTTTGCTTGCTTGTTTGCTTCCTTGTGTTCCTTTTTTCTCCCTTGTTTCTTTCCCTTCACCCTACATGTCCTGCCAAAGGAAACCAGGCTTCTGCAGAAATTATGATTGGAATAACAAGGACCATGTGCTTACATGAAGCGTAATGTTTCAAAGTACAGTGCTACAAGATACACTTTTTTTGGCCTTTTTGTTTATGACGGAGGTTCAATGTTTGAACAGCACCCAAACATTACCCAGAGTAGACGGTTTGCCTAATAATCCTTGTTCTCGCTTTGGCTAAAACAAGACAGAGACAGAGAGAGGTCTGTAGCTGAGGGCAATTATCATTTAATGATTTTCTGCTTTTTCCTCTTCCAGGAGCCATTAGCCTTGCACGCACCTGAAATTTACAGGGAAGAGACGTGTGTGTGTGTGTGTGTGTGTGGGGACGGGAGGGGGTTGATCTACTCTGTGGAAACAAGAGACAGAAGTAGAACTCAAGGACACAAACTTAAACCTGAAACCGCCACATTCCTCACTGTCAATAATCATTGACAGAGAAGAGGGTATCAGACGAAGCACTCAACTTAGTCAGCCGTGGATTTTAGGAGGAAAGACGGGTAATCAACAATTTGCCTCCTTACCACTAGCGGGTTGTATTTCAACTTGGCCATTGTTTATTTTAATGGATTCCAGTGGTAGAGAAATAATCTATTTGGATCAAGTAATTCATCACTGACAGACACCCTCTGTCTGTGTATCATCCGATCTATCAATTATTCCATCTAATCTAGCAAAGGAAAAACACAAGAACAAGTCAACATTTTCCTTCTTGGGGGGTTTTGTCAGTTTGAAAAAGGAAAATGATTGCATTTTTTTTCTTGTTTTTATCTTGCAGCGGGTTACTGTGCGCTTCAGTCCTGTGTTTATAACAGGCTACAGTCCATCTGTCATCCCTGATGAACCTGGTTATTATCTCTTATTAAATTTTCCAACATTTTTTTTCAAATTCTTTAAAGTTTGCCTCAATTTTCTATTTAAAATATGCTTTCTTTGAATCTGTGTGCTCCTGCGAATTAAGTGCCTGCTGCAGATCAGACTGCGCATGCCCACAAAGGAGAAACGGTACAACATAAAAACAGAATTAAGACTTGTTCTTTGGTTTTGGTTTCTCTGTTTATTAGATTACCCATTCAAGACGAAAAACAAGAAAACATGCAGTCTTTTTTTTAAATTTTTTTAAAGCCTATAAAACCCAAAAAACAAAATATTGACTCGTTCTTTTGTTTTTAGTTTGCCAGATAAAATGGAATAACTGAATGATCGGATGATACACGGACCACCCTCGACTCAAAGTGTTGACAATTTAGTTGTGGCTTTACATGCAGCTCCAACAACCTCTCGCATTGTGTTCTGTTTATATTCACATTGATTTGAAAAAGGGGTGCATGTACAGTATGTTGCAACAAGAAAAGGGTGACTATTCTGAACACTGTTCTGTTTTTTTGTTGGTCAGAAATATATAAATATTCATCCTTCTTTTACACACACACACACAAACACCCACACACACACACACACACACACACACACACACACACACACACACACACACACTGTTTTGTGACTGACCAACTGCCTCCTCGGGTGTCCAGTAGCCTGACGTGTCACAGATGCGGGGTGAGGTAGCCTCAGAGGCGTACTGGTGGAAAACACCGTCTTTCTCACAGTCTCCACAGTTGATACCAGACACATGGAAGGAGGAGCTGGGACAAAAGGAAACAGAGTTTCTTAATATGAAATATTTCATTTTGTTTGTCACCTGTTACAACAAGGCAAATGTGTCTTTTTTAAGACCAGACATTTGTTTTGTTTTTTTATGGAAGCTGAAAGCAGCTGTGCTTGGGATTATATATCTCAATGCTGTTATCTCGAGATCATAAGTTAATTATTTCATCATCTCGAAATAACGAAGCTTGTTTTCTCACAATATGGAGTTCATTTATGTCAATTCCCAAGAAAACGAAAGGCAAATTTCTCAAGAACACACAATAATTTGTAACTAAAAACAACTTTCGCTTTCTCAGGAATACTGGATAATTATGGAGAACTAGAAAATGAGTGTCTGGTTTATTTGATCACACCTGACATCAGCCTTCAAAGTCACTGTCATGACAGTTGGTGAGGATTCATAACGAAGTAATAACTCTGCCTGTGTTGGACCTTGATTGAAGTAAAGTCTGATGCATTGGTCAATAATGCAAACTCCTTGAAATGACATTTTCAGCAAAATCAGTTGCTACACTTGACAAGACACCGTTCATGTATGCTGGCGTGGCACTCCTGATCTCTGATAAACGTTTTAAGTTTTGCAATAAGTTAATTTAAGATTGTCTTGTTATATCAAGATAATAAAGCTCATTTTCTCAAGATAACAGATAATTATCTTAAGATAATGACATAAAAAAAACCATTGCAAGCACAGCCTTTCTCAGCTTCAGTAGTTTTTTACTTTAAATCGACAATGGCAGAAAGCTGAAGGATACCAAGACCAGGGCAGACAGGCAAAAGTAAAAGGAATGAGTTGCAGTACAAGGTCAAAAATTACTCTTTTGTTGACTTGAGCTGTCTTGAAGAGTTAAATAATTAGGATTAGGAACCCATAAAATCATACCTCTGATAAAGTGGGCCCCTTATAGGAGGCAGCCAATAGATAGAGACTGAATCCGGACTTTGGTCTGTCACTATGGCAGCCAGAGGGATGGGGGCAGGTTGCTGGTCCGTCAGCCACTTCTGGTAGACCAAGTCAAGGTAACAGTGCATCCGGGCCACTTGGTTGGGAGTGAAATGGTTGGTGCAGTTGTCATCTGATGTGATGCAATGAAAGGAAAAAGCCCAGGTTAGAGTCGCAGATCATGTTCAAACACTAGCTTTCATCTAACTTCCTTGTTAATCACATGGTTAGAAATAATTAGGTTTATTGCAGACATCTGAGAGGAGGGTCAGGGTTAGGGTTAGAGGAGCTGAGATAACACCCTGTAAATGCAACAGCAATGTCCTTTATAAACCTTTAGGAGAGCATTAAAGGAAATCTGAGTTTATCAGGCAACACTCAGATCTAATGCTGTAGCTCAGGGGTTATTTTGGATGAAAATTACCATAATGATCATATCATTCTGCTCTAAAGATACATTGACAAATGGGTGATTTAGGGACAGGTTGTCTTGAGCAAAAACTGTCATTCAGATGACAAATATATCTGCATATAAATGCAGATTCTGTACGCAACAGAAACACATTTTGGTATCTGAAGCGTCTGGTTTTCGTTTGTAGTCTGTAGTCTGAGTGATATGGATCAATCATGTTTGAGAGGCTTTGATTGCATACAGGTAAACAGTCCTTGTAGAGAGCAAAAGAGGCGGAACGTATTGGCTGAAATGCAGTCTTGAAACCAATCCGCTACCATCTGAGAACACTGTAGCTTTTTACTGGCCTTTTTTAAAAAAAATGTTTGCATTCATACGCAAATATCTCGAGATAGAGTTTAGCCAAAATGCAGTCTTGACCAATTTCTCATGTCTCAAGTTGCTAAGCGGACTGTAAACAATGACCAGCGCATGGAGAAGGAAGTCTTAGCCCAGATATCTGCTGGCTACACTGCTGAAATATTTTCGATAATACAATGTGGATACACTGACATTTGTTATTCTGACGCTGTTTTGAGAGAAAATGATGCATATGATGCTGAAACTGGCAGAAATTTTAAAAAAAGTCTTCACAAAATAAATTTATAAAGTAATGCAAGTTATTTGTATGAAGTATGCACAGTAGTTGTACCTGCTTGTGTTGCTGTGTATTACACATGTCCAGAGAAACATTACTTTTCCATAACAGCCTCACATCTGTCCACTCGATCATATCATTTCCCCAACAAATGATATAGATTAAAGACTGTTGTAACCAAGAACCATGTGTTTGTATTCTAGCTGAAATTTGTCCTGCACAAAAAAGCACTGCTTCTAATTATGCAGTCGGATGTTAGACAGTACGTCTGTTTCATGTCCTCCTTCATCACTATTCTGATAATGTACAGTGTATATACAACAATGCTGTGTAACTGACTTGTTCTGCGGGTCACTGATCATTTTCAACATGTCTGACAGCATGCCTGCAAGTAAGGAAACTGAATAATGTTTATTCATGGTACCTGTGTAACTCATGTAATTGCTATACGGTGTGTCTTGGTACATGGTGACTCCACAGGTATCATTGACGGCTCCAGGGTCGTGGCAGGCTTTGGATTTGGGTGTTGGTGCAGTGTCAGCACACAGATCTCCTGTCTCCATGGATGGGGTGGTCTCCTGCAAGTGCATATGACAAAACAAATAGCAGATGATCTCAGAGAAAGTGTGGACACTTTACAGACAACAGACGAAGAACGACCCCTTTTATATTTAGCTGAACGTATATAATTCAAATGATTAAAAATATCAGCAGGTTCATATTAAGCATGTGGCAAGTGTAGACATAAAGACTGAAAAAGACACAGATACAGAACAATAGAAATTTGATGAGAAAAAATTCCCAAAAAGGAAATGCAGCACAGCTTTGCATCATGAAAACATCGTCCTATGTAGTATTATCAAGAGGAGAAGATTTAACAGTCCTACCTGACATGGGTCATCGCAGGAGTCCCGCTCGCTCACCCCCTTGAAGACATGGTACAGTCCAAAGATGTGGCCCATCTCATGGATCATGGTGTTGTGGTGGCCCATAGTACCAAAGTAGGATGGGTTCAGCACCATCCCACCTGAGGACAACAGATCAAATTCACAGTATGGGTCATAATATTATTATTATCTAGATATTTTTCACTTTTATAAGATAGTCCGTCACAGCAAATACATTTCTAGTGACTGAAAAGTGAGAAAGGGCATGTGAGTCTTCACGAGATGCAAATCTAAAATTGCTCTCTCTTTCAGATCTGCAACACCTCATTCCACCACTTTGATGTGATGGAATGATTCGTAAAACTGTTTTTCAACAACTGAGCCAGTTCAGTGCCCTTTGGCAAGACAATAAAGGAAATCCCCAGATTCAGCTTCTGTTCTGCATCTAAGAACATGAAACCATGTTCAGATGCATTACATATGACTGCACTGTAGGTAAATTTTTTTTAAAAATTCAAAGCCCAGGGAGGGGGTTAATATTCCAAGATAAAACTCTGAATTTCTGAGATTAAAGTCATAAATTTGTGAGAAAAAAGATAGGAAATTCTCTTTGATTCATTGTAAGAATTTTTTATAAGGTTTCAGGAGCACAAAACAAATCAACTGATCCCAAACAAATGTGGTATTTTCTGTGAAAGTCCAGATCCTAGCTACCACCTGTGTCTATCCAACTCCAGGTTAAGGCCTATACTCTGTGCCACCACAGCAAGCTGGAATCTCCAAAAGAGAAACAGACCTCCATGGTAAACGACTGAGCTCTGTGACATTTTAAACCAATTAGGAATGAAGTAAAACTTAAGTACTTTAATCCCAAAACAGGAAATAGGATAAGGTAAGGTGGCTACGGGTGGACATGGGTTGTTTTTGCCTGCTTTCAATATAGAGGAATGCTCTGCCAAAACCTTGTATTCACCACTTTGCCTCATTTTCCTAATAACTGGCAACTTTTACCACTGTTTTATCTTTTACATGAGAAGTTTAATGGCCTTGGAGCCAACATGTGCCACTGAAAATGCACTAAAATATACCTACTACTCTCAACACCAAAGCCACTAAAGATGATCAGAAAGAAAACATCTAAATCAATCTTATGGACAAAGATGCATTAATGTTATGAACTTCATACATTATATATAGAAAATAAACCACCAATATTAAAAGACTGATACTAGGCTGCATGAGTCGGTTTACGGTGCAGCAGAATGTTTAAAGTAAAGTGCTTTGAAGGTGTCATACAGTAGGTATCATAAGTCCATTTGCATATAAAAAGGTGGGATATGAATTCTGTGTGACCTACACTTAACACAATGTAATGGTAGGTAGGCAGGCTGGATTCAGACAGACAGATCATAATGAGAAAACAGAAGGAAAATCAGACATCCTGTCTAATCATGAATGGTTGCTTGGAAAAGCATTCTTTAACAAGCCTGCGTGGAAGAACACAGTGCATGGAAAAATACCATTGTTACGTTTCCATAAGCACACTAAATTACTTTTCTAATAATGATGATAGGACCTCTACATCCGCTCTGAAGTACATGTTAAGTCTGTGTACTAACATGCTTTTTGCTTGGATCTTGTGTGTATCCTCTGCCCCTTGCTTAAGGTTATGATTTAAGTGCTGTTTATTGGTCTGTCTGTTAGGGGAGACCAGGGATAGCTGTAACATGGGTGATAGCACCTTCAATTCCTCCAATCAGAAACAGGCTAGAGTAATGAAACTCACTCTGCACATGCTCAGTTAGATTGCCCTTTTGCTTAGAAAGAAGGAGCCACATTTGAAGCTTCCAGAGTAAGGATGTCAATGTGCTCAAACAGCTAACCACTGAGAATAATTTTGACCAGTGACTACACTATATTTTGCTGCTCTTCAGTTTACTGCACTGCACACTACCTGGATCTGGTTGGAGACAGACAGCCGGCTCGCCGCATTACCACACAGAAACATAGTGCCCACCCTCGGGTCTCCAGTGGTCAGCCAGCCTTGGCCACTCTGCACTGTGCACCAGCCAGGTCAGGTGGGAGCTAGCTAGCAGCAGCACTCATTCTGCAATTACCGCTAGTAATGCCGTCCCAACCTGACAGCATTGCTGTGGAAACATTGTGCCCACTTTTCAGTCTCCTACTGGGTCACCCCGCCTCAAAATTGAGCTGCCTATAATCGCAAATGAGTGGCGTTGTAAGCTAGCTCCCACCTGACCCAGGTGTTGCGCAGTGCGGAGAAGCCAAGGCTACCGTCAGCTAACCAACATAGAACAAACAATAGGATACAGGCACTAAGTTTCTGCATGCTAATGCAGCTAGCTGGCAGTCTGTCCGCAAAGACCTTCATACAGATTGTGCTTTAAATTGCAGTGCTAAAGCTCACAATGAATTAATGGAAAGCCTATTTTATCTCCCGCCACTTTCTGTTTTTCTTTTTTTCCTTAAAAATTAATTGGTTAGTTATTGGTTAAAGGGTGTCAAAATTAAGAGAAACTGACATCCCTATTCCAAAGAAAGTTTTTTAGAAAAAGTTTTTTTTGTTTGTTTGTTTTGTTTTGTTTTTATTTAGGTAAAAATTAAACTTCTCTATCAGTGTATTTTTTGGATACTGTTCTGAAATTAAATTTCTAATAATCCAAGCAAGTATAATTAGAATGTTTTTAAGCTAAAATTAGAATTGACAAACATGTTAAACTAGTAGTCAGGCTTGTTGACATGAGATGAAAACATGACTAATGATACAATAACGCCTTGTTACAACTGTCCCTGGTCTCCCCTAGTTGACAGGATATCTCAAAATACGTTCACAGATCTCAATAAAATTTGGTAGGAGGTTTGTTCATGCAAGAGCAAGAGATTTGTTTTGCTGTGGATTTTCTAAAATGTTTTTTAACAGGACAAGATGATGCATTGTTGGATATTTTTTTACTAATGTACCTCTCTGAACGAAATATAATTCTGTCAGTATTTTCATGCAGGTTCAGGTGCGGATTAAGACAAATCTATATATTTTATACTATTAAAGAAAAACAACAAAACAAATTTAATTAGAAAATGACGGGCAAATAAAAATACAAATCATTAACAAAGTATTCCAAAGACAGCAATTTTAAAATCAGCTACGGTTTTGGGGCTATGGTGAATTCTTACAAAAATTGCCTAAAAGTGGAGATACATGTTTTCTGCAGCATGCTGATAATCGCGGAATCAAGAACAGACATGACAGTTATTGGTTTTCTAATTAGAAACAGCGTGTTCAGTGGTGGAGACTTTGAACAATGAAGACATTAAATACGAAGACACTAAACAACAGGGCCTCCGGAGACGACTTGTCATCTGCTAACTTGTTTTTAAACAGGGACAGATGCTGAGCAACAGAAACAAATGTCATGTGGGAGACATTCAGCGGAGGACTAAATTCAACAGTTTAATTCGAAAATATAACATCTACTCTGGCAATAAGACTGGTAGCATCAAATCATCCCCATTTAAATTAATAATTATCCCGAGCCCATACGTCTACAGAACAACAACATATTACATTAGATAATAATCAGTTATATTTGATTCTGAACAAACAACAACAAGGTATGTTATTGCCCCAAAATTGAACAGCTGGACACTAGAAAAATAATGAAAAGTTTAAGCCTAATTTTGCTGTTTGATACACTGTGATCACAGGGAGTTGTACACTGTGTGCTCCCCTTGCCTGAGATGTCCAGCTCCTCTGGTGGTGGCGTGAGCAAAAACATGTATATTATATTAATATTCAACTTTGATTAAATATAGTTTGGCAAAGAGCTTTGTTCTCCCCTTTCACATCAAATAAGTCAAAAAATGCAAAGAAATTTAATCTTAAGACAGAAATAGGAAAGATCTTTTGCATCGTTGCAACCAGTTTTCAAGATCAATGGTGACAACATTTTCATATGCTAAATGCCAGTGCAAATATAAACCTTTTTATTGTTTATTTGATAATGCAGGTGTTTTGCTTCGATTTTGCTGTGTGAGCATTTTGGCACACTTTCATGGTAATTTGATTAATGTATTGTGGACATAAGACGACACCTGTATTTTGCTGATAAGGCTACAACTAACAATTACTTTCATTAAATCAGCCACTTATGTTTTTAATTTCTCAATTATCAATTGGGGTTTATTAAATTTCTAAACACCAAATGCCCAGGAAAAGTTTCCAGAGCTCATAGTGACATTATAATCAAATTAAACTGCTTATTTAATCTGAGAGTCAAAAGTATAACTATTATAAACCTAATTATATGGAAAATTGGCTTAAAATATTAATAATCAATTAATTGTCAATCATAAAATCAATCACTTTTGGTGGAATTAATCTAATCATTCCATCACCAGTTTATGCAGGGTAAAACAATAGAAAGCACCATTGTTTAATTTGCTGTTTCTTTAACTTAGTCATACTCAGTATCCATTATATAATGCATTTGTGACTGTGAGTAAATAAAAATCCCATCTGCTATTTAACAGCCTGTTTTCGATGCAGGGATTCACCAAGGTGCTGGAAATGCTACAAGTAGCAGCACTGCACAGATTGTGTTTGTTATGTGGGGACATGTGAGTTCTTCCAGAGAGATAAATGCTTCCACTGGAGGTACATCTACCCCACGAGTCTCCTACTTTGGATTCCACTCACTACTTTGTACTAGCACAAGAAGAAAACAAAGTGCATAAATAAATAAAGAACAGCTGGCAAGTGGGCATGGGTGGCAACAATGGTACAGAGCCCACACTGCCGTTTGTTTGTTTGGTTGTTGTTGGGTTGATTAGCCTTTTCCAGTGGAAAGGGCCTAATGATTGGAAGAGGAAAGAGGCAATGTGCCGGGAAAATATCTGCCAGCTCCAATTGCTCTCCCCATCTCGTTTGGATATCGCCAAAGCAGACAACAAAGGATGGAGGGCAAGGGAAGGGATGAAGGGGTGAATAAAAATGAGAAAGACAGAGAAAGAGAAACAGGATTATAGATTACTTGCTGGATTATAGTAAGAAAAACTAATGACAAAACTTAAAAAGGAGGGGGGAATAAAAAGGGAGACAGAAAACAGAGGAATAAAGACAGACGTAAGAGACGTGACGTTTATGTTTAATACACAGTATGATGTAATTTAACCTGCCTTGGTGGGTAAGAGCTTCCTTTGCCCATGGCCAGGTTGCTGCTCCTGCCAGCTCTTCATGCACTGAGTTGCTTGCAAAGAAAACATTGAGTGTGTCAGTGCCGCTCAGGTGAAGCTCCTCCTTTAGCTCTTTCACACTCATGTAGGCCCTGTGGAAATGGAAAAAGAGAAAACATGAAAATATTATGACACTAATATCATAATTTTCAATATAGTTACGTTGTACTAAACATTTATAAATGCCTAGTAGACTTAACAGGTAATGCCAGAGATGGGACCAAATTATTGTTTTGCAAGTCACAAGTAAGTTTCAAGTCTTTGCACTTAAGTCCAAAGGCAAGGCCCAAGTCATGGTTGACCAGTCCCAAGTCAACTCCCAAGTAAAGACAGACAAGTTCTGATTCAAGTCCCAAGTCCTAAGCTTTGAAATTTCCAGTCTTAAACAAGTCATAATGTGCTCTTCATCAAATGTAATGGCATTTTAACAACAAAATTATAATGTAATCAATTCACAATAATCATAGATGCTTTTAAAAATGTGTACTTATTTGTTAAAACCAGTTTGTTAAATCTCTGTCTGTAATGTTTGACCATTTGCATTGCATTTTGCACACTGTAATCCATTTTCGTTGACCACCACATAGTTATGTATTTGAATAAAATTATCTTCTGTACAATTTTTCATACTGGTGCTAAGTAACCTAACTTCATTGTTGTCTCCTGTAGGGTTGCTATGGTATGAGATTTTCACGGTACGATAACCCTCTCAGAAAATATCGCAGTTTCAGGGTATTACAGAATTTATATTATCAATTAGAATGACCCTTAATGGAATGAAAACAGAAGGGTTATTTTTGTAATGTTTATTACTATAACTGAAACTTGAAACCATTTTGTTAATGTTAGTAGGTGTAAAAAGTATCCCCTTTGAAAATAACTAAAATAAAGGGGAGATTCACCGTCCAGTTACATTTTTTTTTATATCATAGATAAGCAAACGTACACGGCATGAAAACCATCAACTTATCGCAATATACCTAGCGGTGGAATCCGACTTACAAAGTGGATCTGTGGAATTAAGCGTCGACTTGCTGGGTATGAACATTAGTAACATAAGCTAATTCAGGAAATAAAGGGAAATTGTGTCATTGCACATTCTTTAAATAACATACTTTTTAATCTTTGGGTTTGGAGGAAGGTATCCAAGTGAAGGCACAAGTCATTCGTGTCAAAGTCCAAGTTGATTTGCAAGTCTTTTTTGATTTTGTCAAATCGAGTCACCAAATTGGTGACTCGAGTTTGACTTGTGTCCAAGTCATGTCACTCAAGTCCACACCTCTGGTTAATACTACACAGTAATTTAATATGCAAATAATGTATGACTATAAGCATTCATAAAACTGAGTGGAAACAGTAAATCCAAAGTTATACGTGTCCTTTGTAAATCAATGGACACAATGCTCCACACTGCACACTGCATGAGCAAAACCACGTAGAAACTCTAACTGAGTAATGTGACCACGTATACCAGTTTAACTTAATATTTTGAACTAAAAAGAACTATTATCTTGTTTTCTTAGCAAATGAAGATGAGCTAATTGGAAAGTAAGAACTTGCAGATCAGGCTGACTCCTGTTACTGTTCTGAAAATAAGCCTGGCCATACAACGTTACACCAGATATACTGAATGAGAATACTTTTAGTTTGTGTGTACAGACCTTAACATAAAAAAGCATTTCCAACATTTTTTGGTAGGTCAGTCTTTTACTTTTGAAAATAAAATGAGCTACATAGGTTATAGTCTTTAAACATAGCGTATTGTTATGCTAATGGAGTTTAATGTCTATGTTCTTATTACAGAAAAAGATAAGTGAAACAACAATCCAATTTCAAAACATAGCACATTAAAGAAATATTTCAACATTTTTAAAAATATGCCTGTTGCCTGTCTTACCAGAAGTTGGAAGAGTTTGAGAGCTTGGTTCAGGACATATTTAGCCTAGCTTAGCGCTGGTAGCGGAGAATGCTGCTGCATTGTGTTCTCAAAAAAAGGGGAGGGAATAGAGAAAAATATACCTTTCAACGGTTTCAAAACTGTCTGTATTAACTCATTAGCCTACTCGATTCTTGTTAACTACATCCACAAGTCACAGCTGTTTCTTCAGAGTTAATGTGGAAAGTTTGCTAAGCTACCAACAACAGGACAGGACAGCTAAGGTGCTGTTTAAAGTTGTTCCCCTGGCCTAGCTGTTGTGGGTCAGTGGTCAGAAATGCCTCAGCCTGCGCAGTTAGCTCACCCTCAGACCACAGTTTCCTTCTTGGCCCAAGACAGCCCTGGTCCACCCACACAGGTGTTTTCACTTATGCTGCCTGATTAGACCTCTGCTAAGGACAGTGCAGGCAGGTTAGAGTGTGATTGATTAGCATCTCCCGTATGTTTAGTTGCATCTGTTAAGCCTTACTTAAAGGGATATACTTCAGTTGTTTAATTTCTAAAACCACTGGTTTAAATTTCTGCAAATTCAAGTTAAGAGTTCAGTATAGTGTAGTTACAGTATGGTAGGATATATACAGGCCGCAATGTGTAAATATTACAGCTCTGGAGTAAGACAAGTGTCAAGGCCCTAACATACTCGGGCGGAACGTACGCGGAACAGACTCCGCGGAGGTCCGCGCGGACTCAAAGCGGACATCCGCAAGCCCTGTGTGCGCAAAGCTCAGATTTTACGACCGCGCGGACTCCACTCCGCGCACCAGTGACTGCTCGGCATGTATTTTTCACATCGCGGGGATTTTTCACGGACATTTTTACAGGAAACTACAACGCGGAAGTGCGACTATGGAAGCCCAAATGACTGTGGACATTCCTCGCGGAGTCGGTTCCGCGTATGTTCCACCCAAGTATGTTCGGGCCTTTAGGGTACGGTTACACATGAGCGAAATTAACACCAGCAAATATTTGCCTCCTATTCACCAGTATTGCAGTCACCATTCAGCGGGTATGGAATATAAGAAAATGGAAAATGTACCACTGACATCATATTTCCTGGTATTCATTAGCAAGCTAGCTAATATTAGCTAGCTAGCAAACTAGCTTTCCATGTGGGTCACAACCAGTGCTGCCCACATTCACTGTTGCCAACTCCTCAGCAAGAAAAGTAGCTATTGGCTGTCCTAAAAGTCGCTAGAAGTCGCTAAATGACGTCATCGCCTAATTTGCATAATTGTCCATATGCATGTAATTGTAATGGCTGCTGAGAGAGGAATAAAAAATTATACATCGCTCTCCACTGACTTTGTATTGCGTGAAGGTGCCTTCTTGTCATTAACGTCTGGTAGCAAACAACACAAAAATACCTAAAAGCTGCTTTGTGGTGAGATGCACTAAAAACATGGTAAAGAATCCATAACTAAGTTACTACAAGCTGCCGAACCAAAAAAGTGAGCTTTTAAGCAATAGGGAGTGAGGCGTCAGCAGGAAGGGAAAATTGTGGTATCCTGACACTCAGTGTGCCTACATGCAGCAAGTACTTCTTACTATCTAAGTTATGTAAGGCCTGTGCTGTGTCTCAAATCGCGTACTTCTGTACACTTACTATTTTGAGTGCATAAGTGCGTTCACACTGAGAAGTATGAAAAAATGCAGTGCACTATGAGTACCCGGATGGTGCACTCAAAACGGTCAAAAAGTTAAGTGTGGAACTATGGACACTTCTCGCCCTCAATGGTCGCCATCTTGGCTACGTAGAGGAAGGGGAGGGACCACTTTTCAAACTGGAAATAGCGGCCGAGGACTGTGCGACCGTGAACGTTGCTGCATTGTACAAATACATGTGTTTTTTGCAGTAAGCACCACTATACTGTTGTCGGGTATAAGCCAGCAGTATGTTTATTGGGCTAATTTAGCAGTCTGTAATGATTTGGTACCCCGAACGATAACGCGAATACTAATGTTAGTTTGCTAACTAGCTAATTTGCGGTCGTCATTTCCGGTGAGTGCACAACGGCCATGTTTGGTTTGAGACAACACTACCCTGTCGAAATTTGCGCACAACGCCAATAAGTACATAGTGCACATAGTATACTACATGGAAGTGTACTTACGGAAGTATGTGATTTGAGACACACCACTGGTTTTAATTTTTGTTAGCTTAAATGATGAGCTTGTATGTCACTACTGGCCATTCAGTGGGATCATTTCTCCAAGATTAGCAAGGTAAAGTGAGGAGGACACTGAGATCGACAGACAATATTAGGTTTGTCAATGTAACATTTTCTCTCTGGTAGACATAAGGTATTAAAATAGTCCTTTGACATGCTGATATCTAATGTTTCTAGTGAGCTACAGCCATTTTGTTCGCATTTCAGCCCTTAGTTGCATAACGTGGTGACTAAGTTCCCAGTGGCCACTTGTGGTATTGCAGCAAAAAATCCCCTGCAGCCCAAAAAGCATTTTCCCCATAGACTACCATTGTAAAAGAGATGTCTGCTGACAGGACACCTCAAACTGCAAACACGGTCAATTATGATTCCTTTTGTTATGATTTTTTTTCATGGATGTTCGATATTTGTAAAACTTTCCTTGAGCCAGAGGAAAAAAAAAAAAAAAAAAAGATTTAACAATATGTGATATCATCACAATGTAAAGTCTATGAACTGAGTGGGAATTTGTGGGCGGAGCTAGCAGGAGAGAAACTACTGCGCATATTCAGTCAGCCACATATATTTTTGGTGTATGCGCAAGGTGAGCGACTCCACTGCACATGCTTAGAGCTTTTATGCTAAGCTAAATAATCCTGCAGGACAGTCTTCACATCTATCCCACAGACTGAGGGCATATAAGTGTATTTTCCAAAATGTGAGAGAATTCCTTTAGGTGTGGAGACAGTGAGACATAATTTCTGCTCAGGCTGGTTCGTGCAGCTTAATATTGTGAGTGAATGTCAACGTGTATTCTTGGTGCAGGGCATCTCTTTAGCAGACGACAGTTTGCTTCAATCTGTCAACATCTCTCTCTGCCCCCTGTGTAGCTTCCAAATCATAATTGTTTGAATTGGTCAGGGTACTTCAAACCACTGCCCCCCACAGCCCACCACCCCCCCACCTCTTTCTCTCTCTGACTGTGATAAATTACCCTGGCGGCACTTTGATGTGTGAAGCCGACTTTGTTTTTCCCTGGCTGCGGTGATGTCACATGTCATTTCTCTCCTTTGCTTTCATAGCTGGAAAGCTTTTGCACCCATCACTGTTAGGCCTTACTGGGTCTGAGAGCCTTGCAGTGGGGTCTCACTGGCTGCCCAGTTCGTGCATGCCAGACAGTTAGGGCTTTTAGCTGAGCCTCCTATGGTTTTCTGGAGCACTACAACCGCTTGATGAAAAAACAAAATCTGGCTGTCAGTGTACGGGACTCTGTGTGTCTGTGTGTATGCATTTCTTTGCATCTGCTTTATGTACGGGGTAATAAATACCAACAGTGCCAAGTCAACCTGTGGTGCATCAGTATAGTGTTGGGTCAAATCAGTTCATATTTACAAAAATACATTCAGTTGAATGTATGAATCATACATAATTTTGTTTGAAAAGTCTTGTTTTCTTTCATCTCACACAGGCAAAGCTTTGGATTTAAGTGTTTTTCAGTGATTATAACGTAATGGATTATTGTTTCATCTTGTACTTACCAAGCAGAGAGGTTTTATGTGATCAAATTCAGCTGTGAGGCTAACTTTGTTAAAATTACTAAGCCATACTTTAATCTTTACCTCAGCCACTTCAAGTGTATTTGGATGATTTGTTTTATGTTGGTTTCTTAAAAAGTAGTAAAGGTTTATGCTTTTGATCAAGCTCAGCTGTAGGGCTACATTTACAAATATTACTTAAACATGCTTAAATCCTAAGAGATTAAAAAGTGCTCGTTTATATCATCAGAAATATAATTTGTTTGACTGCTCGTTAAAAATACTTCAGCTTTGGCTCAGCGCTGCCTACATTGTTCCAACAGCCTGAAGGATAGTCAGGTGAGCTTGTGACCGTAACATCTCAGCTTTCAACAGGGAAAAATCTAGATGGATGAAATGACAAAGCAGCAGTCCCTGTTCTCCCATACACTACATTCAATGTACCATTAAGTGAGGCACTTCGCCTCTAAATTGGTCCAAAGGTGTTACTCAGCAGCCAAGAGTCCTGCATGTGTGTAATCCTCGCCTGAATGCAAGCCCTCCCTGAGTGCATGTGTTGTAGCCTACTGTAAATAAGAATGTGTTTTCTCAGGCACTTTGCCCGCCTAAATGAGGTTTAAGATTTAAGATGCTTCAGGGAAACCCTGCTCTCACTACATTACTGAAGCTGGGTTCAGCCGAGGCTGCGTGCAGTATCCATCACCCTGGGCTGTGCAATTACAAGTGACAGAAAGTTGACCACTAAAGAGTTGACTCTTCAACTTCTGAGACTCAGAGGATGCCTCGATGGAAGTCTAAGTCAGACCTGGCAAAAAATAAATGGCTCTACATGATTGAAGTGAAAACCATGGTTATGAATTAACAAAATTACCATTTGTGGGCGAGTCAAACACAGCGTGAATCAACAGCAGAGTCAGCATTAGCACTGTCACCATATAAAACCGTTGATGTGTGTCCACTTTAAATATTATTGTTGACAAGTCAGTTACTTTGAAACCTCAAGAATTAGGAGACGGACTCTAAAAATATCACACCAACAACAGTCAAACATTTTAATATATTATATACTTTACTGTGCACTTAACTTGCATTTGTGCAATGTTACGTGCTGATATAAAGTAAATACAAAGCATCTACAATCCAAACAGTTGCTCCTAAGGGCTTGATGAATGCAGTGCTAGAAGAAGATACCAGCACTTACAGGTAATATATTAAACGTCACTTTTATTGCTTGAGTGCAGACTTGTTTGGTGCAGAAGCGTACAACCACACACTGAGAACTAGGGTTAGAGCTATACATTGGTTTTAAGGTATGCAGAGATACAAAAGTAGACGGTCATCATACCGTGTACATTTGCTTATTTATGATGTTGAGAAGAAAATGCAACTGGATGGATAATGTCCCCTTTATTTTAGTTATTTTTAAAAGGGGAGACTTTCTACATATACTTCCATTAACAAAATCATTTCAAGTTTCAATTATAGTCATAAAACATTTGTTCAACCAAAAATAACCCTTCCATTTTCATTCCTTTAAGGGTTATTCTGACTGATAATAATATAATTCTGTAATACCGTGAAACCGCAATGTTTTCTGAGTTGGTTATCAGACAAATCTCATACCGCTACAATCCTACTGAGAACCAGTCACCTACAACCAGCTGCCCTGAACAGCAACTGTCCAATCATAGCTTAGCAATCGTAATTAAGCCTCGGCTTTCTCAGTAGGTTGAAGCGGTGTATGTACGGGTAGAAAGTGAAGTTAGAGTGATACTCTATCTAAGGCCTCATTTACACCGCAAGCGATGCGTTCACAAAGCAGTCGCGAAACGGTTCCACAAGCGTGGCGGCAGCACATGTGTATTCACACCAAAACCGAACAGACGCGTTGCGCAGCAGCCACTGCTGTCCCGTCAAAATACAAACCACACCCGAACAGTTGGTGGCATTAGTGCACCATGTTTGCAAATCTCCAATAAACCCCAAAGAAGAAGAAGGAGTGAGTTTGGACCCAAAGCCCAGGTTGGACAGGTTCGCACGCCAGTGATTACTCCAACGCATTTCATACATATTATGTTGTGGGGTTACGGGAAAAAAAAGCAATGTTCATGGTAGCTCATCCACAGTGTAGTATTTTTCAACTGTGAGAAGCCAGTCTTGGATGCTTTTAGCATTTGCAGAAGTGTTAGCAGCTCTGTCCTGCTTTTTATTTGATTTGGGGAAGCTTACACCTGAGCAACCCATGTATACTGTATATAGCCATCAAATGCCCATTTAACCCCCATTAACAGAGCTATCATTTTCAGCCAGCTGGAAACAGTGAAAAGTCAGCTGGAGCTGGAGCAGGAACTTACGATGGCTTAATTAGGTAGCTAGCTACAGCTGATAAAAATCTGCTAGCAACAGTTTACATTTTGACCAGCAAAACCTGCTAAAATTGAAAAGCAGCTTTTATCTACTTTTTGTCTAAAATCAAGGACCTATTATTTCAAGAATTTCTACAAATTTTGATGGTAGTGTTCCACTCCATAGGCTGTGGGGTGGACATAGCATCCAGGTCTGAAAAGTAAAGCAAGTGTGAGGTGCCTTAAACCTGCATTCTTTCTATTGGCTAGCAGGAGACGACTGCACTGGTTGCAAACATAGACTATGAAAATAATGGAGGCAGCTACCATGACGTCATCCACTGTGGAGTTCAGCATCGTCATCTTAAGTTTGTTGGAGCCATAAGTGACCATATTTGGCCAGTGCTGTGGAGGAGTGAGGGGTGGATCTGACTGAAAAGTTGAGGAAGCTATCAGTGGCCCATCATTAATTATATGTCATTGTAAGCCTTAATAAAATGTAAACAGGTGAATTATATAAAAATTCACCCCAGTTGTCATGAATGTTGGAATTAGCTATAGAGACCAAACTGTTTTTTGTACCAGGCTGTAAACTTGTTTATTTCTGCTGTAAAGTTGGGCATTTTAACATAGGCATCTATAGGGATTGACTGGGACCTGGAGTCAGCCTCAAGTGGCCATTTAAAGAACTGCAGTTTTGGGCACTTCAATTTTAGCTTAATTTTGCGGGCCCGGACGTTGCTGCTTGGTTGCAAAAACAAGTGTGCCTGTACAGTCTAGGAAGAAATGGTCCTACTTCTCACTATGACCAGCTGTGACAACGTCACAAAGTCTGTGCTTGTGTCTGCATGTGTGTGTGTGTGTGTGTGTGTGTGTGTGTGTGTCATAGTGGCAAAATGTGGTATTGTGGTAATGTGGTATTTTGGAAGGTGTTTCTGTTTGTCTGTCCGTCTGTCTGTCTGTGAACAGACTTTGTAAACATGGTGATGTCACAATCGTTAAAGATGAAGTCATGAAATTTTACAGGTGTGTAGTTGAGATTAAAATGAAGCTTGTTCAAAGATGGGTGTGGTCCAAGCAAGGGGGCCAGAAGTAGGGGAGTAGGAAATAGGGACGGGACCATTGGCCTCCCCACTTTATGCCCCTGGCTCACAATACTTTACAGGTGTGTAGCTGAGATCACAATGACAGCTGAGTTCAAAGATGGGTGTGGCCCGGGCAAGGGTGCCAAAAGTAGGGCGGTGGAAAGTAGGAAAGAGGCTATCAGTAGTGTCCTCAAAGATGGCGACCACCAAAATGCTGAACTTTAGGCCTCATAACGGTAGTTCACACAACAATGGATGATGTCTAGGTGGCTACATTTACTTCTTTATACAGTCTACTGAGCTGCCGTTATCTTTGCAAACTGCATGTGTCATGCAAGAACACAAAGCTTGACATGTATAGCAACTTTAACTGAGGAGGATGGGGCTTAGCAAATAGTCAGTTCCAATATTATGGCCTCGTAAACTTACATGCCGTGGCTCACACTCACTAGCATAGAAAACATAAGGCAGGCATAATCCATGGATCAATTGTAAGATGCATTCACTGTTCTGGGAAACATTGGAGTTATGTTTTTATTAGTGAATAAAACATGACCACAATAAAACTTGACCTGAATAAAACTTAAGATTCACGTTCACGTAAAGCATCAAACAAGGTTGGAACGGGATAGTTCTTTCAGGGGAGTTGCCTGGAGCTCTTTGCACACAAGTGCACTGTCCAGGAGTAACTAACAAAAAACTTTCCGCGAATCCTGGACATGTGTCTCAGCATAAATGGACGTGATGTCCCCCACCACCCCATCACTCCCTCTCCACCCTTGCCTCTCTCTCTGTGTCCATCTTTCCCCTTCCCGCTCAATTTCTTTATTGTAATGCCAGAATCTGCAGTGTACCTGGCCATCGCTCTAGAACTGGCTCTCAACAACAAATTTGTGTTGTGACAGCAGCTGGCTTCAAAAACCTCTGGCCCTGTACTGGCCAGCAGCAGCTGCACACATATAGGGTCCCACAATCTGAATACCTGGCCAAGAGCTCAGAGAGAAGGGGGGGGGGGGATATCAAAAACCCAGATCCCAAACATAAAAATGGTTCAGTGCTCTACAAATGCCAGCAAAATGTCATCCTCACATTAATTGTCTCTCCGCCTGAGAAAGTTGCGAGTTGGGATCCAGGGACACACATGCATGCAGGCATGTTGAAGCACTCGCACACATGAGCATTTTCAACAAGCTGAGGTCAAGACCTTTCCAGAGGACCTACACTACTGTTAGTCTACTGGGCCCACTTTTACTACACTCTGGTTTCCTGTGTATTGGCTCTTCATGTTGTTTTAAGTGGGGGGTCAGGAGCTTATAGACAGGAACTCTGGCAAGATTCACTGCAGGAGTTACATCACTGTGTAGAAGTACACACATACTGTGACTTTTGAGTTTTGCTTTCAAAATCTGAACAGCAGAGGCCTTATTTATGGAAGTCTCTCATGCAAAAACATTCTGCACAAAACCAGATCAAATCCAGAGCCATGATTTATAAAAGCGTGCTCACATCAACATCAACACATTACATTGATCTCTCCAATCCTCTGTCATATATCAAACTAAAACGGATTCTAGTGATTACCCAAAGGTAAGTGTGGTGGATATATTTCCATTTGTTCTTTGGAATATCTTTTGCAATAACCATCAAATTAAAACAAGAATAAATCACAGAGCATTTTATATAATTGAGGCCAAAGGACCAGACCCCTGTTTGTGCAAAACAACAGAGCAGAGTGCTGTCTGCTGTCCAGCTTTTTTCATTAGTGTCCATCTCCTCTCTGCAGGGTAGAGAGCTCAGGCTGAGCAGAGGGAACATCTGACCATAACAACTACCGAACCAAATTTTTTTTCCTGTCTGTCTTGCAGTGTCCATCCCACCAAGCTCGTGACAGGACAACATAAATTAACATTTACTTATGACACACTTGAAAAGCTTCCTGCATATGGCCAAGCAATGAGACCACACGCATGCAAGCCAACTTTGTCTTTTTTTTTTTTGTCTTACTTTTACCTAACTTTAACCTGTGTCTTCCAGGGGGAGTCAACCAAGCACCAGGTTCTTTTTCAGCAACAGGCCGTTTTACATTCACACAGCTGCTCAAATTCACACCTGGAAGCTGCAAAGTACAACCACAGTCTCCTTCTGTTTGCCATTTGGAGCTGTTCAGTTCAACTTGTCTCCTTCTGTTGGCCATTGAAACAGTTAGAGGTTAGGATCCTTGCTCAAGGGCACTTAGTGTTTTAGGCTGGGAAAGTGTAAGTAGCTATAAAGTCCAAGTTACTTCAAGTATTTCAGCTGCGGACCTTCTGGTCACAGGCATACTTCGCTAACCTTTCGGCTGCTACTACATCAGCAAAAGTTGAAACAGCCATAAAGGATCCTTGGAATAGGAGGTGATTGTTGCCCTTCGAACACCTTCCTTTCTTCTTTTTCACCAGGAGAAAATAAACATAGCAGTGAAGTGTTTCGTTGTACTACCTCACTACTTCATGGAAAAATAGAGGTTGTTGCTGGAAATGTTACATAATTTTGACAGGAGCTGCGCCACTCAAACACTACTGGAAATGTAATTAAATCAGTAGCATCCCCCCAATGCCACAAACAAGATAGCTAAATTTGTATTTTACTTATTCAAGTTTTTAGCACATCCAATGGTCACTTATATTTGAAACTGTAACTTGGACAGAGGGATGGAAACCAAGAACTAGTTGTTGGTACCTCTTCCTGATTAATCTCTATAAACAGATAACTGCATGTAGGCAACGAGACAAGATTTTGGTATCAGAAGCATTCTGATTTCTGTTCGTAGTCCGTCTGTAGTCCGAGTCGTACTGACCAATTATGTTTGGGGGGCAGGTAAACAGTCTGTGTGAAGAGGCGTAACACATTGGCCAAAATTCAATCTTGGAACCCATCGGATACATCCTGACAACCGTTTATTGGCTGCTGCCCACAGAGGCTTAACGTTGTCAGATTGATAGACGATGGGTAAGAAAAATATCAATAATTTTCTGTTGGTATTTGATCATTTATTCGCTTGACAGAAGGCATTTTCCCCCTGTTAAAAAATTATTCATTATGTGTCTAGCCATCCACTTGTCGTAGTCTAACAACTATACGTGACCATAGTCAAGTAATTTCTTAAAGAATGTGAGAGTGTTTTCTGCCTCCCGATACCGTTTTTTATGCTTGTAAACACTGTGTTGCCTTCACTTTTTTTGTTTATATAAATATGATCAGAAACTAAAGGATTTGGGAGTTGGTCTTGAAATGAATGCCAAAGTTGTAATTGTTGATTTTAAGTCATCTGTGGTATTTGAATTTTTTATACCAATAGTGGAATAGCGAGCACGAAGTCTTGCCTGGTTCCAGGTTTGAATCAGAGTCCAAATAAGGTTTGAGTTGACTGATTTGTCTGGTATGGTGACATGAAACAGCGGTTCCTCAGTTAAAGTTAAAAAACAAAACAAAACAAAAAAACGATCCAATAAGCGCCACGGGTCTAAAACCATTGTCAAGCTGTTGTCAAGCGGTGTGTCGGAACCAATGAGGATTAATAACAACAATGGTCCATGTTATCAAGCTGTTCTAAATCAACATGTCTTTTCAATATCACCCAACATCATAGTTTGTTTTACTTTAATTCGCACTGCTCTTAAAAATCTGGTAAAACAAGTATGTTGGCTATGTACCAGTGTGCACTTAAAATGACTTTAGAGTCAGACGGATAAGTTGATCCTCCATGACTGATTTCCTTAATCAATCATGGAGGATCAACTTATCCATTCTGGCGCAATGTCAGACTGAAGCTGGAAACAAAGTTTTACAAGTCCGCTATTCTATCTGATATCAGGCAACACTGGGTCCACATAATGTTTACCAATATCTGACTCTTCTATTCCAAAAGAAGCCATAAATAGGTTGTTATTGACAAGTATTACACAAATATGTAGTGCAGTTTACTATTAAAATGCCTTTTTTGATAGGTGTGAACCAGAGATACAGTAAGTTATTATATACACTAGTTGAGTCCTTAAAAGATATGAAGATGGAAATTTCAACTTTTTGCTTTAGTTGCAAGGTTGGGATTTGAATTATGGCACAAGGAGTTGTAATAACAAATCCTGTAAATTGGTAAAGAGAGGTCCGTTTGACCAAAGTATAAATGGAAAAAATAGCTATTCTACTGGTTTAAAAAAACACATTAATACATCCTTGTGTTAAGCTGTCACATTCTGTCAACTTCAGACATCAAGCGCTAAATCGTTTTTAAAAAAAAAGCTCCTGTTCCCATGTTCTGTTTCCCTGTGGCCGAGTGTAAAGCTTGAGGTTACAATTTGGATTAAGGATGGGGTCTTTAAGAACTGGGGCCGACGACTTCATGGCGAGACTTCATGCAAGCTATTTGGAACTCTGCATGAGCCTGTCTGTCAGACCAAATGGAAGGCAGCGGGCTGCCGCTCGAGTTGTTTAGTAAAAATAAGTGTGTACTTTGGCCTCTTCACCCACCATCCCCACTTCACAGAGCTCTCTCTAAAACCACTGGGGAAAGTGAGAGTACCAATTTGTCCATGTAGCATGTTGAGCTGCTCATTGCACATCCCTGCTGAAGCACAATGCAGCGTGCTAAGGCAGATATTCACCTCATGGGGAGAAATAGTCCTATTAGTGGCCATTTAGGCGTCTTGCCTCTGGAAAAACATGTCTCTGCAACGATGTAGCCTTTTACATTTTCCTTCTGTCTTAATATGAATTAATATGGGCTATATTGATGGACTGACCATTATATATGAGTTGTAAAAGATAAGACCCTGGGTCGGTTTTTGCCAACTAATGTGTCCTTTTTATTCATGTACAATAATGATCATTGCTACCTAGAATTTTCATCACCATAAATTCTCAAATCAAGGCTTAGTCCCTAAATTACCTCAAGGGCAGAGAGTACTAGGCCTTTTTTCCTTATTTCCCTGCCCTCTGAAAAATGTAAACTCAACATTTATCTAAATTAACTTGGTAAAATCATAATTCCACAGCATTAATTCTATGAATACAACAACATTGTGATATCACACCCATCAATCTGCTGCTGGGTTTCTCTTCTCTTAGATAAATATTGTTTTAATGGACTTTTTTTCCAGTCGTATCCAGTATTATACAATTACTGAAACTCAACACTTCCTGCACAAATGTGTCCCATTCAGAGTCTTCCAATGGTTCTTTGGACATAATCCCTTTCTTTCCTAACTGGCTTTGAATGTTAAAATAAATCTTACGTTTAAGTTTCATTCACAGTAGCTTAAAGGCATAGTTCTCACTAAAATCCAAAAGACATATTTGTCCTCTTACCTGTAGTACTATTTATCAATCTAGATTGTTTTGATGTGAGTTTACTATTTCTTTCTCCCGAACTACACCCACATGTCACCGCACAGAAGGAAGCGTGCATCTACTGCTCACCTAGTACCACTGAACTGGCTAACATAAGAGTTCAGCCAAAGAGGAAGTCATTAATGTTCACATCTTACGTTACCACGAGCATGAGCCTCTAATCCATGAATAGATGCACACTTCCTTCTGCGTGGTGATACAGTTGGTTGGTGAAGTTCATGAGAAAGAAAACAGTTCCTACATGAAACTGCTCAAAACAAGGTCTGTGGATTATTTTGAGCAACCGGGTCATGATTTCTAAGGAGACAGTGCAGTTTTTCCAATGTATTTATTTTAGCGCTTTGAGCACCACAAGCAGAGTGCCATAGAGATGTCTATTATATTGGGGGGAAGCAGACATCTCTATAGACGATATCTCCAACACTCAGAAACTCACACCAAAACAATCTAGATTGATAAATAGCACTACAGGTAAGAGGACGAATATGTGTTTTTGATTTTGGGGTGAATTGTCTCTTTAAAAGATTAAAAAAAAAACTACATGTGGGAGCACTTGGAAGTCATTGAATAAATAGGGATGCACGATACATATCGGGCTGATAATGGGACATTTTTATAATTATGCATTATTCCGATACTTAAAATCATAGCTGATAAATAGAGCCGATAATATGAAACCAAACTGCTTTCACTGACTCAACAAGGGCAGCATCTACACACCTGATACAGTGGGTGATGGTACATGTACCTTTAAACTTTGTTTGCAGAGAGGAAGAACAACAACAACTGCAGTACGCTGTCAGGAGGGTAAAACATGTCACAGTGTGGATGTCTTTCACGGTTCCAGAGGAAGACAACAGGATTGCTCCGAGGGTCTGATATCTGACCCGCCACCACAGGTTAGACAAAACGCTGAAGGACCGACTCCAGATTGTTAGCACGAGCTTATTAGCAGCAGCGGCTTGCATCCAACACTAAGCTTTTCAAAGGCGCGACTCTGTTATTAAACTTATTAATAACTGCTAGCCATGTGATGCTACAGTTAGCGACTATTTGTATCATTACCTCTCTGGCTGCGTGTGTGTGAGTCACAGCCGCTTGTTTGTCTACACTCAGTTTTAATGTGTGAGGGGGATGAATATGGCTTCGCTATTCTACTTGGTAGTTGTAGGCTAGTCTACTGTGGAACAGTGAGGGTGTATTTATAAGAATGCAGAGTGACGATATAAACATTTCATACATCAGATGTAACACTGACCTGCCAATGTGCATTTAAGCAGTTCATATGAGTCAGCTGTCACTGTTTGTCTCTGTTAGTGGAGACTCCACTCTGCAGTGTAGTTTATACACTTTACTGACACACCAGAGAATTACACAGTAACGCTGGGCTTCACAATCTGTCTCCCTCTCACCGTTAACTATAAATTTAATTCATTATGTTCATCTGTAGTGTAGGGTTATATGGGGGCAGGGGCGTTGAGGGTAGGCTATTTGACAGTGCCCCAGAAAATCTCCCTCTTTTTCACAGCCTAATGTTAAAAGCTAAAATACCAAAATGTGAAATTATCGGTTTTTGTATCAGTTATCGGCCATGAGAAGCAGGTAATTATCGGTTATCGTATCAGTTGAAAGAATCCATATCTATGCATCCTTAAAATTAAACCAATATTTCTGTTACAAAAAGAAACTTAGAACAGCAGAGTGGTGTGACGTGACTTTAGTCTATTAACCTCACCTGTCAGGGGACTCAGGATCGAAGCAGGTCTTGAGGACATCAGTGACCTCGGGGTCACAGCAGTCTCCATCATCGTACTCATAGTGTATGCTGTTGCACTCCATGTTACAAACTCCATCCTGTCTCTTCCAGTTGTAGCAGGGCCCCAGTCTAAGGCAGTCCCCTCCATCATGGCCTGTCCTCGGGTGGTCGCACTCAGGGTCACATTGGCGGTTCCCAATCTTCCCAATTCGACAGTTGCTGAGGATGAACCGCTGTCTTAAGCTGGAATTTCTGACGCTGTGCACACTCAGATCCAGGGTGATGTTGTAAGGGTCAAAGGCCTCGGTTAGAGCCCGGTGCTGGAGCTGGATCTGGGCTTGTGACACGGTGGGGTTTTCACCATTGTCGTCAGAGAGGTTGACGATCCGGTATCGAACTTGCTTGGTGGCACGGAGCTCCCAGTTGTCGTTGTAGCCAGAGATGATGTCAGTGTTGTCGCAGGGGGTCAAGCCACAGGGTGGTGGGAGGAACGAGGAGACAAGTTCTTGTTCAGGGACAGGAGTGGTGATAATGGTCGGATGGAGGCCAACTTTGTGTGGAGTCCACAGCTCTTCCACCTTTAAGATAAAAGCAAAATTAATATAACAATTACTTTCATATCCAAACCAAATTCAATATATTACGATTAAACAAGTAATGCTGATAAATAATGCTTTATAATTTATAAGAGTTTATGATGATGATTGCTAAAAAAAAATCATTTCTACAAAGACTGAAAAACTGAAATTAACTATAGAGGGTTACATTAGTGAAGTCAGCCCACATCGCCAGCAGCGGCTCAGTTTTGTCAATTTGAAGTGGCCGCTTCAGCAGATCCTCGTGAGAGCGGGCGTAGCCCCACAAGACCACACCCCCTATGTGGCCCCTGAAGCTGTGTCCCTGATCTGATTGGTTACTGCCCAGGAAGAGGGTTCTGCACGTTTTCATGAAGGGACTGTAGAGATTCCCCAACTGCAGACTGCTCTCTCCCACCTGAGAGGAAAAGCAGAGGAGAAAGGGCAGCCAAGAAGAGAGAAAGAGGCAGAAACAAATGTATCTCCGTTTCATTATGTTACAGACATAATAAATGTTTGATGGTCACATCCAAAGACAATTTCCTTAATTTCATAGTAAAAAGAATATATTAGCAAGTCAGTCAGGGTTTACAGCTGCTGTTGTGGCAATGTCACTTGTTGAGCTCTCCATCTGGCTGTAAACAAAATTAAGGCATACTACATGCTGACTGCTGTATTCTCTGGCCCTGTTTACACCTGGTATTAACATGCACCTTAGATGATCGGATCACAGGTGGACAGCTTTAAGTACAGGTGTGAATGCACCAAATACACCCTTAATCTCAATGTCTTGAGACCCAATCACTCAGACCACATTCGAAGGTGGTCTGGGCTGCATGTGGCCACATTTTCTGAGCAGTGTATACGCTAATGTGACCTGGGCCACATGGAAGGACCACCTACTCAGCTGACCTCATGCTTAACTGACGCCCATATTGGATAAGAAAACTTTCTGTTGGTACTGTTACAGAGATGCAGAGCTGAAGGGCTGTCTCTAGAGCTACTCTACTCTCAGCCAAACAGTCAGTTAATCATCTTCCGCTTGATACAGATATGCAAAGATGATTCCTGGGTAATATGTATGTTGATGCTGTCTAATGTAAAGTCTCTATTTGACCATGTAATGACATGATACAATAAACAATAGCTATTTTAGCGGCAAAATCACTAGGGCCTGTAAAAATATAATGCACAGGGGCCCATCGTTACTACTTTATGCTACTGGGTGCAAGTATGTGTAAAGCACAATAAACCTCCTGCCGGTTAAAAACAACAACAACAACACATTTGGTCTTCGCAAACAGAAATCATGTATGTGTTTATTTGCATTTAGAGCAGGGTTTTCATACAGGTGGCCACTCGAGACATATGCGGAGACGCATTCTAATGGCAGGTGTGAACAGATAGCCTTAGGGGGCGATCACACCTACAAGGGCTAGAAACGAGACGCCAGTAAAACAATTGATTCCCTATGATACAACACGTCTGACTGGTTTTTAAGCATTTTTTATGACGAGCATCTTTCTGGCTTCTTTTTAGACGTGCGTTCTTTTTCTGGCGTCTTTTTAGACGTGCGTTTAGAGACGCTGAAAGTTGAAATAATCTCAACTTTTGGGCGTCAGGCGCCAGTATCACCACCAGCAGAGCAACAGCAAGTGCCCTCCTCCGTCTTGGGTCCATTTTCAATGTTTTGATCACCCGGTTGCACACGCACCCCTGCTCTACAGGCTCTCCTCGTAAGGAGCGCTCATTGAAAGCGCGTTTCAGGCATTTCAAGCATCTTTGAAGCATCCGCGTTTCTAGTGCCACCTGTAGATATGATCAGCCCCTTAGAGTTGTCCACTTGTGACCAGTTCACCCAAGATGAATGTTAATACCAGGTTACAATACCTGGTGTCAACCAGGTGCTCTGATTGGCTGACACTACAATAGCCTGCGCATTAATCAGGTGTCCTGTCCTCTGTCAAAAGAAAAAAAAACTGCTTGCATGTGAATATTATGATGCACTGATGATGGATGGTTAATGGGTGTGTTTGTTAATCAAAGTTAAATTATTTATAAGTGGAGGACAGACCAATGAGAAACTAGTATAGCGTCGCAATGTGTCTTACTACCTTTGTCTGCAACTGGCATGAATAGAAGTAGATGATGAAGAAATGAGCAGTATCATAAAAGCATTGAAGGTCATCCTTGACCTTGGACGTGGTTTGACAAAACAACCAAGGTCCACTTCCGAGTTTTTCCTAAGCTTTGAGATGTATCACTCAGACTTCATCAGATGGCGTTGGGTCATGAGGATGGCATAAAAAAACATTCTTGACTTTGGAAATAGATGAAGATCAGGTGATATGGGTGAAAGCTAGTACATGGATGTTGAGTTGGGGCTGCTTTGTCAAAATACTTTTATTGTATTTCAATGATCAGCAAGTTGAAAGTGAAGAGGTAAATGACCAAACTCAGCCAAACTATGAACCAAAGTTCAACCATACACTGAAACCACATACCTTAGCTCCATCAACATACAGGGTCATGTTGTGGCCGTTGTAAGTGGCCATCAGGTGAGTCCAGGCATTGGCTCTGTACCGCTGGTGGCTATAGACAGTGGTGGCTTTTACAGCTCGGTCTGTGCGAAGCGTGAAGTAGAACCGTGCGTCTTTGGCGCCAGCAGGTTCCACAGTGCGGATGCCTACCGACCAGCCCTTCTCACTCAGTGAATGGGAACAGTTGTCAAAAACACCTACGGCAAAGGGGCAAAGGGGGAATGGGGAAAAAGTAAAATATGTTATTTTGAAAGAGCACTGGTGGAAAAAACATGCAAATATTATCCTGCAAAGGACAGTAAATTTACAAATGGTCAATGCCCTTGGGGAAATTGAATAAATAAACACACAAACAAGCAATTTTTCCAAGTGATTGCAGTCCTGGGGACAACAGAGAAAGAGAGGTACTGAGAGGCTGAGACACACAGATAGAGAGAGTAGAGAATAGACAGAGCCAGAGACAGCGGGAGAGAACAGAGAGGGGAAGGAGGACGGAGGTATTTCACTCAGCCAAGGCAAGGCCCTGATGTTTCCATCTGCTGTTGCAACAGACACACAGATCCACATCTGCTCCCCAGATGTGTAACACTGGGACAGCGAGGGGTCAGGGAACCCCTTCACCCTCCTCAACGCTGTATGTGCATGTGTATATGTTTACATGCATATGTGTGCGTGAGTGTGTAACATGGGCAACTGTAGCAAAATATCCCCAAGGAGGTGAGCCAGTTTCATGGTTAAGCATTTAATTCAGTTAAGGGAAGCAGCGGTTGGAGGCCATAGCTTTGCCAAGTGAATTAGATTATACTGTACTACCAAATGTAATTACACTAATACATTACTATCAATCTGAACATATCTACAGTAACAAATGAAAAGCTAAAAGTGCCACATGTTGCATTTTATCATGAATAAATCATCAATCATCATTTGGAGACAAAAAGTCAGCCTATACATACACTGCATTGCCAAATTTGTATCAAAATATCATGTCCTGGGAAATTTGCTGAATTGCTTTACACTGTACAGAATGCTGCGGGTACTTTATTTGATGGCACATAAGGACACAACATGAGGAGGGCTTTGTTTGAATCAAACTTGAATTGAGCTGAAGTCTTATGTTTCATGCGAGAGCAGATGATGATGGTGAAAAAGCACCTCCAAAAAAGTGACAGCATTTTTTATGCAACAGGAAACAACGTTTATGGCAAATGCGGTCTTTATGTTGTGAGGCATTTGCACTACCACACATTACTTCAAGGCTACCATTCATCTCCACCATGGTCTCACTTGTATACTATACTATAATTATAATATTGAATACAGTTATATTTTCAAGCTGCATTGTATTTGATTTTTGAGGGTTGAGTGTCACTTAAGGGCAGCATAACTTGCAGAAAACACAACACTGACATAACATCACCTTTTAAATAGTGTCAGTGATATCAATTTTTTGATACTCAATATTTGAAGCGGTTTTAATACTCTTTTTCCGCAGTATGGTTAAAGCCCTACCAGCTGCACTTTCTTGTTCTCTCTCATTGTTAATGTGTACTACAGTCATTCTGCTGCTCTCTGCTCCTAATCAAGAAAGGAAAGTTGTCATTGTCATGTTATGGCCTTGTTGTTTTTATCTTTCAGTAAAATTTTCAAATTGTATGTATGGTATCGAAAATGGTATTGAATATTGATTTCGTTCAAGGAATAGTATCAGTGTTAGAAATTCCAGTACTGTGACAACATTACTTCTAGAGCTGTTATGGCAAATATTTTAGCAAACAGTTGTCTATTTGCACATTCAGCAGACAGGGAGCAACACTGGTCTTCTAGGTGTCATGCTTCTGGCACTTAAGGTCAAATATTCACTCTTAACTCTGTTTTAGTTTCCAACAACTCCTGAGGGGAATATCAGTCTCTTTAGCTGCTAAATCCTCCACTATGTTCACCAGCTAGTTGCTAACTTTGTTTGTCTGCTGTTTCATGCTGGGCAGGAGGCGTACAGTATCAGAGCTTCTTTGCTGAAAAGAGTGGCTGCTGGGAATAGAGAATAAGGTGGATGAGAGCCATGAGAGTGAACCAAAACATCAGAATTCTGAAACAGAAAACCAAAACAACGAGCTAAAAGAGGCTAAAATGTTCTGTAAAGCTGAGGGCAGCTGCAGAATTGGGTAATAATTTTCTGGTGGTTTTTCACTGTGAGGGACCCTGTCCACATCACATATAGTCATTTGATACATTGTTAATATAAAAATATCTATTGGTGCAGCTTTAAAATGCTACATGTAGACGCATGGGCTATTATATGTCATTTAAATGCCATAATCATCACCAAATCTGAATAAATAAAGATACTGAATCTTCATTATTGTCACCAGTCATCTTTTTTGTCATGACGTTGTACTCTTAATTAACCCGTTCACACATAAATTATGACGAATGAAGTATTGTCATTTCCATGAAAAAAAAAAACATGCATTTTTCTGAAGGAGTTACTCACATGTCCAGTTGGGGTGACAAAGTGTGTTTGAGTGTTCAACTGAATACATATAAACCAGTGAATAAAATTATAAATTATGTGAAACTATAAACTGCAAGCTGCAAGTTTCGATGAACATTTTCTACAAACTGCAAGTAACATTCTAATAAAATCAACCCATTCATTTACAGCCAAGAAAGTTACTGCAGATGAAGTATTTGCAAGAGCAACAAAGTTGCCGTGACAGCATTAATAAAATATAGCCAGGGATGCATGATGTCCAGTTTAGTGGACAGATGATTAATCATAATTTTCTCCCAACATAAAATCAATACGTTGAAATTTTAACAACTGTATTACTCCTGAGCTGTTACTTTATGCTACCTAATTTTAATTACCTGCAAGAATCTCCTATTATCTCCTAATATAGAGGGACTGGCAAGATGTTCCTGAGCTGTAAAACATGTCTTGCATTTTGTCGGCCATCTTGGTTTTTAAAGAATTGTGTTGCACCTACAACACCTGGCCAGAGTGGCACTGTATGACATGACACTTGGGTCCACTGTAGTGGCTTATATGCAACTTCATGAAAATGGCTTTTAAATAGCTGTCAACTGCAGTGTGCACTATGTGTGAAAGGGTTTTAAGTGGCTATTATTTTTCTCATAGATAACATATTGAAACATAAGACACCACAGTATAGTAACAATTTTATCATGGCAAAGCTAACGACATTATATTGGGCAAGGCCTGCAACACAGAAAACACATTTGAATTCTCAGTGATGAAAAACATGAGGTGGTCTACAGTTAATAAGGCCAGGCGTCAAACTTTTTGATACCAGTCGCCTAAATTTAATAATGAAATCTGGTTTTAAGAGCCAAGTCGTTTTTGCTTTGATTATGTGGCTGTATCACCACAGGGGACTCTTTTAACAGGGTTTCAACATGCCTTTTTAACCTTGTACAGTACAGCACTCTTGTTGAGTTTGCTAGAACTTTACTAATATATTGGCCAATGCTGGCCAAAACCTGTCATTATTATCAGCCCATGCTATCATGTAATACATTCATATTGCCATAAATGTTGACCAAAATTCAGTAAAATAATTGCAACACATTCAATAATAATGAAGCACCTATGGAAATGTAGAATCGTGGTTACCATGACATAGTTTATCAAGTAGTGTCCTGTGGACTCTCAACATTCTGTAACACATAATAATAAAGGATGCAGTGTAGTAACAAATACATTTATAAGATCATCACTGACCATTAGAAGTCAAACCAATGTCAGTGTCACGTCTGGCCGAAACAATGGGAGTTTGTTTTTCACTGTATTTGTCAGATTCCTTCAGGACACTACAAAGAGAAAGGCCCATGCCACAAAGTGCCGCCCTCACATAAGGAAGCAATGAGGGGGAAAAAAAGTTGAGTAAAGGAGTCGGATCTTTGATCAGAGTAAATGTGAGCGGACGTAACAGTTTGTGGTCTCCCTCACTATCTGGACAGCTGTGGTGCTGCACCATAGCGCTTTTATCCTCTTCAATTTGTTTGATGTATGTGTTGTTCTGTCAAATGTGCAGCTTTTCCAATGTAACATTCTCGATGTTGGAAAAACACTGATGTTCATCTTCATGTGAAGAGCATGGTTAAATGAAGGTTTCATAGGATCAATAAATGTGTCTGCAGCCGCTGCTCACAATCAATGGAAACCCACAGGCAAGCTAACGATAAGGAGAGAGACTGAATGAAAAACAACCTGGGGATTTTCACAGTTACGTAACCACGTATTTATTTTGAGACTCTGTCTAGAATGAAATTACAAGTTAATTTGTTAATATTATTGTCATCAGATCACTCACTATAGTTTATTGTTGTCACTTCTAATAGAGGTTCACCTATATTTATCACCTGACTCTGGTTAATGATCTTTTTATTTGCAGTTAAATAAAATACAGGTATTAAACATCACCGTTATCATTAATAATGTAATAAAAATAATGAGCATCTTTATCATATTCATTGTAGGATCTTTAATGTGGCCAGTGTCATCAACCATTGTTATCATCAGCACCAGCCATCAATATGTCTACCCTCATCACAATAATTATATTCGTCATCACTGCAGTATGAGTATCCTATAACATTGTCATCATAATGACATTATTAGTAATACTATCCCATAATACTCATTATAACTGCATTATTGCTGTCAGTATTATTACCCCATTATAGTTATCATAATTATTAGGGTTGTCAGCAGGGGTGTAACCAGAAGGGGGGTTTATGGGGGGTCAAGCCAGTGCAATGAGGGCTATTTGGTTGTTGTGGTTATTATTATGGATTTGTTTTTAATTTGTTTTTGGTCATTTGAGTGTACATGCATGTTTGGTTGTAAATAATATAATTTGGTAATAAAGCAATACATAAAATGACTTGTTTGCCATTTTATTTCTAATGCTGAAATATTTCAGCAAGCATGACAACAGTGGTATCCTCTTCTTTTTAATAGAGAATAAGTTATCATCCCTAATGGGGCTGAGCAATATATGAATATTATATCGATATATATAGCTTAGTCATTATATCCACATTACTGATGATTATTTATAAAAAATCTTATTGCAAAAATATTTTGTGAAAGCACCAATAGTCTATCGAGAGGAGCCAGTTGAGGTGGTTCGGGCATCTGGTAAGGATGCCTCCCGGACGCCTCCCTTGGGAGGTGTTTCGGGCATGTCCAACCGGGAGGAGACCTTGGGGCCACCCCAGGACACGCTGGAGGGATTACATCGCCCGGCTGGCCTGGGAACGCCTCGGGGTTCCCTCGGAAAAGCTGACGGAGGTGGCTGGGGAGAGGACTGTCTGGGCTTCTTTGCTGAGGCTGCTGCCCCCGCGACCCGGACCCGGATAAGCGGAGGACGACGAGACGAGACGAGACGAGACGAGACGAGACCAATAGTCAAACCTACAATATTGTTGCAATATCGATATTAGGGTATTTCATTAAAAATACTGTTATATTTGATTTTCACCACATTACCTTGTCCTGATCCGAAGTGTGTAGGATAGGTACTAACTTGTATAACCACAGTGAAGTGTGTTTTTGGAGTTTATTATTGGACATCCCAATACATAAGCTGTCTCTTTAGAAGAGCATCCAATTCACTCAGACGTACAGCCCGAAAAATACTTGAGGGTGATACCAGTATTTGTTTTTTTTTTAAATCTAATAATAAAAAGTAGGCAATAGTAATTTTTTCAGTTGACGTAGACATTAGGGATGCACGATATTGGATTTTTTTGCCAATATCCAATATGCCACAACTCGACCGATATTGATGTATCCACTTTTTCCCTACCCAATTTTAGTGATCATCAAGTGTCTTCTGTAGTGGAATTAACATCACACTATGCATCATGATGTCCACCAGAAGATGGAGACATGAAATAGAAAGCTTTTCAATGTATGTAATAGTCAGTCATTGTGCAATATAAGAAAAAGCATGTTGGCCGATTTTAAAGCCAATATCGGCCAATACCGATCATGTGCCGATATCATCATGCATCCCTTGTAAACATGCAGTCTCGATACCAATCCCTTAGATCTTTTTTTTTTTGGTTTGCTGAGCTGATACTGAGCAGGAAATTTTACATGAAAGCTAAACTAAACTTGTCAGTACTCTATGGTGGACAAACTATGTATTGGTTACACATCTAAATTACCTCAAACTTAGTAACCTAGCATTTGATACAATTTATAGTTACTCACTGGCCAACACATATATTGATACTGATATATCTACAATAAGCTACTATCAGCCGATATATCAACCTGGCTTGGTCTAGCTCTTCTTGGAAGTGCACCTGTCTTACATGTGAGCAGTCTATAGTGCTGACTGTTGTCTGACTGTCAACTGTCAGTGTCATAGGGCTTCAGAAAAAGGTGTTCACACAAAAAAAATCAGAGTCCAGCATGACATCTCATGTCTTGTTTTGTCCACCCTACAGTCTAAATCCCAGATATTGAATATACAATCCTAGAAAATGTATCATACAAAACTGAGCAAATCCTCAGATTTGGAAAGCTGAAACCAGAGAATGTTTGGTATTTTTACTTAATAAATGACTTGTATGATTAGCTGAATATCAAAACTGATTATTCATTTTCTGTCAGCCAACTAAGCCATTAATCAGCAGTGTCATCATGTAGTCCTTATCGCTGTGTTTTCTGTCATCACTGTCACAGTGTCTGCAGTAGAAACCAAACAGAGTAAACCTTGAATAAACTCTGTTTGACCTTATTCATGAACAGCAGCCTCTTGAGACCAGTACATTTTTCTTGGAAACCATTTAACACAAACACGCACACAGCACAAGATTGCTGTTAAAAGGACAGACCCAAATGCTGTTAGGATATAGTAGCCTATAGCTGTCACAAGCTATTTGACACAACATACAGCACCATAAGCCTTGTGTGTCAGAATGAAATCTAGGCTACTTAAACAGGGGGCGAGGGAACAAGCAATAGCAGGCAAGCAGAAAGAGGCTGGAGACATAAAGTAATTACAGATGCTGGATAGGCAGACATGTCAACCAACAGGATGATAGGACTACATATCCTCACACAGATAAATACACAAACACACTGACCGAGCAGAGGGTCAGATCTAGAGCTTGAGATTATAACTTGTGTGATTGGAGACAAAACAATAATGACATTGGGCATCTGTCCCCAACTCAGTGTGTGAGACAGCCTCCAGCTCTCAGGTGAGATGCCAGAGATGAGTATAAACTATACATCACTGCCTATGATGCAGATATATATGGCCAGATTTCACCCACCTGCTATGACTGCAGGGTTGCTCTGCCCTCCCTCAGGCTTCACCCACAGCTCCAGGCTGAACTTGGCCCTCGGCAGCTCCACCCCTGCATCCGCCTTCAACCTCAGCTGCTCCCGACGCCCGCTGAAGTACAGGGCGGTCATCCAGGAGGGGGGCACCCTCGGCACGGGACTCCCCCAGGGAGAGGAGCTTCCGACAGGCAGGCTCGCGGGCGGATCCGTCTCCTGCACCTCCCCGGAGTAGTCCTCGGTACCGTCCTCCACGGTCCCGGTCGAAGACTGCTGGTCTCCATCTTCCTGCTGCAGCCTGTGTAGGACCTGGAGCCCCCTGGAATCTGTTGAGCTGTCGGGGAAAACTTTTTCCCAACTGGAGTTGCCGTCTTCGTCGTAAGGAATCGTCCCGCCGAGGCTGCGGGTGAACCTGGGGCGGGAGCCGCGCGAGGACTGCGCGTGGCCCGTGGAGGAGGCGGTCTGCCCGGCGTCTTTAAGCAAAGACATCCCGGGCGGTTGTGTGGTGTTTTCACTGACATAATTTGCCTCTCTATTGTCATCTTGGGAGCGTTTCTCAAAGAGCCGCCCAGGCAACATAACATATCCGTCCGCCGCTCCCACCGCCACATCGTCTGCGTCTCCCCAGCCTCGCCTGTCCTCCCCCGCGGGAACGACCCGGTGCACCCCGGTGTCAAACCTGCACCCTCCTGCACAAACCGCAGGAGCGCTCTTAACAGTGTACGGCTCTCTCCGGCTCGTGTGCGTCCTCGGACGAGCCGCTGGAGGGCGGTGTTGGGACGGGTAGAGGGAGCGGGGTTGCCGCCGGGACCTCCAGACGCCGGAGACGGTGCAGGGTTCACCTGCTAGCCTGGAGAGCTCACGGTCTGCCCGCCGGGCCATGGCGCGTTTGTACCGGCTGAGTGCATCAGAGCGAACCGGGCTGAGCAGCCACGTGTTAGTGATGAGGACGAGGAAGATTGTCAGTAGTCTGATCAACAACATTGTCTCAGGTCAGGGAAGGTATTTGGCGGGGTTTTGTTGAAGATAAAGAGGAAAAAAAATGTTGCACTATAAAGTCTGCCTCAGGTTTCCGGGTCAGCAGCAAGAGGTCTCACACCAGCCTGTGGTTGTTAGATTTATTTGCGTACGTTTACCCAGCAATAAAGACACGTCTATTTAGGTTGCCGGTTTAGGAATTAAAATTTATTTATTTTGGTAAACAAATTAGGAGTAATCAAATATAAACGATCAGTGCATTCCAAAGGGATCAAACTAATATGTCACATTCAAAGTTTCTCACATAGACTTATTGCATACTGAGGTTCTTGGTATGTGTTTGGTATTGATTTTGAATAAAGCAGATGTTTAACAGAATCAGAAAACAATCAGATCTGCATCTAAATCCTCTCTTGGCACAGCTGCTGAGGCTCTCCACTCTCCTGCACTTTGCGCGGACCTTTGGAAGTGAAGCTTTACCTCCTTTCCATTCGTGCTGCAAAATATCCGTAGTCTCTGTCACTTTGTTTAGGCTACAGGTTTTTAAAAAAAAAAATTAAAAAAAAAAAGTCCAACTATTTCTGTGTGCGTTTCAGTGAGCCTGTGAGGTAAAGAAACTATTTTTAAACGTCACCAGGCTGAAATAAAAATTTAAAAAATCAACAGGAACAGAATTATTTTATTACTGAGGAAAATGTGGATGCAGTTTCCCTTGTTAAAAAAAATTATATTTTTTAAATTGCATGAATAAAAGAGATCATTTCACTCCATGCTGACTTTGCACAAAGCCTCTTTTACCTGACCACTGCGGCATCATTTAGTGCGTCCTGTTCCAAAATATGGCTGCAAGGTGAATCAGAGTAATAAGAAGAAAAAGTCACTCCAGAGGCAAACTGGAAGTGCAGTGCAAAGTGCCAGACCTAAAATAGCTTTCCTACTTGTTGAGCAGAAGCTTTCCTATAATTTCTGAGAGAAGACATAAAAATATTAGTCCATTAAATCATGGCTCGGCGTCTGCGCGTCAGCTCCTCTTGGTTTTGTTGTGCGTCTGTGTGCGCTTCAGAGAGACTTGCTGCTCCTCTGCACCGGTCCATGCAGTAGTAGTAATATCCTACTCCATTCACTCCTCCATCTCTCTCTCTCTCTCTCTCTCTCTCTCTCTCTCTCTCTCTCTCCCTCTCTCTCGCTCATTCTCTCGAGTCCAAAGGTTTTATCAGGGAGCCCCTGCCCGCCCTGACATCACCGGTAGGGGAAGTGTGTGGTGGTGGAGAGGAGATGAGGGGGGGGGGGGGTCCCTCCCTTGCCTTACACTTGTGTTTTACAAGGGAAATCCTCTCCTCTCCTCATTCCCCTGCCCAGTCATGAGCTGTACATCCCTCTGATGCAGAGGGGCGACAGGAAAGGGGTTGTAAACGTTTTTTATGCATTTATTTTTCTTGTCCTGATCTCATCCATCCATGTCTTGTGAGGGAAGAAGAATTCAGAACCTTTACTTTAGTAAAAAAAATAAAATAAAAAAATAGCAGTACAAGACTAAAAATATTCCTCTTCAAGTAACAGTTGTTATTAACAGCAACTTAAATTTTAAGTATTTCCATTTCATTGCACTCCACTACTTCTCAGACTGATATATTGTATTTTTTACTTTATGTATGTGACTGCTTTAGTCACCAGCAAGAGCATAGATTTTGTTTCAGCACATGGGCAAAATTTTGAGCATCAAACTTAACTCACTTAACACTTAATATCCTGAATTCTGGTGAATTTTTGTGCATCAGTTTTCCCTTTTCTGCATCAATATATAGTGGGTATGTCTTCAATTTCATCAAAATAAAAGTCCCCTTCTACTTTTATGTTTTTACCAGAGGGGGATCAAATGCACATGTTCTAAATTCTATGCCTATGGTTACTAATTACTCCGCAGATTACAAGTTTACATGCAAAACATGTGATCCATCTTGTAATATTGCTCTCTATAGAAGGGCATAGTAATATGCATTAAAGTACCCACTAAACAGAGTGAAGAGTAGTTGAAATTAGCTCATCCTCAACCAGCTACAACTGTAAAATGCCACTTGAATGCATTGGTAATAATTAGCCCACTGTTATTTCAATAGTATACAGATAATATATCATTTTTTTCTGAATTATGAGTATTTTTACAGTACAGTGCAGCTGCTTTTACCTGAGGAAAGGATTTTAGGAAATCTTCAAACACTTGCAAATGTTGTAAAGCAGAATTGTACATGTAAGTATTATAAGTAAAAGTACTTTTTTAATGCAGAATATGGCCCCTGGGAGTGTTATCTTGTTATGCAGTTCTTTTACTGAATTATGGCCAGCTGATGCATTTATGTGTAAGCAGCATTTTCATTTTACTGTTGCAGGTGGTCACGCTGGAGTTACTTTACATTACTTAATAAACTGTTTGGTAGTTAAATGCAGTGAATTAAAAAGTACAATATTTGCCTCTGAAATCTGAAGTGGAACTATAAACACTTACATGAAACAGAAATACCTCAGAGTACAGTGACTGAGTAAATGAACTAAGTTACTGTCCACCGCTGTCTGTGTCTTCCTAACAGGAGGCTCTACTGTCAGCCTGGCAACGGATGAATGATGGCGGAGATGGCTGAGATGGGGGTGGAGGGGTGTTTGCTCCCGCTACAGTAACATAAGTGTGTTTGATCTCTCCTTTGCTGCACATACACACACACACTCCAAAGTGAAGGAGGTGAGGTTTGAGTAACCCTCCTTCCACCCCTGTTTCTCTTTTTCCTCTCCCCTTCCCTCCCTCCTCCCTCTTCTCTTGATCTATCCATCTCACTCACTCATGCTCTGGCTCTCTTCAGTGGTACAACACAGACAGGCACAACATCTGTCTCGCACATGAAAAGGGTTTTTGGCGAGCTTTTTATCATCCAAATATGCTACCTGCTTTGTGCCGAACTCTTCCTCTCATGTGGACAGAGCCAGGGTAAGAAAAAAAACAGGGATTGGAAACATCAGGTGAGAGGGGGGAATATTAGTAGGGGAGTTTGAAGAGAAATATATTGAGAGATTTTATGTAATAATGGCACAACTGAAAGTGTAAGTAATTATATTATATTATACTATACTGATTGAGCTGTGAACAAATAAAAAATCAAAAAAGTAGTAGGCAAATCATACAAAACCCCAACAATCTGTTTGAGCACATTTGATATCATAGATATAGTGTATTGCAGTATTATTCTCTCTAGGATATTAAAGGAATTTTATACTTCTTGCAGTGGTGCCCCAAGAAATTTTCTAATTGGGGTCGCTAGATGGGACCACTGAAAATCTTGGGGTGGCACACTGAAACCAAAAGCCATAAATTTCAGGAATTTGCTTATGCTGTTGAAGTATGGTGGAAAACTATGCCAGTGTGGAGGGTTAAGGACACACTGACATATTTTGGTTTCTCATTTTACAGTTAATGTTCCTAATTGTCTGATGTATATAGACTAATACCACTACAGTTACGTTTTGAATTCCTCAGATAGACTGGTTGTCCTTTTCCTCAAGGTCCAGACACACCAAACCAACATCAAAGAACTAGTGGCACCGAAGGCCGACTGTTGTGTCACCTGTGTCTTGGCCAAAAAGTTGCACTTGCACACTGCAAAGACTACAGCCAACTAGCATGTACATTATGCCCCTGTGTGAGAAGAAACATCTCTTCATACCAGCAGGTGGCAGTAGTCTGTATTCATCACTCAAAACAGGAGACAGGAAGACCGACAGGACGGATTTAAGATGCTAGTTAGCCACTTAGCACATTAACAACACAACTTGTTGTTGAAATTACAGTTACGAACTGTTTCTGCTAAGGGGGTCAGTAGCTAAAAAAAATAATCTTATCTCATATAACAAGTTTGTTTTGATCTCATGCCATCTTGAATTTGGCCATTTGTTTACTTTCTTCTTGCCGCCTTGAGAGCCAACAGTGCAAGACACCCCACAAAAACTAGGGTGACAGTTGAGGAAGTTGAGCAATTTGAGAAAGTACATTGATTGCAAAGAACAAAACATTTACTGTAAAAAGGTCTCCTCAAGTTTAGAGAAGAGTCATGGGTACCCATAGGACCCATTTTTGTTCAGGTGAGCATTCAAGGGCCCCCTTTAAAAAAGGCCAAGCCAGTTGTTCCTTCATCAAAATTTTGTCTAAATTTAGAACATTATCCAGCCTCCCTCCTGACATTCTGTGCCAATGTGGTTGCTACCAGTGGATGCCCTAGGATGTCTACTTTTGCAAGATACCACTATCTTTGTTCTAGTGTGCCACAGCCTCTTAAAAACAGTAATATCAGCCTCGAATTATTTTCACCAGGGGCGGCCAGTGAGGGGCCATAGCCTCCCCAAGCCCTCCCTTGGAAACACCACTGGCTGTTTCACAAAACAAATTTTAACTCAAAGTCAACTAAAGTCTGTTCTCTGGAGCTTTCAACCGAGATTTTCTCACCCACTTATGATGACTCCAAAAAAAGATGGACGCTCCCAAAAAAGCAAATAAGTGGACCTTAATTTTTCCAAGGTCAGAATACTGTATTTCTTTCTATAAAGGAAGAATATGCCTTTTTTCCATACATTCTGTAAGCTCACAGTCAGTAACAGCCTGTATGGTCACTCATAGTCACATAGCACAAATTTCGATTGAACACTGGAGGAATATACCAGATTTTTTTATTTCCTGTCATGCTTAGCCAGCAGCAGAGGTGACCCTGCAGAGCACGATGTAAGTGAATCTACCCCCAGTAATACCCCAAACTGAGTTTTGCACCAACTCCTGTATTATCCACTTTTTCATGTGGTAAAATACAAACAAAAACATGCATTTCAAGAATTGCAGAACCACTTAGTGTCCTGACTGTTTGTCTCTTTAAGCCACACTGTGTGTTTTTGTAGTTCATCATATATGAATTAATATTTGGACTCATGAGCAATACCTGGAAAATTGCTTTTGGCATCTCATACAGGCCTTCCTAACTCAAAAGACAGGTGCACTTACTGAGATGTCTCCGGACACTGCAAACAAATCCTATAGTACTTATCTTGAATGTGCTATAAATTTTTATAGCTTCAATATACTGTCAGCTTTTGTAGACTTGTTTTACATGAAGTTTTTAAAGGGTCCATCATTTTGCAGGATTGACGAATGCAAGTGTGTTTATGCTTATGGCATGCAGACAAAGTCATTCATGTTTTTTTTCCACAATGCACTCACTCATTATTTACCATCAAAGAAATAATTTAAAAACAGTGGCCACCACATGCAGCCGTTCCTGTTCCACACCTTCTAAAATACATCCCCTTTTTCTCTGCCAGACCCCACTATTTTTGTCAGGCTCAATTTGCAAACAGGGCCCTGGCTCGAGGCTGGAGATGGAGATGGAGGAGGAGGCCGCTGGCAGTTATGGCAGGGGCCCCCGAAGGGGCAAAAACAGTTCCTAAAGAGTGGGAGGCAGGAATTCCACAATCCTAGCCTGCCTGACCGAGGGACCTGCCTGCTAAACATTCAGCTTTTTCTGCTGGCGAAGTGCCCTTTGAAATCCAGCTGCAACTGTGTTGGGGGAAAGAAAAAAAAAGAAACAAGAGAAATAGGAGGGGTGGGTTTTATAGAAAGCAACAAAAAAAAGAGGGAAAGGGAGGATGAAGGAGAAGAGAAAGAGAGGAAGAGAGCGATGTGCAGTGTGTGGTAGAGTGTGTGTGTGTGTGTGTGTGTGTGTGTGTCAGAGAGTCTGAATGGGCGTGCTCCACCGGGGCCTCACCCCCCGCTGTAAGGGACCTCCACAGATTATCCTTCATCTGAGCTTGTCGGTCTTGACCCCACCGACCCTGAGGCCCGCTCCCTGTCTTCCCTCTCTCTCTCTCTCTCACACACACACACACACACACACTTTCCCCACTCACTCACTCACTCATTCGTTTCTCCACACACCCTCATTATTTTCTCCGTGTCACTCACTCTTTCTCTCTTACGTCTCTGCCGCTCACTAACCTCCAACGCACCAACACTGCTGACCCTCCAACTCCACCCCACCACCACACACACATTCCCCAAACACACACACACACTCAACCTGGTTCCTCATGCAAAAGAAGGGGGACCCAATGGGAGAAAATCCAGGCTGATGTGCAGGACAAATGAGGAGGGGAAGAAAGAAGAAAAGGGGAGAAAGAAAGACGGCAAGCTTTTCACCACCACTGGTATAAAATAGAAAGGGGGGAGGGAGAAGGCTTGAGGGGGACAAATGCAACACGGTGTATATACAGTAGTGCAGGTGTTTGCCTCAAATGATCTTATTCAGAGTCAGTTGTTGCATGTACACAGAGTATTTAAGGTGTTAAAGTTATAACCTAAAACTGATAATTGTGTGTCGTTATATGCAAGTTGCACTTTAAAAAAAAAAAAAAAAAAAATTATTCTATTATTTATTTATTTACTTATTTATCCTGCCTATTAAATATGCATGGGCGGATTATGAGACAATGGGCCCCTGGGCATAGGCACGCAGGAGGCCCCACCACCTTTCCGATAGACACACAGACTTTATAGTTGTTTAGCTTCTTTTTATTGTTGTTTTGTGTCTCTTTGAAGTCTTTACACATCTCTGTTTTTGTGTGTGTGTGTGTGTGTGTGTGTGTGTCTCTTTGTAGTTGTTTTGTATTTCTTTGTTGTCATTTAGTGTCTCTTTGTAGTTGTTTACCCCTTTTTAGTTGTTGAAAGTCTATGTGTGTCTCTTTGCAGCTGTTTTACATCTCTTTTTGTGTGTCTTTGTAGTTGTTTTATGGTTCTTTGAGGTAATTTTGCCCCTGGGCCTGTGCCTGGTAGGCCCATTTAGCATTCCGTCCATGACTATATGTTATCACTTTAAAACTCAGAATTTATTTAAAGATATGGAGAGATATGTCAAAATGTAAGAAAGAACACATATTTCCCAATTTGTTTTGATGAGCATCTGTATGATTCACATTTTAATATGCTTTAATGTATTTAATGCAATTAGACTGAAACGTGCAGAAACATTAAGTATCTTTGATATTAGCACAGACTTTCCATATCTTTATTTCATTTTTCTTTTTTAATCACATATTAGATTGACCCCAGCAGGGCTGACCTATGCAGCACAGAGAAAGACATCTCACTGTACACGGTGGTCCTTTTCAGGGAAATTAATTTACTCTTCAATGCATCCAGTAATTTTCCCCTTGCCCAAAACCTTACTACACATCTTAACTGAGTTCCATAATGATACATATAAACTTCTTCCACAAACAAAAACATGGGAAAATCCATGTTGCGCGTGCCTACATGGAGGACCCCTTTATTTGTCCACGCGGAGGTAAAAATGGAAAAGCAAGTAGCAGACTGGATAAACTGTGAGCGTGAATACGTTAGTGCTCCTTAGGTTTTATTTGCAGAGCTGCAGGTGGATACTTGAATGACACGACACTGTTTTTCTTGGCCTGGTGGCTGGCTGCACTTTGTGAATGTGACCTACCTGCTTGTTTTTGATGTAAAGGCAATATCATCTGAGGGGAAAAAATGACAAACATGAGGAGACACTGTGTTTCTCTGGTAGACTGAAATCATAATATTTAGAGAATATTCCAAAAGGAAGGTGTGTGTCTGTGCTGCTCAATACGCTTAAAGGCGCATTTGATCTCCAAAGACATAATGTTTATCTATATAAATCTATAATGTCCTGCAAAGGACATTTTTCAGCCTTCTGGCGATAATTTAGTAACTATGTGCATATTTATATATTATATTTTCAACTTATCCAGAAGTATGTTGAATAATATTGGATTTCTAATAAAACTTCAAAACTTCGTCAAACATTTACTGGTCTTTTTTGTTGATGTTATTTTTCTTAGTTTGCTGATATATTGGCCCCTTAATAAATGCGGTATATTTATTACAACATACAACATAATGAATGGAAAGCCATTAATTTGCTTTTAATTTGAGCCCATTTTGTCGTACAATTGTATAGTTTTGTAATGGCTGTTGCTGTTGTTATTTATCCCAAATTTCAACTGGGAATTTGGCCAAATACAGGGAGCATTGATTTAGATTTGTTTTAGGTCTAAAACTATTAGGGGCCGCTCATTATTTATGAGGGGGGAGTGGTGGTGCAATAAGGGGGAAGCATGTAAAAAAAAAAATTATAAGGCTCTGGGGAGAGACTTCTATTTATTATTTTGGCTTCGGGGAGGGGCATACAAAATTAAATGGTTTTATTTTGTTCTTATATTACTACCGATTTTAAAGAAAACATGAATGTTTTCTTTAAAATCGCCAAAATTCCACTGTTCATCATAGCTAGAAACTGTAAAAACAGAAATTATAGTTTGGTTTCCAAACACATCATGTGCAACCAACACATCCACAAAAAAGAAAACAATAAATTAAAAAAATGATAATAATAAATAAACAAATCTGAGTTTAAAATAGTGGTATGTTATCAAAATAATTTTATTATACGTTTCATTTCAAAGTTGCACAAACTGACCAGTATGCACAATGAGTGAAAAACCAAGGCTAATTTCAACTCCAGGATTTTGTCAAAAACAAACAAACAAAAAAGAAACAAGTCACAACCCAGCCAGCCCCCTCCTCAGATAAGTAAAGAAGTCCCTTATGCTACTTTTTTTTTCTGGCCATATATATAAGACAACTATTTCACATTTGGTGTGCTGCATCAATTTCAGTGCATTGGATTAATTATATCTGACTAAATAATCTCAACTCAAGTCCACTCATTGGCTTTTGGGGGGCTTTTAACAGCATCAGATGCCATTAAAAGTGCAGTAACAGCTTGTAGACATTTGATGTGAGATGATTTTGTCACATATTATTTCCAAGGTCAGGGGCGAACCTCCCTGCTCAAGATTTCATATCCAGTTCAGTCACATAAAGGAGAAGAAAAAATACTAAAAAATATAATGGAATCCAGTACAAAGGCACCACAAACAACATGTTTACAAATTGCCATAGAGTCTTTGCTGATGTTAATCAAAGTAAATTAGGTCGGCTCATGTATTAAAATTTACTTAAGCGCAGCTACACTCCTTCTCGCTAGGGGGCGGTGGTTGAAAGCCGGGAGCGCACTGGGCACCTGGGTAATCGAGGAAACTCAAGAGATTCTTCTCCGTAGCTAACAGTAGCTAGCCGGCTAATCTCCTGCACAACGCAGTTGTGGTTGTTTTATTGCCCGTTTCAATGTCCGTGTGTTTTTGTCCTTTATATAACAGTAATTTTCTAATACGCCGTCAGTGACAAAAGTGAGGCAGACACCGACGGACAAGTTTAAATACGCTGGATGTTTGGCCACTGTTGCTTTCTCCCAGGATGCTAGCACATAAGCAAACCAGCTAGCTAGCCAACCTGCTAAAGTAGCCAAATAGCAGCAGTGTCCGGATGCTTTGAACAGCAACGCAGCGGATTTTGGTGGAGTTTCTAGTCGGCCTTGCATGATGTCAAGCAACCGGCCACAGCAAAGCGCCGGCGGGGCGAGTTCGGTGCCCAGCACAAGTAGCAGCAGCAGCAGCACAGGAGGCACTGGGAACACCAACGGTGGCGGTGGGAGCAACGCCGTCACAAGTAATGGTAACAATTCTGGAAATGTTGTGCCCTCCCGGACAGCCAGCGAGGGCGGCTTGTCGGTGCCAAGTTTGGCCGCCGTGCCGTCGTCCCGGAGCGGGTTTGCCTCTCTGAGCAGACCCTCTGCGTCCTCAGGCAGCAGAAAGAAATCCCTCCATCAAGCACCCCTTTACAACGGCCTCTTAAATTCATACGAAGATAAAAGCAACGACTTTGTCTGGTTAGTTTTCACTGGAGTGGCCGTGAAAGACCGCTTCTGGAAAATGTTATTTTCTCTATGTTGTAGCTGCTGGATATAGTGTTTGTAAAGTTTGAAAGCTACTGACATTCACTTAACACGGCTTTTTGTCTACTTTTCCAGCCCAATTTGCTTCGAAATGATCGAAGAGGCACACATGACAAAGTGTGGGCACAGTTTTTGGTAAGTGTTCAGCTTTAGCTAAGGCAGTGGGGAAGTTATTTATTATCACAGCAAATGATTTGAAGTTTATTTGAGGAGCTGCTAATACACCCAGCAGAAGAAACCGTGAAAATAAAGTAGGCTTGTCAGATATAACCACTTGTGTCATTTGTCAGACTTTTGCTCACAGAAATAACCCTGCACATGCTGTGTATTAATTATGCTTACAGGCAGGGACAGGGGAGGACAAGTTGAATCTCCTCCACCTATTCAGCATTTTGCTCAACTACCAAACAAACCCTCTACATTATTAAAAGTAAAAACTTTTGGTTTACAGTCTCACTTAAGCAACCCCAAACCAGCCTTTGCATCATTCAGAAAAGCCCCTCTTTGCCCTTGCACATTTTTTCACAATATTTTTTTGATGATTTGAACTGAAAATGTGGCCTGAATGAGCAAATCTTTGTGTGCATGTAGATGGAGTGACCACCAACGTCAAACAGGAATTGAAGCAAAAAATAGTGCAACAAGAGGATGAAACATTTTCTAAAAAAAATGCCCAAACGCAACATTAGAGTAGAGAAGTCAAACTTGTATGTGTTAAGCATGGTTTTGCGCTGGCATTTCAGCACTTTAAGGACAGTTGGATATGGATTAACTTAATTACTAGCACCTCATACATTAACAGTATTCTCTTGTCCTCATTTCCTTGTGCAGTTTCAGTTGTTGCCACAGTATTCAGTTGTTTCTCCCTCCTGCAGTTTCAAGTGCATCCGACAGAGTTTGGAGGACAGCAACAGATGTCCAAAGTGTAACTATATTGTCGATAATGTGGATCAGCTTTACCCAAATTTTCTTGGTAGGTATTTTTTAGTCAGAAGGTTGAGGCTTGTAAATGTATTAAGTGTTGTTTAGGTATTTTCTGCTTTCACTGATGTGAAGAAAACAGCTTTGAAATAGAAGAGCTGTAAAAAAATAAATAAATAAATAAAAAGTTCATATTTGCATGGGAAGACACAGGTAGCATATCCACTGTACTCTACAATATATTGATCTTACAATTAAAGCATTAGATTTATTTGTTTTACATTTAATAATAAATTAAAGGGGAAATTCTGTGTATATTTATATCAAATGTAACATGAATTGAAGCTAGAAATTAGGGTTTGCAAAAGTATGAACACACTCTGTATCATCAAGAAATATTTGATCAAATACATGAATTATTCTGCTTGGAGGTAGAGTTTATGTTCTCCAATCCTAAACAGGACAGACACTAGCAAAAGTGCTGCGAAAGTACACTAAAAGTAAATAACCCAGCCATTATGGTAATAAAACTGGTAGTTATAGTGCTGTCTCTATTGTTTTTACCACAGCTCGACTGGCTCACCCAAAGTATCATTACTTTGCTATTTAAGTCATAGCGCTTCCACCTTTTGTCATTTACCCTTTCTCCACCACCTCCTCCACCCCCACATCCCCATGTTACAGTAAATGAACTGATCCTGAAACAGAAGCAAAGGTCGGAGGAAAAGAGACTAAAATTGGATCATCCTGTAAGTCCAACACAAACACACTGTAACTGCTTTGGTTCTTTCTACCTGTGAATCCTGTGAAAGTGACACGTGAAACATCTCTTACTTATAACTGATTGGTGTCTCTGACCCTCAGAATGGGTCTAGGTGGCAGGTGTTCCAGGACGTGTTGAGTCCTGACCAGGAGAACTTGGACCTGGCAAATGTCAATCTGATGCTGGAGCTTCTGGTCCAGAAGAAGAAGCAGCTGGAAGCGGTAAGTCAGGGTATATGGCTGATCGCACATGTATTTCATTTTCTTTCGTACCAACCATTTCTTGCATTCTGCCTGCATAGCTCCACATAGTGATGGGGGTTAACCATTCATGAGAGTTATGTTTTCACCACAATAAAGTGACCACATGATTGTGATGGATCGATGCCAGTGGGTTACACTGAAAAACAGGTGACAGTGAATCCAGGGTATCTGCAGGTTTTGAAAACTCTTAAGAAGCATTGAATTCAGTTCCCCCAAAAGGCCTTAGAAGCATTAAACAATCTTTAATTTCATTTTCAAAATTCTTTTTTATTATTATTTTTTTGCCTGCGGTAGACAGTCACACTGGTGCAACAATGAATTGTGCAGGCAGGAGGCTGTTCAGTCCTTTTTGTGGAGTTTCATGCACTATTACCACTGCTAGCTACAGTGGCCAAGAAGCTCATTGACTTGTTAATGTAAATATTTTAATTGGTTAATCCATCTATCACTTTTCTAAATGTAAGTGACTAATTATATGACAAGATATTGTTATAGCTGGGAAGTACTGACATGCGTGGACACATGATATGTGAAATGGAAATGCAGTCATGTTCTTGAGGGTTTCCCACACATTTATTTATTGTGGTGGCCCCCCCATGATATCGGCATTTGCTGCCACAGATTGATTTTCTAATTTTGAAGCTGGACCGTTATTTAAACACTGTTGGAATATACACCGATCAGCCAAAACATTAAAACCACCGGCAGGTGAAGTGAATAACATTGATCATCTTGTTACAATGCAGTGTTCTGCTGGGAAACCTTGGGTCCTGGCATTCATGTGGGCGCCATTTGACACGCTGGACTCACCCAAACACCGTTGCAGACCAAGTACACCCCCTCATGGCAACTGCACTCTTCGATGGCAGTGGCCTCCCAGTGGGACCGTGCACTATGCTACATCGCAAAAACTGCTCAGGAATGGCTTGAGAAATGTGATAAAGAGCTCAAGGCTTCGAACTGGCCTTCAAATTACCCAGATCCCAATCTGATCGAGCATTCGTGGGATGTGGCGGTATCCCAGAGGTACCCCTGATCCACGATGGGGCTTCTTCCTTGAATCACCTGCGAGGCATGGACACAGGACCTCTGGGGGGTGTCCTGTGGTGTCTGGCACCAGGACGTTGGTGGACAATCCATTGAGTCCTGTGGGTTGTGAGGTGGGGTACCAGCACGTCCCAGAGATGCTCGATCAGATTGGGATCTGGGGAATTTGGGGTCGATGCCTTGAGCTCTTCATCACATTCCTTGCGCCATTCCTGAGCAGTTTTTACATACTGCTGCTGGGCCACTGCAATCAGGTAGTGCTGTTTGGGTGGGTGGAGTGCATCAAGTGACATCCACATGAATGCCAGGACCAATGGTTTCCCCGCAGAACATTGCACTGTAACAAGATGATCAATGTTATCTCGAAAATATATAAGACATTAGAATATGTTAAATAATATAAAAGATAAAATAAGATAACAGGAAAACGTTGCTCTGCTGTGTGTCACACTGTGCTCTGTCTCTGTCACCCTTCTCCTTTTCCATCACAGTTAGTTTTGTAGTTAGGTCACTTTGAGACAAGAAGATCCTGTTTGGAAAAGTTTATAGCCTGTCATGTCATGTTGTGTACAATGATGCAGCTAAAAAAAAGTGCAGTGATTCAGCTGATAAAATGTGATCTGACTCGAGGGGCTTTTGGCTGATGCTTTGAATCAGCAACGTTTACAGAGGAGAACTAGTCCTGTAAATGTGGTGGTACATGAGAGAGGAATTTCATCTTCCATCAGTTGTAACATATCGGATATGTGCAAAGAGATTCTTTAGGTTGTGTTTAAAGACACAAGATTTAGTGATGCTTGACACAGTCATTGTGGCAGAGGCAGGGTACATGTGTTTACTGGATCACACTGACACTGAGTAAATGCAGTAAAACCTGGTGCACACTTCTCTTTCAGAATAGCCTCGAACATCCCCTTTTTTCTTGTCTTGACAATGCTTGTGTTTTGAAAAAAAGTTGCAGGAAAAGAGAAGTATGAACCACAACCTATCCTGTTGACTTCTGTCCTGTCACATCAGCACTCTCTCAGAGGGACAGCAGAAATAGAGTTTAAAAATCTTAACCAGTTTTGAAAATAAGTTCCCTCACACGTGAAGAGAACTATGATTGAGTATCTCCTTTTGAAATGCACTCACTATAAGATTAGTGAGTTGTTTACATGGTAAAGATAGCCTTCCAAAGGGAGCTCTCTAACACCATATCTTTATTCCTTTCTCCTCCACACACACCCAAACACGTGGATCTGTGTATTTGACTGTCGATAAATAACAAGAAATTGTATAACTAAATTTATATGTTTGAATCAGGTTCTTACACACATTCATGAAAGGAAATTCTCCACAACTCTTTTTCTTAGTGTCCGTTCATGAATATTTGTCAACTACAGTGGCTGCATGGTTGGCCATGATTTTGCGTATAGAAACACAATCATCAGGGTTTGATCAGGCTTCTTATTAGGACAACATGATCAATTGGTGTCCTCTTGGATAGTATCCACAGAGGTAAGTTTACGTAAATGACAACAGTCTTTTCTCGGCCTCAGTGTAGTCATCCCAGTCAGTTTGGTTGGAGCATGATGATTGAAGGGAAACACTTTTAACAGGCGCATTTTCACACATTTCTTAACTAGCATATGTCAAACTGAACTGGTTGCAGGCTGAGGCATTGATGTTACAAATCAAATGGTGAGATTAAATCATGGCTGTGTAGACCACAGAGTGACTCCGACACAGTCATATGGGATCAGTGTCATCCTCTAGTACAGGAATAGTTGCAGGATTTGTCAAATAACACATTTAGTGAGTGCAAGGGCTGAGAGTGCAAGGGTGTGATCCCCTTTGTTTGCAGAAGTAACATATTTGACTGCTGTTCTAATGTTGTGTGTGAGCACGTGATGAGGCACAGTTATGTTGAAAATAGACCGATGCACTGTAAGTTTTCTTGACCGATAGTCCAGCAGCAGTGACAGTCTTCAAAAAAGCAGATTAGTCAAGAACGTATGTTTGTGGTGTCTGTGAAGAGGCAGGTTGGCATTCATACTATTGCCTGTGGGTTTGTCTGAGTCTGTGTCCCATGGGTGCTGTCCCATTGTGTGTGGCTCTGGTTTTGATACACGTTGAGACAGACACGTAAGAGAACAGTCGCACGTTCTTTTTTTTTTTTTATATTAATTCTAATAGAAATGTGCTATCAGTATTTTAAGATGGATATCACTTTCTTCTAACCTTGCTATCAGTATTTTAAGATGGATATCACTTTCTTCTAACCTTGGGATCTAGAATATGGCAATCAAACATTTTAAAATGACCAATACCAATGTGTCAGCTATCTCACAGCTAACACAAGCCAGATTAGTACACTGAAGGACTCACATTTCTGGATTAAAACAAAGGAACCAGGTCAAATGTTTGTTTTCTATTAAGTTGCTGGTACTACTACTCCTCTCTGACACTACCTTCCACTGCTCAGGTTCCTTGTCATTCCTCTCATATTTGCTTTTGTGAATGTGCTGATCCTGATTCAGATGTGCCAGATATGAAGCTGGGGTTATTCAGTTCATCTTCCTGGTGGAATTGTTCATCTAGCCAATTGGCGTCAGTGGCTGCTTTTATTTCTTTCACAGGACCTATTCTTCATACATTTTTGGTTAGCGTGTCTTCTTATTGGAGCCAAATTATTTGTCTCAGCGCAACCTGATGGGACTTGTTTGTTGTGATTATTAGGAAATTTGAGATCTACATGTAGTGATTACTCTTAATGGGCTGCAACAAATTCACACTTTCTGAGGGAATGTTATTGTTTTTCCAGATGTTTGTTGACTGTAATTTGCAGGTGTATTGTAGGTGACTTGAAATACTGGCTTTTATTAGTCATGTATTATCAATTGTTGCTAATAAAAATCCATTTTTCTTGGTGGGGTTTCACTGAAGACTTTGCCATCAAAGCAAACCTTAATGGAAATAACTGCAGTGGATGTTGTTGCTTACCTTCTTTGGTGTTTTCATTAGTTTAGACTGTATAAAAAAATGGCAAAATACAATTATCCGTCCAAAATATGACCTGACTTCCTGTTCTTGGTTCTTTTAGTTATGTTGGACATTCGAAGCATGGCAAGACTTCTAGCCACAGTTGTCAGAAAGCATCTTGCAACACCCATAAACCCTCGAGTTTGGAATTGAAGTCAAATTGCATAAGATCCTTGCTCCTAATAGTCTGTGTCTCATTTTGATCATTCTTTTCATCACAACTGCGCTTTAGTTGGCAATGCTCTCAAGCTGAAGTGTCAGGGATGGAAAGAGTACTAGAATATTGTATTCCAGTTAAAGTCCTTTAACTTTAAAGAAATTGTACCCAAGTGAGAGTAAAATCACTTGTGTAATAATTAAAGTTGTTCAGTTAGAATGCATTTAGAGTAAACATTACAGTGTTATAAAGATATTAGAAGCAGAATGAAGATGTAGAGAGACCAGAGCATCAGGGTTCAATATGTTTTTCCCATTGGCAACTAAAATGTTTTGACATGATCCTACTGTGTCTTCAGAGAATAAGCAAAGGTATTCTGCAGCTTCACTTGTAGTTATGTGAGATTATGTTTGATGTCTGTTTCTCCACTAGGAATCCCAGGCAGCTCAGAGACAGATCCTCATGGAGTTCCTTAAAGAGGCCAGGAGAAACAAGAGAGAGGTACTGTTGTTTTTATATTCAAATTATAATCGTACACAGAGGCAGAGCTGGCGGGAGGGGAGGCGGCTTCTGGCGCTTCAGCTCCAACGTGTTTTCCCAAAAGTCACAAATCTTTTAGGTTTTACAGTACTTTCACCTTTGTGTTGTTCGGATAATAATACCTTCCCATGTTGTTTATCCCACTATGCTATTCCCTAAAGAATCTAATATAGTAAATGTTATTCTGTCCGCCTAATATTCAATTCAAAGTATTGAAGACCACATTTACCTGTTCGTCTTGTTCAGAATTCTTGATTTCAATTACAGCAGCCCAGATGTTTTTGGATGGATTCAAATGTAGCAGATTTGTTAACTAAACATTTACTCTGTGAACTCTACTCTGGCATAGTATAACAAAAATAAGGCCTAAGATGTAATGCTTTTTATGCCAACTTCCTACCCTACTTGTGTGATGTAACTTAAAAGTAGTAACCTCAGACAGTTTTTGCCTCATTTTAGGCGGCAGGAGTGAAAATTAGTCACCCTAAACATTTGTTGTGTCATGGTTTCAGATTGATGACGACAGCTGTAGAACAATTAGAAACAAAATATGATGTATGCTCCACAGGATGATTTTTTTTTCTCCTTGTCCTGTTTTCCCAAAATATGTACATATTTTCTGGCATACTAATATCTCAAATGGCATGAAAAGTAGTGCATATATACTGTAACTGGGACCTAAATCTGCCTGAAGAGCATGTCCCAGGGCCCCCTGAGGTTTCGGCAGAGCCCCTGGCTTCGGTGCTGATAGTACTGCTGTACAAAGATTGGTCTGTTGGAAACTCAATGCAATTTTCAAAAGAAATATGAAACACTTTTGTACTGGAGAAAACTCAACTTTGTACAAGTAAAACACATGAACAAAAGCATAAAGTTTTAAATTTTAAGAAGGTGTTAAAAAAACCCAAACAAATAAATATTTCATGAAATAATTTTAAAACTGACCACATGCAGGCGTATTCATGTGTTCTGCTCTGTCAACAGCAACTAGAGCAACTACAGAAAGAGCTCAACTTTCTTGAAGATGACATTAAGCGTGTCGAGGTAAAGTAACAGAACATATCGCGCTCCTGTATGTGTTACCTATCTCTCATGGAATGCTAGAGAAGCAGTACACATGATTATGAAGTCATATTATATTGTGAAATGGCAACAACTGGAGCAAGTCGTCATCACAGCTTGACATGTGACCTGTGCAATTTTCCAGGAAATGAGCGGTCTGTACTGTCCAATGATGGAGGCAGAGTGCACGGTGCCTAACGTTGAAGCTCCCTCACCAGCGCCCAGGTACGGCTGACCTCTGTTCTGACAAATTCTGCCTGTACAGCAAATGAGTCCTCCGTCATCACAGTACAACCAAACACATTTACCTTTTTTGTTTACCAAAATAGAAACCTATTCTTCAGCACAGATCCTTATGTAGGAGCGTCACAGCTGATAGCAAACATCATGCATTTAGTCTAGATGTTATGGGTTCAGTATCACTGTATAGTATGCCTCATGTGTCTGTATATTTTTTATTTGTTTGTTTTTTGAGTAGCTGCAGTAGTATTATTGAGCCACCAGACTACAGCCAGCCTCCAGGATTTGGTGGAACAACCCAGGTAAGGCAGAAAAACATGCATACACACGTCGTTCAGCTGCCTTTAAATCTATTTCTAACCCTCTTTCAAAGTTTCATCAATCATCTTGTTATGTGGCCTGTAATCTGTTTGTTTGTATCTCTTTTTTGAAAATTTTTATAATATGGATTCAAGCCACTGGTTTTGCCTTCAAAGTAACATGAGAAAAAGTTCCATGGCTGTTTCAAAAAACATCTAGATCTCACAGGTTTTTGAGATACTGTGACGGTCAGAATTTATATTAAACTGTCAAATTAGACTTAATTCTCATCAAAACTAAAACAATGTGAGCTTCAACAGAATACATGTCAAAATGAGTTTAGCACTGACTTGTCTCATAAATTCTTGGAATTCTTTTTCCAGGGCAAAAGACAGACCTGGTACAACAGCACTCTTGCGTCGAGGAGGAAGAGGCTGACAGCTCATTTTGAGGACCTGGAACAGTGCTACTTCTCCAACAAAATGTCACGTATCACAGGTAGGGTTGGGTATCATTTACATACCGTTTGATTTGGTACCGGTACTCAATTGTACCTTTTTTGTGTGTTTTACTCTCTCTGTAATTACAAAGATGTAATTTCAATCAAAATAAAGTATATCAAATAAGTACAGACAAATTTAACATGTTACTAATAACCGCATGTTATTAGGAATAAGTACAGGCACAACTCACAACTCTTGGTTGCGTTTATTCAGAACATTTTACACACCACACAAAATAGAACCCACTATACCACCCTCTACCCTCCCAGATCCATCTCCACAACTTCCATTGAGTTCTGAAAAATATAACCACACTTAGGACTGCTTTCGACTTGAACAAGCTGCAGGGGTGACAAAGCGTCGTTCTTTCTTTTACTCTCTCACTCAGTTATGCTCTCAGGAACCAAAATTTCAATCGGTACTTGGTACGACCAATGATATACAGCCGGTACCCTTAAAAGAACAGAGTTTGTAACCCAGCTCTAATCACGGGTACAAGACCTGCAGTAACTTGTGGCCTCATTCTCTCATAACAATAGCAATTTGTCTAGAAACATCTGTAGGCAGCTACGCATCTGTTGTTTGATTTTATACGTCACTGGAGAAACTGGACTATATTTGCACAAAGAATAAGGCTTCAGTTCTTAGAACTGGATATTCGCTTCACAGGACGGATGGTAGTGTCTGCCTCACCTCTGTGTTACTGCTGAAGTTACTATTTCCAAAATGAAGACCACATTTGCTCAAACTTCACTGCTTGCTGTTGCAGAGATGGTGTTTCTGATTAAAAAATCTTAGGCACAAAGCAGAAACCAGACATGGTGACACACAGCGCAAAATGCTCTTTATTTTTGGTTATTATGTTACTGTGATAAGAACTGATTGCTGTTAAAATGTGTCGTGAAGCTCCTTCAACATTCAGTGTGGTTATATTTGACCTCTTTTTTTCCATAACATGCAGTATATATGGTTCATATCCCTGTTGCTCCTTGTGAACAGTATTTTAATAGTGTGTCTATTGTGTCCAGATGAAGGCAGGAATCTGAACCAGCTGGATGATTTTATGGAGTGTCTGTCTAAGTTTACACGCTACAACTCTGTGCGGCCGCTCGCCACCCTCTCGTATGCCAGTGACCTGTATAACGGCTCCAGTATTGTCTCCAGGTACAACTTGTTTATTAGTCGTATGCACTTTGTGGTACTGATCCCTTAAGACTCATGGTGTGTAGAATTGGGTGGCATTATGATGTTTATTTCCCACTGTGATGAGTAGAGGCACAAAAATGTTTTCTAACAGTATAATCTTTATCAGCATAGACTGTATTCTCACCTTTGTTTCAGTATTGAGTTTGACCGAGACTGTGACTACTTTGCCATCGCCGGTGTGACAAAGAAGATCAAGGTGTTTGAGTATGGCACAGTGATCCAGGATGCTGTGGACATCCACTACCCTGTTAATGAGATGACCTGCAATTCCAAAATCAGGTAGGAGACATCATTCCTCCCCACAGGAGCAGGGACGTGCAGGCATCTTTCAGATCATACAGTGCAGTCTTTAGAGTGGTTCTGATCTCCTTTTAGGCCGTGTGAGAAACTCTTTGTACACACGTTCAAAAACGCTGCTGATGATGCTGGCCTCTACAGCACTGCTTTCATCATTCACTAAATAAAATGTACTTTTATTAGCATATGGTGTGACAGAAATCATCAGACATTAAATGATGCGCAATAACACTAGAAAGGAAAAAGAATGTCCCCATATTTCTATTTTGTCAGGGTATGAGTTGTAGTGTTGTGCAGGCCTGTACTGATCAGACTTATGTCTCAGATTTGTAAAAACTTAATCAAAATCATTCTAGAATAATGGTCCTGGGGATGATTTCTTTTCATTCCAAACATGTTTTACAATGTCCCAGGGGGAATAGGACACCGTTAGTCTCGAGCCCTGCTTATTAGCCTGCGCAAAATTGCTGTGACACAACAGAAAAACTGAACAAGAACGTCTGATACTGATGTGTGGGTGATAAATCGGTGCATCCCTAGATTGAAACACTTAACAAATGTGACAAATTGCAAACTTGAATCTTAAAGTGAAAGTGATCCCAACCCTGTTTGTTGTAGCTGTATCAGCTGGAGCAGCTATCATAAAAACCTTCTGGCTAGCAGCGACTATGAGGGCACTGTCATACTGTGGGATGGATTCACCGGCCAGAGGTCCAAAGTCTACCAGGTATGAGACTCAGGTCTTAGAGCATCGCTTTATTTGTGATAAGGAGTCCAGTCTTTATTTGAATTCTCTATATTGGTAAATGCACATTTGACTTCATGAATCACTGATGAAATTAGGCATTTTATCAATTTTATCCTCTGCTCTCTTTAAGGAACACGAAAAAAGGTGTTGGAGCGTTGACTTCAACCTGATGGACCCTAAGCTGTTAGCCTCTGGTTCTGATGATGCTAAAGGTAACTGAGGAATGCTTTCCCTGACATATGTTTAGACACAAAACATCCTCTGTCTTTCCAGCTCATGGTGAAATGTTCTCATGTGTTTTTGTGTTTCAGTTAAGTTGTGGTCAACCAATCTTGACAACTCTGTCGCTAGCATCGAGGCTAAGGCTAATGTCTGCTGTGTGAAATTCAGTCCCACCTCCAGGTATCATCTGGCCTTCGGCTGTGCAGGTAAGATCAGGATTTGTTTTAGGTTGTGAGTGTCAGATTCCTCGTCTTTGTCCAGTAAAATACTGTTGGTAGACAGTAGTGTTGACTCTGTATCACCATCATGTTTCTTATGCATATAATACAGCGCTCGACAGTGTGAACGTTTCACTCGCATTTGTGAATAAAAATAGATGTGTGCGAACGGTAAAAAATATTTAGGGGCACGTGCGCATAAAAAAAACAGCCGAAGCAGCCTATATTTTTGTCAATAAAAAAATATGATAATCTAACTGCAAATGTCAGAGCAACTCCAGCCGCCTTCCCTCTTCCCTGTGTGACATGGTTATGGGCGGTTTTCCAAGCCACTGTCGGCACAATGAATATAAGTCCCACTGTCGGCAGTGTGGAAATAAGTCAAAGTGTAGCGGAGGAGACGGACCGGGTCAAGCGGTGGACCTCCGGGGAAGCCCTCTCCCCTCTCCCCTCTCCCCGCAGTGAGGGACCGTTCTCCAAGTTACCACTGCTGGGCAGCGTGGAAATAAGTCAAAGTGTGGAGGAGACAGACCGGGTTAAGCGGCGGACCTCCGGGGATGCCTGCTCTGTTCTCCCCGCAGTTAGGGACCGTTCTCCATGGCCAGGCTGTCAGCTGGGTGGGAATAAGTCAAAGTGTGGCGGAGAAGAGGGACCGGGAAAAGCAGCGGACCTCCGGGGAAGCCTGCTCCGTTCTCCCCGCAGTTAGGGACCGATTGCCACGGTACCGCTACTGGGCAGGGTGGAAATAAGTCCTGCATTGTTCCAGAGGACCTGGATAATGTTTTAGGATAGTAATAACATTATATAAGATAATCATATTGCAAAGATAATATATATAAGATAATAACATTAAAGACAAAATTAAATTGCACTACTTTTTCAAAACTTGATGATTTTACCTTTCTGTACATTTTGTATACAAATTCATTAAATAATTTTGCTTGTAAATGTCTATTTGCATCACGTTTATTACGGAAAACACATTATTTGATCAATTTACATTGTGCCCCTAAAGTTCTTTGTGCGCTCCTTACTTTTTCAACTTAGGAGCACATGTGCTCCTTTGCAAAAAAGTTAGCGTCAAGCCCTGTATAAGCAGCTTTACAAGTCACTGTACACAGTCTGACTCAGGACTTCCAATCAGTTGAGTTTATTTCAAATGTTAAAAGTTCATTGGGGGGAAAAAATGATGAGAATTTGTCTCTTCAAAATCATAGGCAAAGAAACTTGTTTTTCTCTCATTGCAGTGTATTAGTATTATTATTGCAACACTCGATGGGGTGCACTCACCCCACACCACTGTAGTTTGTCCTTGTGATCTCCAAAATTTCTTTTGTGGTTTCACAGACTCTGGTGGTCCAGACAAACTTCTGAAAACGTTTTTTTTTTTTTTTTTTTTTTTTTTTTTTTTTTTATACATATTCCCAAAGGAGAAATAAGAATTTTGAATATTCTCCTGTACACAGAAACAATCCTTCAGGTAACTTATGCTGGATAAATGGAGCAGCACACAAACTCTGTGTTATCCAGCGGTGAATTGCCCTGGCTTATTTACGCCATTCCCTGTGTCCTCTGAGGTCCAAGTCTGGGAAAGGAAACCCCTCCTTGACCTTGAAGTTGTTGGTTTACTGTCTGGAGAGAAGCTCAGACATTGGCGTAATAGCCAGCAGGCACAGTGTACCGTTCATTCAAAAACAAGAACTGATGGAGAACACATAGCTTGTAAGAAACATTTTAGCAAATGTCAACAGAGGCATTGCACCATCATTTCACCATGGCTGCCTGCCTTGGTGGTTACTGCATACCTCTGACGCTAAGATTTGTGTCCAGTTATGAAGGACACCTAACTGAGCAGCCTTGCATACAACAGCCCCTCCCCACTCTTCTTGAATGTTCTGTCATTTCTTCCGTCTGAATGCTTGCCTTTATTTTGGTTTGCAGACCACTGTGTCCACTACTATGATCTACGGAACACTAAGCAGCCAATCATGGTGTTCAAAGGCCACAGGAAGGCTGTGTCCTACGCCAAGTTTGTCAACGGAGAAGAAATTGTTTCTGCGTAAGTCAGTTCAGTCTTATTTTTAGCAGTATTGTGCTGAAATTATATTTTTGTATGTACAAAAAAGTTATCCATCTTTTCATTTCTTTTTGTCAAATGAGTGAAGCTCTTTGGCATGAAAGTCCACCTTTCTGATGTTAAAATGTTTTAAACCTATCACTAAACCTTACCTGTTGGCAACATGTAGGTCAACCTAACTCACTCGAATAACCATATTCCTATGTTAAATCTACCTCTGCATGGGCCCACATATATACTACTTAACTTTACTTACTTGCCTGCAATACTTCAATAAGAAAAAGATGATTTGTTAAAAAAATTCTGTTAAATTTGTTTAAAAAGCATTTAATTAAGTGCCCGATACTTGTAGACACCCTGTTCACTGATTTCATACAAAAAATATCTATCAACACAATTGATAATCTTCCATCTCAGAGTAGTGAAAAACATTTCTAAGAAGTCGTGTCAGAAAATGCCCTACAGTTGTGGACTCATTATATATTTACATCCTTTAATTCACAGCTCAACGGACAGTCAGTTGAAGCTGTGGAACGTCAACAAACCTCACTGTCTGCGCTCCTTCAAAGGTCATATCAATGAGAAGAACTTTGTAGGCCTGGCTTCCAATGGAGACTATGTTGCCTGTGGTAAGCATTGATTACAAACAGTACAAAAGCTTATAGTTTGGATGGGTAATATATCAGATGTACTTGATGTATTGTGGCTTGTTTCACATGGGATGTATAAAATGACTATCATGAACATTGAGTATATATGGTCTTTTTTTAAGCCATCTGCATGAGACTCGCTTTGGCGTTTCTGTTTTCTGGCTGTCTCCCTTTCACAGACACACATACATAAAGAAAGACTCACAAATGTGATATGTCACACACACTCTGCCCATTCAGATTACTTTCTCCTGAGGTTTCTACCGTTTTTTTTCCCCGTTAAAGGGGTTTTTTTGGGGAGTTTTTCCTTATCCGCTGCGAGGGTCATAAGGACAGAGGGATGTCGTATGCTGTAAAGCCCTGTGAGGCAAATTGTGATTTGTGATATTGGGCTTTATAAATAAAATTGATTGATTGATTGATAAGTGATAGTGTGAGCAGGCGAAGTGTGTTTCATGTCTGCGGGGCTCCAGAACGCTACTATTAGTCGCATTTTGTGACCATGGAGCACCACTGCAGCTTGCAGATATTAATATATGAACTGGAGAGCTGTTTGTTTTCAGCTTACAGTAAATAAATCGTCATGTTTAACGGTGCCAAGGTTACAGTTTAATTTAATGAGATCAACGATAGCATGAGCATAGGAGAAGTTTGCCTCTGTACCTGTAGGACTCCAGACCACAACTATTTAGTCACATTTTGTAACCATGGAGCGTTAGTGGGACTTTCAAATATTATTAGTATATGAACTGGAGAGCTGTTTGTTTTCAGCACGCAGTGAGAGAATCCTCACATCTAAAGCGCTGTGGCAACAGTTTAATTTTGTGCTAACCGCTAACTGTTGACTGGAAGCTTTAAGTTCACAGCAAAACATTAAGACGTCCGACCCAAGATGAGCAAAGTGCTTCCACTTTCATTAACTTACTTAAATTATTTAACTTTATTATAACAGTGGCTACTTTATTGTGACTAGTTAATTTAATAATTTTGTATTTTAGTAGTCTACAGTACTTTAGATGAGTTTTCAAAATATTGCGATATATATTGTGTATCGTAATATAGCCTAAAAATATCAAGATATTATATTTAAGTCATATTGCTCAGCCCTAGCTTATAGTTAATATGTTGCAAATGTATCTGAAATGCAGTATTTCCTTACTATGCGCTCAGCAGGGGCAGGGGCACCACTATAGTTTTATTATTTATTCTTTTAGGAAGTTATTACAGCAGCCTGTAATTAAACAAATGCCAATCTAACAATTGTCAATCTATTTAAAAAAACATCACCTTTTCTGTGTGTGTTTTTTGTGTGTACTTATACAGGCAGTGAAAACAACTCCCTGTACCTGTACTACAAAGGACTTTCCAAGACACTGTTAACGTTCAAGTTTGACACAGTGAAGAGTGTCCTGGACAAGGACAAGAAGGAGGACGACACCAATGAGTTTGTCAGTGCGGTCTGCTGGAGAGCCCTGCCTGATGGAGTGAGTTCACATTATTGTTACACTTGTTGTTAATTTTATATGTGCTGTTCATATTTAAATGCTGTACTAGATGGACAATCACAACAATGGTGTACATTATGTCACCGCCTGTTGATGTCATTGTTAACTTTAACTCAAGTACTTCAAGTCCTCCTTTCTGTGGTCATTGTGTGCTGCTGTGTAGTCCTGATATGGCGCAGCATCACCGTTGGGGGAAAAAAAAGTCTATCTCCTCTTTTTTTGTCATTGAAAACAGTATTTTTAGTTACGGTTTTTTTTTTTTTTTTTACTAGATTTTGTTTACGTTTTTCATCAACAATATTACATGTTGATATAGTCACAGCTAGTTTTCAGTGACGTTGGTGTCATCTAATCTTAGTCAGGGAATAAAAAGGTCGTTGACAAACATATTTGGTTCAACTTTTTGTTAACGAAATTAACACTGCGCGTCTATTATTGCTGTCTGCCGTTAATAAGAAGATGGCGTTAATGCACACAGTCTCTTGTTGAAACGGAAATGTGTTTTAGCCATGATAAAGGATCAATTATATAGTTTTTAAATGTCATCAGACCACATGATGTGATATGAGAATCTTACTTCCAATTCAGCTTGCCTTATTACACAAAAAGAATGAACAGTACAGTTCACAAAAGTCCTATTTTATGTCATATTTTGTTAAACAAACTGTAATATTGTCCTAATAGATGATTAAATGTTACCAACACTATGTTGTGATTTATTATTATACTTTGTTTTTCAGGAGTCAAATGTACTGATTGCTGCGAACAGTCAAGGAACAATCAAGGTTTGTGTTTTGAAAGTTATACACAGAACATACTAATAACTACAGTCCTACTGCGCCAGGTTTCAGACTGATGCCTGGGTGTCATGCCGAGTTAGAGCTCAGTCAGTCGGTCAGTTGACAAGAAACTCGCAGCTGTTTTTATCAGAGAATGTTTGAAGTTTTTGCAAGTTAGTTGCTAATTAGTTTTCTTTCAGTCGGCCAATCTTTTCAGATCTAATACAAAAGGAACCTTCTTTTTTGCACTTTTGTCACTGTGTTTTAAAAGGCACATCCGAAATCCAAATGTAATGCCTCTGACATTTGTCAGAGGTCAAAATACGCAGACAATACTCTGTATGTGAAGTGTAGGTTCTGGATGCTTTGAGCACACAAAAAGCCATTCACCTTTGTTGTACAGGGTGGCAGCAGAAAATCCACTGACAGATATTTTAAACCCCACTACATCAAATTAAAATGATCTGCATGATGAGGTGTCACAAGGGATGAGTGGGAAAGAATGTATTTTTAGGAATGTAATGTGTTTTAGTTTGTTGAAACAGTGGTTTTGGGGGTTACAGGTCCAGTCTACTGTTGAGGCCACCTATTTAAAAACAGGAGAGATGCTTCACTCAGTCTGTAGTATTATACTTAGAATTTCCCGCCGTGCCGCACTTTTGTTAACAGCAACAACTAAACTCACTGTTTCAACACCTTGATTCTAGTGACAGTGAGCTACAGATAACATTACAGCTCTATCCTCTCTCTCCACACAGGTACTTGAGCTTGTCTGACGGCCCGCCATATCATCAGTGTGTGATCAAATCAGCCTCTGTTTGTTTGGTAGAGGATCAGTCTGATGCAGGAGGAGCCCAGGCTGCTTGCTGAACAAGGATATCCGACAACAGCAGGAGAGCTGATATAAACTGAACCTGTCTTATTTTAATGAGCTCCAGCAGAAAGACTGTGGACCAGTACATCAGTATAGCAGGAGAAGATGTGCTGTCTTTTTACAACAAAGAAACGAGGACCTTGCTCGGGCACAAATGGAACAAGAGACTTTAGAAAACATTTTAGTTTCCTTTCAGTAAAGTTATATCGGCTACTATAGAACGCCTCTTTATGGTTTTAGGTAAAATCAAAACTTGTACCTTTTTTTTAATTGAGCTGCTCCTCTTGAGGGTACAGCCAGCCAAACGCTACTAGTGTGATGCATTTTTCCTTTTAAAGGCCAAAGCACAAACAAAATGACATGCAAAAATGATGTCTTCACATGAAGCTTTTAACCCCCCCTCATTGTTTGTCAACCACCTGTTTTTCCCCCTTTACGTGTAGTTTTTGTGTTTTTCAGATTGGGAGAAACCAGTTTTAATAAATATGACTTGAATTTCATTCTGTCAAGCGTATCGTCAGTTTCTTTTCCGGCTTACAAGTGTAGAATGTGATTAATTGTACGGAGGTCAAGGATAATGGAAATGTTGAGAGACTGATGTTTCTGTATCTGTCGGAACAAAATGAGATTTGACGTGTTTTCCTGTGATCACAGCAATTCTCATGTAACTTAAGGCATTGTTCTGCAGTGCTACATCGAACTGGATTATTTTTCCACGTGTATGTGAGCTGTTTGTTGCTTGTTGAAAAATGAGAACCTCAGAATCAGATTTAGTTGTTTTAAAGTAGCAATGGAATTACTCTTCGCATACTGTACATCTACGTTTTTAACTCCACACAGACTGCTGTCAGTTTCTGTGGAGGGGTGATCCGTGTTGACAACATTGACATTGAGAGGATTTGGTTAAACACCGCCAAGACCTACCTATTTTATGATAACTGAGTGAGAGAGGTGTTTTGTATTTGTATAACTGAATAAATTATTTCAAAACAACCTTGTCCCATTTGTTTTTATTAGATATTTTTGGCATTTAAAGCATTCTCTTAACAGTTTTGTTTACTGATGGGTCTCATCTGGCGTGTTTGAACCTTGTGTGAAATGGTGATCCATTAAATCTACCAGAGAGCCACTAAATGTTGTGTTTACTCTTTTATTTTATACTAAATGTGTGACACCTATCACTGCAAGAGCCTTTTGTTGTAGTTCTCTTACTCTGGAAATTAAATGCTGACTACTGTAATTTCGTAATGAGCAATGAAAACAAAAGATTGCTGGTCTCAATAGCACAACAGGGAGACTAAAACTTAATTTTTTTAAATTTAAATTACATGAACAAAGTCTCACAGAGCAACGTCAAACAGAAAATAATAAATGAGATACTGTCACCACTGATTAAATTAATTCCACAGCAAATATTTTGTTCCTTAATGGCTAATCAATTATATCATTAACGCAGGCCTCAAGATTGTGAAGCAGCAGTAACTGTATATTTTCCTTTTTCTTTATGTATCTTTTTATCACGTAGCGTACCTTTTCAACTCATTTCTGATTAATTAAGGTGGTTATGATGATGTGTTAATCATTTATAACGTCTGTCTATGAGTGAGTCTTGTCCAGTTGTGGCTAATGTAATGTGTGTGAGTGTGTGTGTGACTGGATTCAGGAGGCATTAAACAGTCTTATTGCTGTGGGGACGAAATATCTCCTGAAACGCTGTGTCCTGCAACGCAGTGAGATGAGCCAACTGCTGCAGCTGCTCCTCTGTCGCTCCAGGAGGCTGTGGAGAGGGTGTCTGCTATTGTCCATTAAAGCTTTCAGGTTGTTGAATGTGCCCCTCTCCACCACAGTTCTTAATGGGTCCAGTCTCCTGCCGAGCACTGAGCCAGCTTTTTTAACCAGCCTGTCCAAATGCTTGATGTTTTGTCTGTCAAGCTGCCTCCCCAGCACACTGCAGCGTAGAAGAGTGCACTTGGCACCACAGTGTGATAGAACATGGTCAACATCTCCACACACACATCAAAGGACCTCAGTGTCTGTGGGAAGAACAGAGGGCTCTGCCCCCTCCAGTAGAGGGCATCAGTCAGTCTCCTTGGTTTTGGCTGTGTTCAGGTGGAGACAGCGCGTACTGCACCAGTCCCTGAAGGCATCCACAAGGTCCCTGTACTCCCACTTCTGATTGCTCCTGATACAAGCAACAATAGCTTTATCATCAGAGTATTTTTATATGTGGCAGGACTCTGAGTTGTGCTTAAAGTCTGCTGTGTAGACTGTGAACAGGAACGGTGCTAAAACAGTTCCCTGTGGAGCACCAGTGCTGCTCCTGACCATCTTGGAGACACAGCTTCCAAGCCTGACATGCTGAGGCCGCTCTGTCAGGTAGTCTGTTATCCAGGAGGTGATCTACTCCCATCCCCTCCAACCGGTCTCTCAGTATGGGGGGCTGGATGGTATTAAACGCACTTGAAAATTCAAGGAAAAGGATCCTAACACACCCCGGCTCTTCCAAGTAGGTGTAGGCCCGATGCAGCATGTAAAGAACCGCATCTTCCTATGTGCTCCTGATAGGCAAACTGGAGGGGGTCTACTGCATCAGTGATCTCTGACCTCAGGAAACGGAGGACCAGGTGCTCCAGGGTCTTCATAATGTATTATGTTAAGGCCACCAATTGATAATTATTTAACTTGACCGGGCGCCCGATTTTGGGCACCGGTACGAGACAAGATGTTTTCCACTGCACCGGGACTTTGCCTGTTCGAAGCCTCCTGTTAGAGCCACTGAAGGGGCTCTGCTAGCTGGGCTGCACAGTCTTTCAGGAGCCTTGGACTCGCCTGCTGTAAAGGACAGTGGTAGTTGGCCATGGGTGGTAGCTGTAGCTGCAGTAGTGGGGGAGGGGCTACTTCCAGGTGACAGTGGAGCAGGAGTAGCAGCAGCAGGTGACACTGTGGAAGGGGGGATGGATGCAGGGGTTGGGTGAACACTGCCTCCTCCATCAAACCTGTTATAGAACAGGTTGAAGTTGTTGGCTTTGTCCACATCACCATCCATAACCTGGCGGTTCTTCTTTGAATAGCCCTTTATGTTCCTCATTCCCTTCCACACTTCTCTGATGTTGTTCCACTGCAGCTTACTCTCCGCCTTTCTTTTGTAGTCCACCTTTGCCTGTCTCAGTTTCCCCTTCAGCTCATGCTGAACCCCCTGAGCCTCTCTGTCCCCCTTCTTGAACGCCAGCTGAGACCAAGACTGCATCTCATGATTTAATTGTAATTTTGAATTTATCAGGTTAAAATTGTGATATTAAAAAGTTTATTCAAGAAAATGTGTTAAGTAAAAGAAAAAAATTAGGACTTTTAAATAATGTTTTGGCTAAGTAGCCCATTGTTTGGTTTTCTGTAAAAAGGTTTTTTTTTATTGACTTGTTTTTCCTCATATTTCATTATTTGTTTATTTATTTATTTATTTGGAGAGATATGCTTTCTTTAGGGACGAGGAAGATGAAGAGGCCATCAGTAGGAAACAAAAAAAGGAACTACTGTTTTCAGAATAGTGGCGGAAGGTTTTGGCAGACGGACCACGGACAACTAGCTAGTTAGCGGCCGCTGGAAACAAAACCGGATTCTACTGAAGTTCTGATGTTACCCAGTTAAACCTTGGCCGTATTTAGTTACTTGGCTGTTTACTGATTTCATCTAGAGGTCGAAACTTTCGTGGTGAAGATGGGAGTACCGAAGTTTTACCGATGGATTTCAGAGCGCTATCCTTGTCTCAGTGAAGTTGTCAAGGAACATCAGGTAGGAAACCATTGATGAATATCGTTAGCTTCTCAAGCCACTGTTACTGATAGCCGCTGCGTTAGCTTAGCTATCTGTTGGCTATCAGCGAGCTAAGTATAGCGGGCCCTGGAACTTTTATCCCCCGTAGCTTCACAATGTTTCACCCGGTAACAGGACATATCTCTTGTCAGTCCCTTTTGACTCCATTGTTTAATTAAAGTCAACATAGACGCAGCGTTATTTATACAATTCCAGCACAAACTCGCTTGCTATTTTGCTACCCTCTACGTGTGCACATTAAATGTAAACGTGAATATAACTTAGTAAATGCTATACCACCGGATAATTTAGGTTTTTGTTGGGCAAGAACATTCCTCACAACAGTCAGCTAGCATTCCCTCACAGTCAGCTGGCTGTTCAACTTCACACTAAGAAGAAGCTGCCGCTAGTTACTGTTGCCATCTAGTTTACAGTCTCCCTGCTTTGCAATGTTTGTGAAGTTGTTGAAAATGCATTCATTATGTGGTCAGCCTGTAGTTGATACAACAGGCGACAATGTGAGTTAACCCTACATGACTTAGTTATTTAAGCTCAGTTATTTGGGCTGCCTGAATTGATTTTAGTGACCTAGTTCCCTGTGTAGTAAGGCGGATAGTGTTTCACTGCTTGAGCAGCAGTTTCATCAGCTGGACGTTGCTCGGTGTCACTCTCATTGCGTAAGCCAGCTTTGATAAGACAATAATAAGGACATTTTATATTGGAGGACAGTGGATATGCAAAGTAAGCTGTATACCCTGTTCTTATAGTATAGGTCAGCCCAGTTTTAAAAACATAAAGGACATTTTGCCCCTGTGTTACTAAACCTACATGTCACCTTGATGTGTCACCGGAGAGAGTATTTTGGTGTCTGTGTCAGGCTGAAGGAGCTCATTAAAATGCTTCTGGTGACTGCCAAAGATGAGTCGACCCTTTTACTTTTGGCTTACAAAATGTGTCATGTGAAGGATACCCCCTTGCGGACACACCAGCATATGTTAAGACAAAACAAAACAGGGAGAGATGTATTCCACGCAGTCAAGGAATATCAATAGATTTTACAAATTTGTCACTTTACAGGAATCCACTTTAACAATTTTAATTTTTTTATGTTTCTTTCTCTTTTCAGATTCCAGAATTTGACAATCTCTACCTGGACATGAATGGGATCATCCACCAGTGTTCCCACCCGAACGACGAAGATGTCCACTTTCGCATTTCCGAGGAAAAGATTTTTGCTGACATCTTCCATTACCTGGAGGTGCTCTTCAGGATCATCAAGCCACGCAAGGTCTTCTTCATGGCGGTGGATGGCGTGGCACCGAGGGCAAAGATGAACCAGCAGAGAGGACGGAGATTCAGGTAGAGATGGATACAGCATTAAAGAAACACAAAGCAATTCTTTCTGACTGTTTGTGTACAGGGTGACACCCAGAGTGGGTCAGCTGGGGTCATCTGACCTTGCTCCATGACCTTGTTACAGACCTGAATTTAATGTTGGTATGTCTGTCTGGCTTTGTTATGAAAGGGTGAACGCAAGTTCCTGTTATAACCATAGGGTTACCAAAATGTTATTGTTATTATTAAATGATTATGGAATGATTTTTACCCCATAGTAAAATATATAAACTTGTCGCCCTCCCACCACTTAACACTTCTCTATTTCAATGTCAAAGACAATTGAACATGATTGTTAAATTTAGGTTGTTGCAGTAGCTTTTCTTGAGGTGACCAAATAAAGAGATGAAATTTTATAAAGATTTCTGCACCATGACCTTAAATCACAAGTGTAAATAATGGCACATTCTCTTTTGGTAATCTGATCAAGATGACGACTCTGTTTGCAAATGTAGTTATACAATGTCTGGTATAATTCTGTGGTTGAGCAGTGATGTTGGTGGTGCTGCCTAATAAGGCAGAATGAGCCTCAGACTAGAACTAAAACGCAACATTTGCTTTGGTAAAAACTGAAGAAACCAGACAACAGGCAAGATAACAGCCCAAGACTGTGAGTCTGACCTGCTCTCTTTTATATATGCGTGTCTGTGTGTGTGTGTACGTGCGTCTGTGTGTGTGGGTGGCTGTGTGTCTAGGTCCGCCAAAGAAGCAGAGGAAAAGATAAAAAAAGCTCTGGATAAAGGAGAGGTGCTTCCCACAGAGGCTCGTTTCGACTCCAACTGTATCACTCCTGGTAGGAATGCTTGCGAGCTCTAAACAAAATGAACAGCACTCATTAGGATTTAGAGAAGCAGCTATAGCATGACATGTACAAAGGTACCTGTTCATGTCAGGGTAGGGAAATCATTTCTTTCTAACTTTCTTGTTTTTTCTTCTATGGTTTTTAACGAAAATGTGTTTGGGAAGTGGAATTCAGGCATTGTGGGTTTAGTTTTTTCTGTTGAACTATGGGGCAACTGCATTTTTCTCCTGTATTGCAACGTATTATTGTCAGTAAAATTATGTTGTTTTTAGCATGGACATATTTTATACAATCCTAACATATTAGATGTAAACGTGCCTGTTCTCAGAAAGTTGGTAGCAACTCCTTTAATCACACATCCTTCTTCCAGGCACTGACTTCATGGCAAGACTCCAGGAGCAGCTCAAGTATTTTGTCCACAACAAGCTCTCCACTGACAAGCTATGGCAGAATGTCAACGTCTACCTGTCTGGTCATGAGGTGTGTTAACAGAATGGCCACTGTAGTTTCAATAGCAGCATTTTGGCACCAGTGTTTGTGCTACTGTTTAGTCACTGTGATTCTGTTACAGCTTCAGTACTGCCTGTACCAAGTCTGTGTTTCTCTTCTTTACAGACCCCAGGGGAGGGAGAACACAAGATCATGGAGTTCATTCGCTCTGAGAACGCCAATCCCGGTCACAACCCCAACACCCGACACTGCCTATATGGCCTGGATGCTGACTTGGTAGGGTTTGTGTGGACTTAGATGAGGGTGTTCATTATTGATTAAACCCTCTGTGGATGCTCACACGTCTTGCTCTCTGTGTTGTAGATCATGTTGGGTTTGACCAGCCATGAGCCAAATTTCTCCCTGCTCAGAGAAGAGGTCCGCTTTGGAGGAAAGAAAAACCAGAAAAGGTTCTTTTCCTTGTCTTTTTTTTTTTTGTATAGTTTTATTTGATATCTTTTCTGTCATTTTTTGTTCTACCAGTTTGATTTCTTTCTCTGAAACCTAGTGTGATCTTCTCTTCTAGGATAACGGCTCCAGAGGAGACAACTTTTCACTTGCTTCACTTATCTCTGATGAGGGAGTACATAGACTATGAGTTCTCGGCGCTCAGGGTGAGAGAGAGTCACACACACACACACACACACACACACTTACACTATTAGTATAATTATAAAACTATACATGATTTTCATGTCAGGGAAGGTTTTACTTGAAGATTTTTTGTCTTTAAAGGGACGGTTCACCCAAAGTGAACAAAGAGACGTCTGCCCTCTCTTCAGTATTATAGAACTAGATGGCACTCAGCTTATGGTGCTCGAAGCACTAAAAAATACATTCGAAAAACTCAACAGCAATGTCTCTTTCCAGAAATCATGACCCAGTTACTCAAGATAATCCACAGACCTTGTTATAAGCAGTGTCGTGTAGGAAATGTTTTCTTTCTAATAATCTACACCCACCAGCTGAATGACTGTGCAGAAGGATTAGTGCATCTATTCACGGATAAGAGGCTCCTGCTCGTGACAGCTCATAAACACTAATTGCAGCTGAGCTGTAATGTTAGCCAGCTCAGTGGTGCTAGGTGAGCTAGCAGTGGATGCACGCATTCTTCTGCGCATTCTTGATCCGGTTGGCGGGTGTAGTCGGTAGAAAGAAAGTCGTTTCTGACATGATTTCTAGAAAGAGACATTGCTGTATTTTTTTGACTTTTTGAGCACCACGAGCTGAGTGCCATCTAGTTCCATTATATAGTAGAGAAGGCAGACATCTCTACGGACAGTAGCCCCAACACTCAGCAACTCACCAAAACAATCTAGATTCATAAATAGCACTGCAGGTTAGAGGAAAAATATGTATTTTTGATTTTGGGGTTAAGGGTCCCCTTAATATATGCCACTTTGCCGTATGGCATTTGCTCTGTATTCTGAATATGTCTGTGGGTGTTTTTACAGAGTCATCTCGGTTCTGCTTATGACTTGGAGCGAATAATAGACGACTGGATTCTAATGGGGTTTCTAGTGGGAAACGATTTCATCCCTCACCTCCCTCATCTTCACATCAGTCATGATGCTCTGCCGCTGCTGTACAAGACCTACATCAGTGCTCTGCCCAGCATGGGGGGTGAGAGACACATGCACAAATAAATATTGTACCATCACACTCATTTTAAATGAGATTTCAAATGTTGCGTGCAAATACCAAGCAAGAGTGATTAGTCTGTTTAAGGTATTGTTTGTGCCGGTCAGATAGTTTATACATGTCAGCTGTGTGTCCTGCCTCTATGATGTATATCACACACATAAAAACAACAAACTGAATCCTGTTTCCTGACTCAGGTTATCTGAATGAGAATGGCCATCTAAACCTCAGAAACTTTGAGAAATACTTGGAGAAGCTTGCTGAGGTGAGACAAAATCACACCACTGTCTATATGATACATACAAGATCAATACAGTTTACACTTATTCATATCATACCCCTATTCTGTATATAATGTGTACTGTTAGCACAGCTTGTATTCAGACTTTCTGCACTACTTTTTATTCTTACCTGCACTGCTTACTGTGTTCTACTCATTGAAATAGAATCTCATTCTATTTCTATGATTCTGCTGTATATATCTGAGAGCAGTGGTTCCCAACAGGTCCATCCACAGGGCCCACATCTCTCCTTAGTTAATAGTTCAAGGTCCACACAATTTAATATACTCAGTGTCATGCTTATTTATGTCATGCGCCATAAATAAAGGTTAAAATATGTGACACTGTTCCTTCCTTTCCGACATTCCTCCAGTTTGACCGGGAACATTTCAGCGAGGTGTTTGTGGACTTGAAGTGGTTTGAGAGTAAAGTTGGTAACAAGTATCTGAACGAGGCGGCCGGATTGGCAGCAGAAAAGGAAGCCGCCAGCAAAGACACCAACGAGAATGAGGTCTGTTCTTATGTCAGAATATTTATACACACCCAGGGATGCAGTGACAGAAATTAAGCCCAATATTCATTCAATTTTATTTACAGTTTCAGTCATGTATCCCTGTAAATAATAACTCCTATAATTTTGTTATATGGGTGTGTGTGTAGGATTCTGCCCTCTCAGAAAGAGTGATTGGAGAAGGAAAAGGAGCAGTAGGAGACGATGAGGAAGAGGACGACGATATGTTTGAAACTGAGTTCAGACAGTACAAGCGCACCTACTATATGACCAAGATGGGCGTGGATGTGGTGTCTGAGTGAGTGTACACACACACACATACATTGCAAAGAAATAAAAACACTTACAACAGGAGGCAGAGCTCCCCCATATGAAAACATTCTATTTAGGGCTCACAGATTATGGAAATGTGTCTTTAAGCATTATGTACCACTTTAAAGTCAGATGACCCTAAAATATGTTTTTATTCTCATTTGCAGTGACTTTCTAGCCAAGCAGGCCAAGTGTTACGTGGAAGGTATTCAGTGGATTCTCCACTACTATTACCACGGGGTTCAGTCCTGGAGCTGGTGAGAACAACTTCTTCATATGTCACTTATCCTCTGCTCTTCCTTTCCTCTCGTTCCAGCAGTCTCAGGCAGTCAGATGATTTATTAAATCCTCTTGTAAAGTGAGGGAGTATCAGATAATAGTTATACTTTCATATATTTCTGCACAGCAAGCCCAGTTTCAAAAGAACAATGTAAGGATGCACTGATTTATGAACCAGACAGTGGTATTGGCCATTATTCGGCGTGTTGTCTGCCATCAGCCATAGAGTGGCCCAGGGATGATGTTTTCCTGCAGGCTGAAGTAGAAGTTAGCATTGTACTGGCTCCCTCCTCAGCGTATGGGATTTTTCCGTTAGACTTTGGATTATTGCACAAAATAAGCTCTTTGGCAAACAAATGTTTATGATGCTTACATGTTTTGTTCAGCAACATAATCTTCATAAATGAACACACACCACTGATTACGGAAGCCCGGAGAGTAGAACCACCCCTAGACCATCCCTACCATCCCTAGAACTGTGCCTTTGAGCCGAAAACAAATCAGAAAAAGATAGACTGTTATGAGTCACTGAATCATATAGTTATGAGAAATCATTTAAAAAATATTCATTTTAAGTCAAGGACATTAATATGAGCATTTTCCCCCTTTATTGCGTTCCCTGTATCTGCTATCTTCAGTTTGTTCTTTTCTTAGATCAGCACTTTAAATAATGTGTGTATGTCACTCTAGGTACTACCCCTACCACTACGCGCCCTTCCTGTCTGACATCAAGAACATAGCAGGGTTAAAGTTGACCTTTGACCTTGGGAAACCCTTCATGCCCTTCCAGCAGCTGTTGGCAGTCCTGCCTGCTGCCAGCATGGAGCTGCTGCCTCAGAGTTACAGGGTAACACACTCCCACACGCACATATGTACAGTATATGCACTTACTAGGTCCAGTTATCACAGATAAGTCTTCATGTGGAACATGATTTTAAAAGCAGCAAATTTTAGGGGGTATGCAAGATCCAAACATGAAAATGATAATATATATTTTTTTGACGTTTCAGCACCTGATGAACAGTGAAAGCTCGCCCATCATCACATACTACCCTGTCGACTTTAAAACAGACCTCAATGGCAAGCAGCAGGAATGGGAGGCTGTGGTTCTCATTCCCTTCATAGATGAGGTATATACACGCACACACGCACACAAGAAAAATCATGCCACAGTTAGGTTAAAAAAGGCAGTCTCATTGACAGTTTAACTATATGTGTGTGTGTGTTGTGTGTTTATGGAACAGAGGTGCTTACTAGCAGCTATGGAGCCCTGCAATCAGAAGCTGACTAAAGAAGAGAAGGCCAGGAATCGTCACACAGAGTGTGCAGTCTATGCATATGACCCTGAAGCAGACTTTACATACAGCTCCACCCTGCCTCAGCTGTTCCCCGACATCATCCACTGCCATGTCAGGTAGGTACACACACATCCCCACCAGCCCTGACACTGATTTAACATGAACTTAAATAGTCTTTGTCAAATGATCTTTAATATACCCACCCAGTAGGATACACAAGATCACGAGGAGAAAGTAATATTTTATATATTGACCGTCCATTTTTGCTTGTGAGGTACGCTGCTTCTTGGCATTGTAAACAATAAATAAAATTTGGTACAAACATTCTGCAGTTATACTGCTGTGATCGGATGGTTTCACAGTACCACATCTATCAGTGAACGGGGGGACAACAAAAGAAAATGGCCTGAAATCATATGAGGCCATTTTTAATGACTTTATAACGCCTCTTGCTTCAGCTGAGAAATGTGCTCGAGCAGCAAGTTCACTACATTCCGCAAGCTCTCTTAGCTTTTGGTCTAATAAATACACAAAATAAACTCACGAATGTCAAGAAAGGAAATATTGTACACCTGTTTTCCTCACTGAACACCAAATAAACAACTGTACACCTTCTGAATTCAAGTCTCTCTTTCAACAAAGTAAGACTAGCTTAATTGCTTTAATTAATAGTAAAAACATTCAAACTCAACAGAAACAAGCTCACCATAATGGTCTCAGTCTTTCTACTGTTCCAACAGTCACCAGCTCTAGTTTTGGAAATAAATCCTGAATCTAACAAGTTAGACGTGAAAATATGCTAACTGTACAAGCCGTTTTCCCTCTGCCTCTCAGCTGCTCACTGAGCAGTGGCTCTCACTCGTTCTTTGGTGGCAGCTTATTAAAGGTCCAGTGAATAAGATTTAGGTGCATCTATTTGCAGAAATGGTATATAATCTTATGTTTTTATTATTGTATAATTACTTGCCTTGTTGTTTCTACAGTAGCCTTGAATGGACAAATCAAATACTGGCTCTAGATAAGGCCATTTGTGCTATTCATGCACGCAATCTGCAACCTTACTGCTAGATGCCACTAAATCCTACACACTGGACCTTTCAGTTCAGTCAAAAATAAGATGGCAAACATTCCCCCCAAAAAGCAACCAACAACAACAAAACAGAGATGTACTTAGCCAGTCGCCAATATGTTGGTCCAAATGTCTAGTCCTGAAGGTTTGTAAACTATTTTAATTGTCCCCCACTTTGGTTTTAAACCATGATTTTGCACCTTCTTGTTGTACTGCACTGTTACATGCACAGTTCTGCTGTGAGGAGCTGCTGGCTGTGTGCCAGCCAGTTGACATACAAAAGCACGTGTCGACAGTATTTTCGTACTGCACTCTCACAGCCGGAGGGGGTAGACAAAGGTCAGCACCACAGAGATGCAATTTCTTAATAGTTGTCACTGCAGGCCACAGTGCTTACAGAGCAGCTCCTCACAGCACCAAAAACATCAACCCAAATTTCCAAATAGGTGTTTTTTGGATAGACTATTCACATATTGGGAAAGTAGATGCTTCCTTCCTTGCATGAAATAAAATAAACTCAATAACATTTGTTTAAGCCTAATATCAGCTATTTGGCAAGTAAAGTCTAACAAAGCAGAGTTTCTTCTGCTCTAAAGCCAAAGTAAAATTGCAAAATTACGCAATACGTAAGTGTCCTAGTTCAAGCAAAGAATAAGGTCAATATATTTTATATAATACAGTGCATTTGTGCAGATATACAGTTTTATGAAAAAGAATGGCTGGATGGACCTGTTTTTACCTTGACCTGGAATGTGTGCGTGCTTTAACACACAAGCACAACCAAAGAGAACCAATAGAGCCAGTAAACCCACTTAGTGTACATGTTGACTGTTGTCATGTTGATTTCACTGCACATGTTCGCTATAAGTCTGCTGTATTGTGTTTGTTTGTTTGTTTGTTTCAGGAAAGCAGACATCCCTATGGACGCCTGGCATGTACCATTGGACCACGTCAGCAGGCGTGCCGACCGCTCAGCTCTGTACTTCTGTGGCTTTCCCACACTGCAACACATCAAACACAAGGTTTGTGCTTTCACATACAGACATGATGTTGATGTTAAAAACTCTAAACCACAGCACAGGGTCTGATGAAGTTCATTAGTAATAGCTCATGTTTATTTATCATGTGGACTTCTTGCAGGTAGAATACTTAAAATCTTTTTCTTTGTCTCTTTCACCCCTCTGTCTTTTCTGCTTCTCTCTCCTGTTTATGGGCTCACTCATTTTTTAGTTCTTCAAGAAGAAGAGTGGGGTGGTCGTGTTCCAGCAGAGCAGCAGGGGGGAGAACATGATGCTGGAGATCCTCCCCAGCCCAGACGGAGAAGCGGTGAGCTTTCGTGTGATTTTTTACTGATCTTACTTTGAAAGAAAAAAATGCCAAAAAGCAGACTTGATTAAAGAGTTTCTATTTTTTCTAAATGAGATGTCTAAAAATGACAAATTAACAGAATAAAAGGTTTTTTGTTTAATGATTAATAATGGCATGAAGTTGTTGCGTCATTTTTGCTGCAGTGCTAATTCTTACTCAGCGTCTCCATCTGACACTGCAGTAATGCAAGGCTAGATGGGGCTCTTGAAAAGTCACAGGGTCCCTATAAAAGATTAATTTTACTAGTTCTCATATCGACCTACTTATGTCTGCAATTTTATGCTGCAAATAGTTTTATGTACTTTGTGATCTTTTCACATTTAGGTTATTGTGTAATAATAAAGTATTCTGAATCTGAATCTGAATCTGAATGTCTTGGTCATAAGCAACATCTACAAAAACCAAGCCTCTTATTATGATATACAATCGACGAATTAAAGTTTTAGCCTTTATTTTAAGGGAAAATTTGGTGTTTTTCAACCTGTTGCCCTTTTTCCATGTTTTCAAGTGACTAATTGGAACAACTATTTTTGAAATTGGTCCAGTATTGAGCAAGACAAAATAAGCTGCCATGTAATCCCTGCAGACAATTGAGCACTGTCAATGTATATCCACTAAAAGTGCTTATTTTTACCACTGACAGGCTCCACCAGCATTATCCTATCCCGACAGAGATAAGTCTGTCTGTTTAAGAGTAAAATCCTTTTTATTCATCCAGAAACAGCCATTCATTAAAGACACAAAACATTGGAAAATTGGTCCAGATTCAAAAATACCAAAGTTACCCTTTAAGAAGGTAAATATGATACATTTTGAGTATCTCATCAATTTATTAATCTTAAACTCATCTATAAATGCCTCTAATATAATCAGGCACACAGGGACCTTGTGGTTCCACTCAGAGTTGCAGGTTTAGGAACTGGATGGTGCCCTTACGTAAATCTTCATTTGGACAAACCGCTTTTTCTGTTGGGAGGAGGAACATGTGGAATTCTTTACCTGCAGAACTTAAACTGGATCCTGACTGATATCGTTTTAAACTCAAACAGGAACAGGTTTTTCAGAGAGATCAGTCATGTAGTCATGAATAATCTGGTGCTTCTCATTTCATGGTGCCTTAATGTATCATAGTGTGTGTCTGTATTTTCTTGTTGAGTCATGAGGTTTTCTTCTTAATGTATGTATGTATTGTTCAGCTTGTGTTTTGTCTATTGTGTATTTGTTGTTGAGTTTTATGTATTTTAAAAGTCCGTCTAGAGGCAGGCATTACAAAGTAGCTTAGGCTATAAATGCTGTGGTGTGTGGCACTGGTTTATGCTACGCACTTTCACCCTATACAGAAAAACATTGAAATTAAATAAAAGATAAACACATGGACAGGACTTGGGCTCCTCAGCAACACGATTTAGATTCTGAGAAGTTATTTAAACACCCGTAAATAATGTGAAGTACTTTTCACTAGTTGTTGAAATTTGAGTCTGAGGAAACTTGCTTTGAATTTTTCAATTTCTGTTTTGAAATTTCCCTGTGCCTCTTAAGATATGTGATGATGCTGCTGCTCAAGTACTGGGGAAATCAGTGTTCGTCAACTGGCCACATCTAGAGGAAGCTCGCATCATCGCTGTGTCAGATGGAGACGTAAGGTAGGAATTCGTACCAGGCCAGTGTGCTGAACGTGTCTTGTTTTTGATTTTGACAGTTTTCTCAATCTGGATCAGTTCTATCCATGTATTATTTATCAGTGTACGAACTTATTGCCCCATCTTTCATAAGAATCTTGTTAATATTATAGAAAGCATTTCATCAGTCAATAACTTGCATGGAAGGATTAGATACACCCATATGATAACAGTGGATACTGAAATAGTGATCCTTTTCAACACCACCACTGGGGGGCGCCAAATTCTATACAAAGTGGCTTTAAAATATGAGCTGCTGAAACTTCGCCTGCAGTCACCAAATGTAGCATGCATGTATTTTTGCCACAGAGTTTGTCTTTGTATCAGTAAGTCAGCTATGACAAGAAAAATTTTCCCGCTGTTTTTCAGGTTTTCTTTAGATGAACCACCCGGTGTCCAGAGAGTGTATGACCGGCCCTCCACTCCTCCTCCCACTAAAGTCACCTGCCTATCTGACAAGGAGCAGAAGGACTGGGTGAAGGATGTCCAAGGACTCACAGAACAGTATGGCACAGTTTGAAACATTTTCACAGCAATATTATTAAGAGACCCTTAATACAGCTGTGTTTCCATAAAGTATTTTTTATTGACATTTTGAAGTATCACATTAGAAAATTTGATAAAACTGCCTCAGTTGCACAAAAAAGTTTTAACGCTAGGTTGAGGTGGTTTTTGCCTGTGTCGAAAACTAGTTGATGTGCAAAATGGGATATGAAAACACCTTTGCCAAATAAGCTGTGCTGTAGCAAAGTTAGCTCAGGTGACTGAGCACCTGTTTCCACTGTCAGGGTCTTCCCACATATTCCTAATTTGCCTTAGTCTCCAGACAACGTGAAACATGGCCAATACTACCTGACATGAATGGTCGATGTAACCTCTTTATTTTGTGGCTTGCAGCCTCTACTTCTTCTACTCTGAATACTGGCAGGTTACAGCCATGTGTAAAGTAGTCTGACAGAAATGCTTTGTTGAGCCTAGTTTATCTGCTCCAAGCCATTCGATTTAAATGCCTAATTAGCTTTTCATTTTTGTGACATTTCTAAAAATTGCTTAAAATTCGTTTTACAATTGAATGGAAACACGACTGTTGTAAAACTGCTCACCAGAAGGTTTTAAGTTCCTTGGCATTAAACCCAACAACAACATAATTGGTAGGTTGGGTTCAAAATATAAAGACCTTTTCTTTCCTGAGATTCTGATAAAGTGTGACCTCTCCTCTCGTTCTGCCTGTGTTTATGACTCCTTTTTTAAAGTGATTTTTCTCTTGCAGTTTCTTGAAGAGGAAAGGCATCATGGTGAATGAGACATCAGTGGTTTTGTACGGCCAGTTGCTGACTGGAAGGAAATACGTCCCCAAAGCCAATGGGGTGGTGGAACTTGAGAAACAGTGGGCCAAGCAGGTCCTCCCTTTTGCTTACCAGACGGTGGTTAAGGTACATGCACACACATACAAGAAGGGAAGTACACAGATAAAAGTTATGGAAACAAAATTCACTTTTTTCGACAAGGCTAGGCGAGGTTAAAGCTGCAGCTACACCAGTCGCCACCGCCCACTTGTTGTTGTCGTTGTTGTTATTCCATGCCATTCTTCTTCTTTCCTTCCTTCCTTCCGCTTTCCTCTGGTTATCTTTATAATAAGTTTAAAATGACTGACTCGTAATTCTGGTACCAACTAGCGAGGGTAGCAACGTTTAATCCTCTAGTTGACTTATCTGGCATAACCCCAACACTCATATTGTGGTTACCATTGAAATCGGGACAGGGTTGACCTTTGGAGTTCTGTCAACATGGTTAGCTTCTAGCTGCCAACTCAGGCACCTCCATGTTGAGAGCCGTGTACAGACAACCTGTGAATCATAGATATGCTCTAAATATTGTACAGACCTCCTTTAATATTGGTCAGAAAAAGAACTGTAACATCACTGATACAGATACACATTCATAAACATGAACATCTTGTTATCTGATAATTCAGAAGACTGTTATCCTTCATCCTCTCAGGACATCAAGGCCTTCTACTCGTCTCTGAACTGCTTCAAGAGCTTAGACGAGCTCTTTCCTCCAGCAACCACTGTCTTCATGGTGGGGAACCCTTACTATGGAGCCATGGGCGAGGTATGTTATCACTTTTCTGCTTCAGTCAGAAGACGCATCACTGTAATAATGATAATAATAATAATGGACATTCAAACACAGGAACCTACAAGCTTTCTTTCTCAAAATACAAAAACAAAAATAAAACAGAATTCTAGACAAAAGTCCTAGTTCTTTTACATCTAAAGGCCTTAAGTAAGTAGCATCAATAAACAAGGAGCTTGGAGGTACTCTCTCCTGTAATGACATGATTGCAACAAGATATTTTAAAAGCTCCCCTAATCATAATGTTTTTAATCCAACAAGATTTCACAAGTGTTTTTTTTGTTATCGTGTATCATATTTAAAAAGCAACACGTCACTTGTTGGCTTATGGAAATGTCTCCCAGTGAATCACCAAATCTTTTATTACTTAAATAACAGGTACAAGACTCCAGTGATGTCATAAAAGACGGCAGGGTACGAGTGGTCTTCAATGTACCGCACGAACCACAGCTGGAGCCCTTAATCCAGAATCAACATGTAAGAAACAAACACACACACACACACACACACACACACACACACACACACACACACACAGTAATAGTGTTGATTTTGGGAAAAAGTCCCATGCTCACCTGTTTGTGCCTGCCCTGTATGCCTGGATGTGTGTGTATTGTAGAAGTACTGTGTGAAGTACTGTCCCGGATACGTCCTGGCATCCCGTCTGGGCATCACCAGCTACCTCGTCTCCCGCTTCTCAGGAAGCATCTTCATTGGCAGAGGCTCCAAGAAGAAGTAAGTGTTCAGTCACCTTTCAGAAACTGGTTATAGCTAAGATGGACAGTGTTTATTCACTTACTATTCTGACATTTACAGCTTGTTTTTTAAACTATGTAAATTGTTAAGAATTTGCCTGTGTAAATCTGCTGTGAATTAAATCTGACACATTGAGATGGCTACCTTCACTCCCCCAGATAGAAACCTTGTATGTTTAAGAGCTGCATTTTTAAAAACCTATTAGTTATTTTTGTAATGACTATTCTGCATTTTGCAGTGTGTTAAGGTTTTGTTTGCTCCACCGGTCAGAAGTCACTTTTCCCAGCTGTCTATTTCTCTGCACCAATGTTTTCTTCTTCACTGTTCGCAGTCCCTGTGGGGAGCAAAAAGCTAACGTGGGCCTGAACCTGAAGTTCAACAAGAAGAATGAGGAGGTTCCTGGATACACCAAGAGAACTGAGAAGGAGTGGCTCTACTCTGCTGCTGTGGAGGAACTGCTGGCCGAATACCTGGACAGGTAAAAGAAAAAGAAAAGAAAAAAGGGTGTGAGATCACTTAATGCTGCCGTTAAGAAAGTTAGTAATTCTTTAGTTGTTTTAGTTTAGTAGCAGCACTGATGCCACATTAACACTGCATGCTGTATCATGGCTCTACTAAACCGGACTTTGTTGGTTTTCCATTAGAAAAGTACATGGTACTTTTTTTGGTACTATTTTGGTCGAGGTTCCAAGCAAGCTGATTTGATACTAGGAGGTGGAGTTAAAACACTGCAGACCACTGATAAGTCAGAGAGAATAGTCATTTGCGTGGGACATTTGGCACAAACCAGCCATTTTTAAATAACCAAGCTACCGTCAATAGTGTCCACAATTTTTTATTCACTTGACTCAATTTTTCAAAAAAATGGCAGCCTGCAGATCTACACTGTACAACTGACAAAGTGCAAATGTTCCTCTGGTTGCTGATAAAGGAATTCAGTGAGTGTCGCATTTAAGATGATGTCATGGCAGTTTCACGCAGCGTTGCTATGGTGATCAGCTGAGAATCCTGCCTACGCTGAGGGTATACTATTTGCAGTGGATAATTAAACAGAGAAAGGGACCTTATACCAAAAGTGTTGACTCACGCAGTGGAAATAAGGCATGAAAGTCTGTTTGCACTGAAATCTGATGACTGATGATAACTTTGTACAGTCAAAAATAATGTGTGAAAAAGCTTAGTCACTCATACTGTGAAAAGATGCACTAGTTCAACATTTTAATATGATGATTTTTTTTAATTCTTGTCTAGATTCTCTGAGGTATTCAACACAGTGTCCAGAAACAGTCACGATGATGTTTTCTATGAAGATGACATCTGGCCCGATGTGGACCAGAATGGGTAAAACACACACACACACACACACATAGTATTTAATGTCTTGATTTTGGGCACATGATTCAGTCACAATATTGTTGATGAATATATGATAAAATCCTTAATATTTTCGGGGCGTCGGTAGCATAGTGGATAGTGGCGGCGCCCCATGTACAGAGGCGATGCCTCACTGCAGCGGTAGCAGGTTCGATTCCAGCTTGCAACCCTTTACTGCATGTCATCCCCCCACTCTCTCTCTCTCCCCATTCCACACTGTCCTGTCGATTAAAAAAAATAATTAAAAAAAAAAAAAATCCGTAATATTTGCCAGCCATGTCAGATGAAAAATGAAGGAATCACAGCCTAAATAAGCTCAGGAGGATTTCCTCTTGCTCCAATATTATATTATTAAATATATTATAATATATTAAATCTTGTAAATATTATTTAATATTTTCAGCACACACAGTTTGAACAGATTCTAAGTTCTGAATGAACTGAAACAGTGGTGTATTTGCTGATGAGCCCTGATACTGATGGTCACCCCACAGGGCGGAGAAGGTTGCTGAAATCACTTCATGGTTGAAAAGTCACCCAGTAAGCTCCATCGGCAGGACGTCATGTGACCTGCAGGTGCTGGACTCTGCCATTGTGGAGAGGATTGAGGACGCAGTGGAGAAAACCAAGGTGACTCCGACACACTTAATTCAGGCTCAAACTACAGCATACTTCCTCCAGTTACCAATATCAGTAGTTCCCTCTGTGTGAACACACTGTCCACCAATTCACACACCTCTCTTTTTATTCTCTCTATCTCTGTGTCACTCTCACCCTCCTTCTTTTAGATGAAAAAGAGCACCAAGAAAGTCCGTGTGACAGTCAAGCCCCATCTCCTCTTTAGGGTGAGTACATTTTGCATGTATTTGTCATTACTTTAAAAAGCATATGTGTATATATTATGTTTTTTTTTATCACCCTCGTGATGTCAACTTGTGTGTGTGTATAGCCCTTGGAGCAGCAGCAGGGCGTGGTTCCAGACCCGGATTCAGAGTATCGCCTGTTTGACAGAGTGATCAACATCAGGGAGAGCTTCACCGTCCCACTGGGACTCAGAGGAACCATCATCGGTATCAAAGGAGGTGAGGACACTTTTGTCTCTTTCATCATATTTCTACATATGGTTATGAATTCTACCAAAGTCTCAGCACTTTTTAAAGTTACTATGACAGAAAAGTAACAACATAATTAAGTAATAACATAATTCTCACAGTTTATATTGTGTATGGGTTTGTGTCTTCAGCGGAGCGCGAAGCAGAGGTTCTCTATGAAGTGCTTTTTGATGAAGAATTTGCTGGAGGTCTCACCATCAGGTAATTGCACTAAGTGAAGCTGCAGTTTGATTATTGCTGCAGCAGTAACTCTTTTGTTGAGTATTATTTAGAAGCAGGTTTTTTTCCCAAGTAAATTTCTTAAATTTCTGACAGAATAGTGAATAATGTGGGGAAAAAACTGTGGCGTATAAGTGAACGCCTTTCACTCCACACCAGAATGGTATCTAACCAGACATGACTCATTTGTCCTCAGGTGTACGTCCCCTCGTTGTTACCGCCTCCCTCCCTTCGCTCTCATCAACCTTTCCCACGGAGCCAGAGTGGATCACTCCTCTCACAAACTCACCGCCATCGTCAAACCTCAGCCGGCTGCAGCTGCAAACTTCAACTCCCAACGCCAGCTGTCCGGCCTGAACCACTCTCCACGTTCACCCTTTATACCCACACAGGTAAGAGAAGAGCCCCACCCAGTGAAAAACTGTTTTATATTCCTGATTGTAATTAATAAAACAATTAGAAATGTTGCCTCTCAGGAGGCTCACCAAGCTGTTTTTACCTCCCTTTCACACAAACTCTTTTCGTCTTTTCACCTCTCCACTCTTGTAGCATAACAACAAACAGGGTGTGGTGAAGGCAGCCTCGCAGGGCAACAGGAACTCTCCCTCTAAGGGTCCCATCCAGAAACAACAGGACAAGGTAACCTCAGGGTCATCTCTATGTAAACTCCTCTCACTTCTGTTGGCCCTGTAACCATGTGACCTTACACACATACATTTTCTAATCCTGTGTCTGTCTCTGTATCTTCAGGAGTACAGTAATGTGTGGCAGTCTCTGCAGAACTCTGGGCCTCCTCTCAAACCTCCTGCTCACTGGCAAAATGTACGTCTGTATGTGAGAGTGTGTGTGTTTGAGGGATTTTTTGAATATTATATAAGAAAAGATTGATTTGCTAGCATAGTGCTGACCCTCTGTGTCACTTGTTATACATGTTTCACCAAATGTGCAACTACCATGGTCAAGGACTCACAGTTTGGTACAGCTGAAAAAAAACAAATGCATTTAGTCTTGAAAGTGTCAGACAGACAAAGTCCTCTTGCTGGGGACTGAGGTGTAATTGGTGTTCTGTATGTTTAAAACCCAAGAATGTTTCTTGTGTGGCGGCTGCATATGTCCAAAGTACACTTGTGTTGACAAATGGAAATACTAATCACAAAATACTTTTTTGGTATGATTTTAAAATGTTTCTGTGGGATTTTGAATGTATGGAGCCTCTGTATGTTCATGGCAACCCAGCTTTGTGTTGGGGACTATAGAAGACTTTAGTAAGAGAAAATAGCCGGTAACTTTGACATGAAGCAGTTCAAAGTCAGCAGTTCAAGGTAATGTGTTGGTGGAGTGTTACACTTGTTTTTGAAACACACTCATGAAGATTTCACTGGGTGTTAGAGGAAAAATTAACAAAACAATCTTGTGTGTTTCCAACTCTAGGAAGGACTTTCCCAACAGGGAAAGAACCAGCACTCTAACAAAGCTGTAAGTACACACACACACACACACACACACACACACACACACACACACACACACAAGCAGAAGCTGGTGCACTAGAGAGAGATCTATAGATGATTTATGTATATTTGTGCGTGTGTATATAGTGAATTTTGTTGGTATGATGCTGGATGCAGATCTTTGCTTTAATGTGTTTAACATGTGGGCTTGTTATATTTATAGAAAAGCGTGAATGTGTGGAGGGAATAATGTGTGTGTCATTTGCAGGCCCCAGCTGGTGGCATCAGACTGTTGAAGAAAAATGAAGACGCCAACTCCATTTTCCCCCAACAGAACACAGCCAATAAGGTACACACACAAACAGACACACTTTTAATCTCCTCTCCCCAGCCTGGTTCTTTTGAACTGTAAGGGACAGTGCAAGGCTCTCAGTTTTGCAGTGTCACCCAGTGGCTTGCTTTCAACCACAGTAGTCAGAATATTGTTAAGACATTTTTAAATTTGTCCACAATAGGTAAACTAATGTCTGCCCACTACCTGTTTTTCCATCTCTTCCCGTTTCTCTCACCTAGGCTACGACTGAGTTTGAGGACCTGATAGCCAGTCTCAAGATCTCCAAAGGCAGCCAACAGACCCCGCCCCCTCCTGCTCTTGCTCAAGCACCCACCAGCCAATCAGATGGCCAGTCAGATGGCCCGTTGTCTCCGCAGTCCTTCGCCATGGTGAGTAGCTCAGACAGAGTTTGCTCAAGATGACAGTGGTCTTGTAATGCATGAGTAGGGTAGATATTTGGGAGATGTTAAAACCGCTAAAAAGTTGTAACACATCTGCCTGTCATAGAAAAACTGGAGCTGAACAATTTGAGGAAAAATTTCGATTCTGCAGAAGAACCACAACTACAGTCACAACTTGTTCACAGAATCAGAAAGATGCAGCTGCTTGATGCTCATGTCCTCTCAGGGTGTCTGTGGTTTACACTTGATAACTACTACTGAACGTTTAAAGGGCGGTTCCATCTGTATTCTTTTCCTGTTTTTTTATGTGAAAACACCCACACAGCCATTAGCAAAACACAGTGATGTAGGTAAGAGCAGTAAATAATAACTAAAAAGATTTTTGGAAGTGTGGTTGTATGAGGTACTTATCCATAGTCAGTGTAATATTTTCACCATGTCACCTTGCTGTCACACAGCCCTTTCCAACAGGGAACTGAAGCCACTATATTTTTCTCTCCTCAAAGCCACCAGACTCCAAAAACCGTAATTTTACCTCGCAGAGCACTGCATCATGTTTTTGTTATGCACAGTTTTTTCAACCAGCAGCAGGCTAGTGTGTGTGATCATAACAGGCTGAAATGACTTTGTTCAAGCCTCTTTAACAATGTACATGGCCACGTGTTCTCTTCCTGCTCCATCATGATTTTAAAACAGTTTGGCCTTTATAGTTTTTAAGCCTTTTAGGCAAGAACATGAACATGAACATGTCACCCTCTCTCTCTCCTCTTTCCTTCTTAATACTGTTCTCTGTCTCTCAGCTCTTTTCCTGGCCCTTGTTGTGTCTATTTCTCCAGTGTCCACTGCAAATCTACAAAATGTATCCAGTTTATAGGCAAAACATATGAGAGATGCATCAAGAAGTGCAGTGTAGCCAATCAGAGGCAGAGTGGGACGGGTCTTGCCAAGAAAAGCCAATAGCGAAGCAGCAAGCAGAGTAAACTGAAGGATTAGTATGTGATGTCATGTGGAAGTGCTTCCCACGTCTACATGCCTTGGTGTTGCGCTGGAGTCAGTCACATTACTTATCTCCAGGTTTAATACCCTGAAACAAAGCTGCACTTCACAGCTTTTCCTGGGAAAAATAGCATGTATTTTTTGTGGACATTGCCACAGGACTTGGTCAATTAATCAACTTTGCTACTGAAAAGCTATTTGACTCAGAAAGTAATGAGGTTACCACCATGCTACTGAGAAATGTAGTTAAATTAATTAGGTTGCTACTTGTAGTGATGCTACTGCCCAACACTGAAAATAACACAATACAAAAGAACAGTTCAGTTCAAAGTAAAAACAACAAGTCAACGTTACAACAATACAATTAAAAACAATAAAATAAAAAGTCTTTTGTTTTATTTGTTGTTTTGTTGTGAAGTGTCCTCGGGTCCCTTAAAAGGCACTAAAAAACTAGCTATTATTATTGTCATCATTATTATTATTATTACTAGGACAGGCTAGGATAATTGAACTGTTTGTGTGTTGTTCGTTTTTCTAGAAGGGAACTCTGATGCTGAAGGAGATGCTAAAGATTGACGGCGCTGGAACAGGAAGTCCCTCATCCCAGGAGGCAGCTAACACAGTTAGTCAGCAGCAGAGCAGGAGAAGATCATCCAAGAAACTAGGTATGTATAAAATGACTACACCACAGGCAAATGTACTGCGACCAGGTTTCCAAACCCAGAAAGTGGAGTTTCTGTCTGTATACAGTGTCAGCCATGTTTTTATTTCTCCCTCTCATCCCATTTTCCAGCAGCAAATATGAACACTCCCCACAGTGACGCAGCTGTGATAGCTTCTCCCACTCTGGCGGGATCTCCCAACCTCTCCAACGCTGTGCTGACCAGCAAGGTGTCAGAGCTGGCATGTGTCTGTGCAGGGTTGGGAATGGCACCTCCTGATTTCAGCTTCATAGGCAACAGACAGGTAACACAGTGCAGTGCATGTTTGTCTTTTTAGCAACATAGAATTTAGTTCTGTTTTAGTGCTTTATTTACCTGCACGCTGTAGATATATGCAAGAAACCTCAGCCGATAAGTGTGTCTTTGTCTGTGTGTGGTTGCTCTAACATCCTCTGTCTCCACAGACAGTAGTGTGTCAGGTGAAGCTGTCCAATGGGTTGATGGTTCACGGTCCCCAGTGCCAATCACAAAATGATGCCAAGGAGAAAGCTGCCTTCTTTGCCCTCCAAAGACTGGTACAACACACACACACACACACACAAACATTACTGTTTCTGTGTATAAGAGAGTGTGAGAATGTTTGCTTGCAATGCCATAGTTGCACTATTTGTTCCTTTTTTTTGTTCTAGTTTTAAAATATTAGCGAGGTTCAACTATTTTGCCGGGCCACCCAGTGTGTTTATGCATCTGCGCTTGCATTAGTCGTGGCCAGAGGAATTATATCCTATATTGTCTGATAGTTCTATTCTTGTAAATGCGATATGTTAAGAACACCTTGAGGGAATTTCTTCAATATTTTTTTTTTTTTTTTTTAAAGATTTTTTTGGGCATTTTTTGCCTTTATAGATAGGACAGTTAAGCATGAAGGAGGAGAGAGAGAGGGGTAATGACATGCAGCAAAGGGCCACAGGCTGGAGTCGAACCCAGGCTGCTGCGGCAACAGCCTTGTACATGGGGGCCTGCTCTATGCACTAAGCCACCGACACCCCAATTTCTTCAAATTTGGCACCAATGTCCATGTTGGCTTAAAGGATAACTTCGGTATTTTTCAACCTGGGCCCTATTTCCCCATGTGTATGTGTGCGTATGATTCATAGGTACAACTCATTCTAAAATTGGTTCAGTATTGAGGGAGGTGGATGCAACCGGGAGCCGCGGAATGAGCTAAAACGGTAACGGGGGCAAATGCGTCCCGTATAAGTTTGCGCGTTAAAAGTGCTTTTTTTCGCCACTGACCGGTTCAGATCGCCAGTGCTATCTCTGTAAATAGCATAGTAAGCGTTTCCCTTACCTCTGAACTGTGTGACGTCATCTGGCGAGAGCTTTGCTCCACTGTGTCTGTAGCTTTCTCTACTCGTGGGACAGCCGTTTTCTTGAGGAAGAGGTGTTTCGGGATTGGATGTCTTCTCTGCTTCGGCTGGCAGTAGTCATCTTGGGAGAAGTGAGCACTGCAGACCCGATGGTCTGCAAGGCGCAGTGTCTGGACAGGAGTGTTAGCATCCATTTGTAGCACGACTAGCCACAACTTCAGCATCTCGCCATCTGACAAAGGCAGCCTATGAAAGCTGTACGGGGTGTTGCGTGACATCCTGTTCTTATGAAAGCTGTACGGGGTGTTGCGTGACATCCTGTTCTTGCAATTCGGATAAGCACAAACACGAACAATTGTTTTCAATCGATGCAGTAAAACTCTCAACTGTACTCTGGGACAACCAGCGCCACTCTGAGCGGCGCTCTGCATGGCTCCTCTGTTTTCTTCCGGCAACAAGCAAAGCTCTCGCGAGATGACGTCACAGCCCAGAGCAAGTGAAGGGTAAGGGAAACGCTTAGTATGCTATTTACAGAGATAGCACTGGCGATCTGAACCGGTCAGTGGCGAAAAAAAGCACTTTTAATGCGCAAACTTATACGGGACGCATTTGCCCCCGTTACCGTTTTAGCTCGTTTCGCGGCTCCCAGCTGCATCCGCCTCCCTCAATACTGAACCAATTTTAGAACGAGTTGTACCCATGAATCATACGCACACATACACATGGGGAAATAGGGCCCAGGTTGAAAAATACCAAAGTTATCCTTTAATGATTTACAGATTTGTTTTTGGTGGTCAAAGGTCAAGGTCACTGTGACCTCGTCTGTCTTTTTCTTGTAAACATGATATCTCAAGAACACCTTGAAGGATTTTTTTTCCCAGTTTTGCACAAACATCCACTTGGACTCAACAATGAACTTTTTTCAGATATTGATAGTCAAAGGTCACTGTGGCCTTGCATCCATCTCATTCTCGTGAACACGATATCTCTAGAACACCTTGAGAGAATTTCCTCAAATTTGACACAAACATCCACTTGGACTCAAGAATGAACCAATTCGAATTTGGTTGTTGAAGGTCAAAAGTCAAGGTCACTGTGACCACACCAAACATGTTTTTGACCATAACTAAAGAGTTCATGCGCTAATTTTGACAAAATTTCACACAAATGTCAAATAAGATAAAATAATGAAGTAATGCCATATTTTATCCAAAAGGTCAAAGGTCAGCTTCATTGTGACATCATCATGTTCTGCGAAAACACTTTTCTGGCCATTATTCAATGTTCTATATCTCAGGAACAGAAGGGGAGACATTTGGTCAGATACAGACTTGGTGACACTAATCTTGGGTGTCCACCTTGAAACTGTGCTGATTGTATAGATCTTTTGTTCTGCCGGGAGGAAGATGTGTGTGAAGCATCCATGTTTCACAGACATGGATGTAAACTGTAACTGCAACTTGACAGGTTAGCAGAGGCTGTATCCCCATTTCTTGGTACCCCAAGAAAGAAAGAAAGAAAGAAAGAAATTAAGCAGGTTGACAAACATTACGTGATCATTCTGGATAATATTTAGCTATTACTAAAGCATGGTTTTAACACGGCTGTCCAAAGAAAGGGAATGTGAATGTGCATAAATAGATGTTTGTTTATTAGCAGCACACCAGCATGAGTGCTAATCTTTCCGTGGTATTATTGTTCAGATCTACAATTAAATCTTCTTCGTCTGCTTCCTCTTATCTCTAGAACTCAGTGGGATCAGGCTTCCCTATCCCACCTGCTCTATATCCAGGAGTGGGCCAGATACGACCCCCACCCTTAGGAGCCATGAACCCTGTTTTCAGCCAGCAAGGTCAGTCTTCTCTCCTTACATTTTAGATGAATAATCTGTATTAGATGGAGCAGCTGTCATCAGCAAGATTACTTTCAGCATGATTCCTCATCTACAGTTCCTTGTCAGTTGTTTATGGCATTACCTAGAGGTCAGAACCGTTTAACACAGCTTTTACAAATACACATTTTTGCGAGATTATGGAAATTCTTGTTTCAATTTGTCTTTTTATTTGTCCCTTTATTTGTCTGTTCCCTGTAATTGGAATATTTTGTCATATGAGACTTTGTTGAGGTAAAGAGCCATACAAATAAATTAATTTGAACCTTTATGTGCCGTTATCTCATGAGTGTGCTCTTTTTCTTTAGGTGGTTTGCTGTTGCCTCCGCAGGGTTACGGCCCTGCACCTATGTGGGGAATGCCGCTGCCTCCTCACCACCACCAAAACCAGCCGTTCTACGCAGCAGCAGGAACCTTCCCTGGTGCCGCCCGCCCCCAGCCTGCAACGACACTGCCCATCGGCTCACACAACCAGTTTATCCCGTTACAGGTAGACTTATCACATATGAACAACTTCAATATTTGTAGAAATAATTAGCTGTATTTCTATTTTGTGTGCCACATTTTTTTTATAACGCTGTAGTCATAGTGACCCATGATTTCTGTTTGTCCTCTAACCTTAACAGGTGACTAAGAAGCGAGCCTCAGCCAACAAGAAGAACCAGGAAGCTCGAGAGTTTTACAGCGCTGCCCACGTTGTGAGCAGAAACCAGTCACTGAAGGCCCAGAACCAACCCTTTGGCCAATCACTTGTTCAGAGTGAGGGCGGCAAAGTCGACCAGCCGCACCAATACGCCGCCAACAGCAACCCCTCCCCGTCCAGTCCTGGCCTAGGAGAAGCCGTTTCCACAACGTCAGCAGCCCTGCGCACGCCCCCTCGACAAAATGTCCCAGTGACAGGCCACACCCCCGGCTCCTCCTCCAAGAGGAAGCAAAGAAAGCTGGCTGTCAACTTCGAGGCGGCTAAAGTCTCTGAGTAATGAGCTTGTGTGTGTCTGTGTGTGTGAGAGGAGAGAGAGAGAGAGAGAGAGAGAGAGAGAGAGAGAGAGAGAGTGTGTGTTTAGTGTTTTTAAGCTGCTGTTTTAAAGCCTGACTCAGCATCCCTGATCAAAACCTCATTGATGTGAAAGTTTCTTATTTTTACGTCATACGTTGCAAACTCTAGCAAACTCGATTATTCCCACATTAACATAAATCACAATGAGACAAAAATATACAACAGAATTCCATCGTCCCTTCACGTCTTCTCTTGAGATCAGTTATGCCAGTGTAACCTGGTTATTGTAGTTCCGCAATCCCTTCTTTAAGCTTGTTTTTGGCCAGTTAGCTGTACAGTGTGCTTAATGGTTCAGAAAGGAAGGTACATTCTGGGATGCAGCCAAAGTTCAATTTTTTCCCCCTCTTTGGGTCTAAACGAGATAAATTTAGTAGGCAGATTACTCTTCTTAGCAGAATTGATTAGCGTCTTATTTATTTGAATCAGAATATTAGTGCTTTATTAAGTCCTTAATTGAAAACTTTGGCTTATTTAAGCTCTCATTTTATTTTTGTAACTCTGCTATTAAATCTGTCGGCTGTGTTAACATAGCACACACCAAATAATTCCTGAGGTCTCGGAATCTGTCAGCAGTGCCGGCCTGAGCTAAAAAATACAGCCCAAGTTGTAATAAACACGAATTGCAAAATAATGACAAACTTGCTCAAAATAATGAGTTAGTGGTCATTATTTTGAGAAAGTTCACAATACTAATTATCAAGTCATTATTTCTAAAAAAAAAAGTAAGTCATTATTTTGGTCATTTATTTGAGCAACTAGGTCTTTATTTTTAGAGAGTTTATCATGATACCTTAGAGGATTGTTTTTCATCAAATTGGTGGAAATGGGCCGCCATATTGATTGATGTAGACAGAATAATCTTCTGACTAAAATTAATTATGAAAAAAAAATTCCCATGGTTGTTTATTGAGCTTGGTCTGATTGTATGAAAGTTCTAGTAAAGTGAAACACTGCCTTAAAAATGCATCGTATTCATTAAATATGCATTTTAGATAAACATCCAAGTGGCAAAAAGACATAGTCAAACCTTAACTTAAGTGCAAAAACATGATCATTCATACACTACTTTGTTCTGTAAGTGTTAGTCTGAGCATCGATACAGCCCGTAGAATTAGAAACCATTGTATGTCTTCCAGCCTTTTACAGTGTCAGTCTTAGCACCGTCCATCTACCCCTCCTCACAGTGTCGCTTTGGTTCGTTTACAGCTGAGAAGCAGGAGAGTTTTTACTGAGTTGAGGTGCTGCTATTGCCTTAGTTTTAGTTTTGGTCCCCACAGCAGGCTCCACGGCAGCGTAGACTGAGAACACATAGTGCAGATATGTCGAGATTTATCACGCTCCTGGTCACACAGTGCAGATAGTCCTCTTCAATCAATGAATCTTGGTTCTCAGGGACACGTACACTTCATACTCTAGCTTCAGATTTGCACTGCAGTGGCAACACCTTCCTGCTTCTCCCTCTGAATACTCAGACATACTAATTTATTTACGTGTCTTTAGAAAGCTAGTTTGAGGGCACATGATGCTGTGTATTTGTATCAAAATACATCCATGTTGTCAGGTTTGGATCAGTGGTGTTGGTCAGGCCAACATAGATTATCTGTTTTAATGTTTGCCCTTGTTTTGTGATCGTTTCCCATCAAGTTTGACAGCCTTTTTATTTCCGTCAGTCTTTTGACGCCTTGCTGCATTTTTGTACCTTTTTTATGGTTTGATAATGACTCGGCCAAAGTAAAAAGTTAAATGCGCACTGTCGTTCCACAGTGCAGAATTATGATATGAGAAACTATTGGATTATTAAATACACACCACATGATGATATTGCCACTGCAGAGCTGTTGTACACCAGCATATAACCCAGATTAAAATTCCAACAAGTGTTAAAATTGCCAGAGGCTTTTTTTTATTTGTCGGTTATTTCTTTATAAACTGGACCTTTGGAGGAAGTTGTTTTATTGGTGCAAAATACAAACTGACTCAGATTTGTTGAGTTCTATTGGACCCACAGGGACCTTTACACTGCCAGATTCCAAAAGCAACCTAATACAAAGTCAATCAGCTTTTTAAATTGGATAGCGGCAGTTTGTGGCTGATTTTACACAGGTGCAAAAAAAACATTTATTTTTAAACTGCTAAGATGAGACATTTTTCATGTACTAATTATGTACTTCTGACATTTTATTTGAAATACAAACCAACATTAAAGATTTTAATGGATTGTGTGAAGATTTCTGACCGATGTTAAAATAGTTTGTATTTGTCAAAAGTTTTAATTTCACTGAGATATTTTTGTATAAATAGTTCTAAGTGAGGTGTGTGTCGTACGTTTGGAGAACCACACACAGTTGATAATTGATGAGCTTTTGTTACAACTTAATTGTCTTGATTAAGTGCAGAGAAAAAAGTAAGCGTTGATATACTGAGATCAAACAGTCCAATAAGGATAGAAAATAAAATTTTTGTATCTGTGTAAATGCAGCCAAAGAGCACTGTAACTGTTATGTAATGAGTACTAATATATTTAAAACATTATGTAACCGCTAAATTCAGCGTCACTAAGATGCTATTGAAACTTTCCTCCAGGTCTCGGTTGGTGGTTTATAAGACGTTTGGCTATTTTGAAATTCTGGGCTTTCTTGTAAACCTCTGTGCACATCTGGACTTATTTACACTAGCACATACACACACACACACACACACACACACACACACACACACACACACACACACAATCTCCCCATTTTAAAGATCTTTCTTTTCAAGCTATGGATTTTATGTATACCCTTTTTATAGACGGTCTTGGGGTCTTTTCTAAGCTTTCTGAATAATTATCATTTCAGTAATGTTTATGGGAGAGCTACATCGATAGAAGTAGCTGTAGCGACTCATAAAGTGTCTTTACTTTGTCCTTGTCTTGAGGCACGCAGGCGTACAGTATGCTTGTGGTGTGATTGTTGTTTTATTGCTGATATCCTTACGCCGACCCCGAGACTCTAGGCTGTAAGGCTCTGGTGCAATAAGGGGACGTTTTAAAACATTTTGAAAATCGAAGCACACCTGTTGCATAATATGTTTTTTTTTTTTGTTTTTTTTTTGTTTGGAAATAAAAAAAATGAAGAGATAATGACTTGCTTTTTTGATTCAGGAATGTGCTGTACATATCGATTTAATAAAGTAAATCTTTTGTTACAACGTGGCTGCCTCTTTTTGGTGTCAAACTGTGCTCACTGCCAGATCTTTTTTTTCTTCTGATAATTAAACAAATACATTAACAAACAATTTAAGTATTTTTGGATATTTCCCCTTTATTTAATACGATGCATGAGAACAACCATAGACACATTACAGCAAAGGCAAAGCCCTTGCATTTGCAGTATCACAAACTGGACGTTCATCATTCCCATGAATGTACGAAGAGAACTGGATACAGTGGTGGAGGCGATGCCCCGTTCATTCCTAGGAAAGTTGTTGAGTGGCGAAAGTGCCAAAAAGTTTATTCATTGCGGATAATATGATTTAATCATGTGGCTCTTCCAGACTTTGGAAATGTAATCAGACCAAGCGGAACAAATACAATTGGTGAAATGAGTCATTTTGTGGGGTTGTGACACTCGAAAGAACGTATCCACTGCTTAACAGACGTCTCTTTCACAATGTAAGTCTATGGGAAAAAGGTTTTGAAGCCCCATGGCATCACGTGATTGACCTGTTAGTTGAAGTTATACAGTTTTTTTTCTCTATGCCCAATTACTTTCAAAGCTTGGTGTTCTTCCTAAGGACCTGGACGTTCCTGGGAAACCACAAGCGGCGCACAGTTAGGCCCAATCCCAATACCCCCCCTTTGGCCCTACCCCTAGCCCTTGGCCCTCGAAATGAAGCAACGAGGGGTAGTGGTTGAAATCTTTCCCTAGGAACTGGGACACCACTCACTATGTCTCCACGTCAGTTACGTTCACGCATACTTAACTATTTTAAACAGGAAGCCGCGAGCCATCTACTTTTCCAACCAGCATCTACAACGTAATGGTAACATTAGCTACTATTATGCTTGCTACCAGAGATATTGGATAAAGCGAAATACCCCACTCAGCTCACTTCCTGATCAGTGACATCAGCGCCACACCCCCGTAGGAGACTTGCGGCAGCTCTGAATGTATTGTCGTCAATGAGGAAAATGAACGTGATCACAATTTATGGTCAATTCTTTCGCCCTATAGTCGCTAAAGTAAATATCGGGTTCATTTTCCACAAGCCACACATCTTACCAACATTGTGACACTAATGCTGCATTTTTCATCCACACAGATCAAGAGAAACTTAACTTTGTTTGAGCCCTGTCCGTCTCAGAAAACAAATTCTCGCGAGATCTTGTGATCTTGACAAACAGGCGAGGGATTGAGGGAGAACAGGCTCTGATTGGAGGGAGAGCTAACCACGCCCACTTAGGAGACAGGAGGAGTAACCGTTTTCTTAACATTGGATAAGCCTATGGTGGGGTATCTCCTTTATCCAATATCTCTGTTGCTACTAACTTACAATTAGAGTAATAAGATGTACGACAGGGGACTTCTGCTAGCTAGCTAGCTAGCTAGCTAACAAGCTAACATTACGAGGCAGCATAAATATACTAGCTGGCGTGTTATCGTAATGTGAAAAATCCGGCAATTTTGCAGAGCAGGACAGATGACAGACGCCAGATAGTGCCAGCTAGCTAGCTAGCTAACAAGCAACCTGATGACAGTAACGTTACCTAGCTGGCTAGCTTTCTGTCAACTCCAATCTAGACATCGTGAATAGCAATAAAAAATTGTTATACCGTACTCTACACAAATAGTTATTTGAAAACGTTTTTACAAAAGTTCCATGTTTATTTGCGAAATTACACGTACATGTATGAACTTTTTTCCCTGTCTCTTGCTGGTGGTAGCCATGGCGACATCTACCCCTCGCTGGCAAGTCAGCATCTGAAATCCCTCGCTCCAAAGGGCTAGTTTCATACCCACTACCCCTCGTTATGCCCCCTACCCCTACATGCAAAAAGGAATTGGGACACCCCTATCCCTCATGGGAACGCGCAAATGTAGGGGTAGGGCCAAAGGCTAGGGCTAAGGGGGGGTATTGGGATAGGCCCTTCCTGACGTGTTTTCCATCACCCAGCAGTGGTTGGTCTGCCAGAGAGGGTAGGCGGAGCTAAAGTACGAGACTTGCTCTTCAACTTGTTACCATAGACTGTGTACAAAAAAAAAAAAAGGGGGATGTAGCCTTAGGGTCTGAAGAGTAAAGCCAACATATGGAAGAGCCTTAAAACTGCATTCTCTGTAATGGCCAGCTGGGAGCGATGCCACTCGTTGCAAAAAGACATCCAATTGTGTATAAGTCATTGAGAAAATGAGCCTACTTCTTACTTGATTTAATACCTCAGTAAAATTTTATTCATTTGAATCTAACAGATGGAATTAAAAAGAGTGGAAATAAATGTGGCCTTATGAATGTCCTCTGATATAAATAACAGTAGTCCTTTGAAAAATGTCCTTTAATAAATATAAACCTATTGATTTATTTAGTGCATTCTATTGATTCATTCATATATTTACATTTATTTATATATTTATTCTCTCATTTATTTATTTCAAAGTTATTTCATAGCCATATGTAGTTTTTTCATATTGACTTCAGTGGCATTCAGTAAAGGACAATAAACAAGTCACCACATTAAAAAAAACAACATAAGACATATTTATTCAGTGAGCACCAGTCAGTCAGTATAAACGTTCTCTTTCCTCAGAAGCTCAAGTTTTGTTTGAACAGTAATCAGAATCAGACATCAGGAAAACTACCACTGCTTTCACAATCTAAACATCAGACACTTTGACCTCTACAGGCAGAACACTGGAACTACATCTTGATCAGGACTTGGTGAGAGAAAATCTTAAGTCATTTAGTGTGCGTCATACAAAACCTACCTCTACAGAGTAAAAAACAAAAACATTTTGACAATAACAACACACATATATATACACATGTTCCAACTTCATCAAAATCTGAAAGTTAACTCGCTAGATTTTCACACTATGTCCTGCTACTGTATAAATTAATGAAAATCACACATTGATTTCAACTCTAATGCTAACGCTAAAGCACTGATGTTAATGTAGATACAAGGTCAGATCACTTTATTGCAGGCAGCAGGACTAACGGTCAGCAGAAAACAGGAGGGAAATAGTCCTGATAAAGACAATTAAGCTTTAATATTGGAATATGGGATGCCAATTGGTGATGCATTAATCTGATAAATAAAAGATGTAAACAAAGCCGGTGAGTCAACAGGCTTTCAGCACGGGATGCCACACTGTGGTTACAAATGAAGCTTTCAGTGTTATCTGTATCTCCTACATTTGTAGCCTGAGCAAGCTAAGTGTCCCGGTAAACATGCCTCGGTTCATTCATTTATTTTTTATATTTTGCACGACTGCAGTATTTTATATTTGTTGAATATCTGTAGCTTCAACATTAGAGAGAAGCTCCTAGTGGTAAAATGTTTTTGGTCAACTCCAGCCAGTTTTTTTGGCTTTTCAGTGGCCCGAAAAAAAGAATGGAGTAAGTGATGCTGTGATTGGTTGACTTTGTGGAGGAATGAGGAAGTCATTTACATACAGTGTATTTACAGCTACAATGTGGCAGTAAGACATGGACACTGATGTCTGGCATTAAGAGGAACAATCAAATATAAAGTCTGACCAAAGGAATATCTCATTACATGTGTACAGTATGTTTTTCAAATGGTTCACATTGTGCTCACATTTAAAGGTAAATCTGGTGTTATTCTGTGTTTCCTGTTATTAACAAAACCCATTTAAAAAACAAAACCAAATTGATCTTGGTAACAAGTGTTGTGTGTGTAAGCCTGATATATCTTATCGCTCTGCCATAGAGCTCCATTGTTCCTTAAAATCTAATAAAAAATCATTCCGCTGCTGAAAATACTACAGTAAGGCAAATGTGTAACAATCCGCCCCTGAAAATAGTCCCCAACAAATGCTCTGTTTCCTGCTGTTTGAGCAATGTTTGCAAAAACCTACAGTGCCCAACTGTTTTAGAAAATTTCATACTATTTCATATTATATATTTGTAAAGTATATATATATTTGTGACCTGTTTTTAAAGATCGTATTAGTAACCAATCTAGGGGCTGGGTACCAAATACTAAAAGATGGACTAACACATTCTTAGTTTTAATAATTTTGTTGACAATAACAGTAATACAGAATGTTGTCCGCCTTATTAACTAGAAATCATCATCCTGAATGACTCACATCTGATTATTTTATTTCCTGTATAGCCTGAAAGTCTGTTCTACAGTTAAAATACAGCCTGTCTCTTCACTACAACTATTGTAGCTTTGATACACAACATTTGGGTCTAAACTACAACACTGTCATGTTCAGAAATGAGGTTGAAATTTGTAAAAGGATGACGTTTACCCAAAACTCTGTTTCATAGAAGACAATAAAATCACAAGAATCCATAACAGTATTGGTAAAGACTACAATAAGCTGTTTCCCTGCAGAGGAAATTGAACATGGATCCATACTAATGATTTTGCAAGTTTTAACCTAGTTACTACAAATCATAAATCGCCCTCTATATTTTACATCACAGCGAACTGTTTTTATGAAAATAATTTGGCAGAATTGTTTCAGGTGTTGAATCCATCACAGTAAACATCGAGTCTACATTACTTTTGTCAGAATATGTTATTGTTGTGAGGTAATGCTATTAAAGTCATGCACTTGTAAAACCAATATACACTGTGCAACAGTAACATGCTGAAAAAACATAATGCAGACTTGATACTGTAGGGAAATGGATGGAAACCAATGGCTGCATGGAACTGAAGGGAAAAAAATAAAACTATGACATACATTTGAATTTATCAGCAATAAGGTAAAGTACAATTGATTTGTTTGTCTGTAAAGTTATTCAGTTCTACTCAGATCAGCTGGTGTCGTTTTTCACTTCAACAACCCATACTGTAAATGTCCTGTGTAATGATGCTGCTCTGTTACATGTCCATTATGAACATAAATAATTCAAATCTAGACTGGGACGGATGCGTGGCAACATTATGAAGTGTTGGGTTACACATTGGAGCTAAAGATTAAACTATACAAAGTGAAAGGAACTCAAATGTGTGTTGCATGTGTTCATTTTTCTTAGTGGACACACTTGCTTCTGCATGTTAACGTGTGTATTTTATCAGCATGTATGAACAAAAGTGCCCTTTGTCTGTATACTTGAATGTAATTTCTATGCAGTGATATGTCATCATGATGTGTGTATGTGCCCGCATGTGTTCAAATTCAAATTTTTCGTGCAGTGTGTCACATTTTCTACTCTGCACTTTCAGCATGCCTGCATGTGTGTTTATGTGAGAGTGCGTGTGTGTTTCCTCTGTCTCCTCAGGTCCTCTTTTGATGTGTGTTCCCCACATATGTGTTCTCTATACACAGCACTATGTAGTGGTTGGAGCAGGAGCGGGTGTGTTGTCCTAACAGACGTCCTGTCTGCAGCAGCGCAGCCTGGCCCGTCACCGCCATGTCAGCCGTCCTCCATGCCTCGCAGTAGTTGGTGGTCAGACGGATTCCCACTGTATTGGAGCCGTGCCATACCAGCTTCTCTGGCCTGGGGGAAGAGGGAGAGAGACTCAGTGAGTGGAGTCTGCCACTGTGCTCAGTCAGTGAAGAGTGGGAAAGAGAGGCTGAGAGTGATGAAGTTGCTTCGTGCTTCCCCAGTGGTTTACTTGTGGTTTACAGGTGGTAAATTTAAAATATATAACCACAAGATCTGAGGATATTTTCACGTCATCTATTACTGACTGTTAGCATGTCAGGTTAATGCAACACGATGTCTACACTCTCTGTTTCCTTCTCCTTCTCTCTGGGGCATTGTGTTCCTACTACAACACATGACACACAGGGGCAGGCGATTGGTACAGTCATGAGAGAGAGAGAGAGAGAGAGAGAGAGAGAGAGAGAGAGAATTTTCTTACAAAATTATTACCAATTTTATCAATACTATAAATTACTAATGTAAATAAAGGTTAGAAAAAATAGATTTATTCTAATTGCTAATAAAAAACTGAACAAACCCCAACCCAACCTGAGTCTGTTGGGACCTGTGAGCTACAGATTGAGCAGCAGAACTCTGGTAAGTGTTTAAATCTGACACTTTTTAGACCTGTGATTGTGGGACATAATCTCAATACACTTTACACCCCAATATTCACAAATTATCTCCCCAAAATAATGTCTAAATTCAGACCATCTTTCATGCTCCCACATCGTGCATAAAATGCCCTGCTGTGATAGATACTTGTTTTCCCTCGTCTGTCACCAATGCATGCCGTGTTTGTGTTAATGTGTTTATAACACCTACACAGTCTTGCTGCCATCTGTTATTTGTATTCTAACATTCTAACTACTGGCAATATCACTACTGTCCATTTCAGTGACAGCTGCTGTCCATGTGGACATGAGATCTATGGTCTGTCTGTAAAACAAGCTGTCTTTTGTTGAGTTATTTCCAGATCGATTGTGTCTCATGAAATCATCGATTTGAATGATTGCTTCTAGTTTCTCTTCTCACAAATGCTTTCCCTTACTTGCTCACACAGGCGCACACACACACATTCACTCACCATGCTGAGTCAGTCATCACGTTGCGTCCATCAAAGGAGTAGATGGGTGTGGATGGGTTAAATGTGCCTCCATTTCCAGAGAAGATGGACATCCAGCTATTGAACAACACTTCACCCTAAGAGGAGATGAGAAAAGAGATGGATATGTCATCAGTAAACATATCAACTCTGATGACTGCTGAGTGTATCTTTAAACCTGTAGGAACACACTGGGTGACATGCCTTAACTCCAAGTTATGAAAGATGTATGAAAGGTCAGAAATACTGTGTAAGAATTGTGACTGAGAAATACAGTGAAACACATAATCAACTTGCTTCCATTTTTCTTGAGATAAGTCTGTATTTTCTTTAAATGAAATTTAAAATGTTAATATAAACGTCTCCTTACCCTGAGGTTAACCACGGGCATGTCTGTGCGGTCCGCCTTCCTCACAATGGTTGCCAGGTCCTGGAGGTGTGAGGACAGGAAGGCCCTGTAGGTGGCTGTTAGCCCCATAGAGCGAGCCTGCTGATAGCACTGGAAGTCTGCCCCGCGGATGCCACGCATGTCCCCTTTCAGCGGGGCGTTCAGTGCTACCAGATGGAGCTGGGAAAGAGAAAAATGCAGAGATTAGGAGAAAATATACTTGGTCCAAATCTGACATGTAACTCATCACAGATCAGTCAGCTGTGCCAGAGTTAGGTTGGCGTTGAGCCAGGTGACTTTGACTACCTGGGTCTGACATGTGTATGCATGTATGTATATGTCAGTAGGTGTGTGCAAGTGCATACATGTGTTTGTTACACTCACCCCAGGTACAGCATTGAACGTCTGTGGTAGGACATTATAGCTGGGCTGATATCCTCTACTGCCCTCTTGCAGCTCCTTTTTAACAAGAACATGAATTAGTATGTTTATTAAGGTTTTTAATATGTTTAAAGATGTTTCCAGAGAATCTTCAAAAGTCCCTCCAGGATTTTGCGGGCATTGTTGTGGCCTAAAATATGTGATTTTACAGCAGCTTTTTTTTTTTCTCTCTTTAAATGCAATGCGTATTGCGATGTTTTTAGATGTTTTTTTTTGCAATTAAGTTGCAAAAATTTGTTCCAGTTTTTTTTGTGTTATTTCATTAAAATTGAAAGCAATTTGTTCCGGTAAGAATAAAACTGCCCTATACTGAGTTGATGATTTATTCTACATTAAAGTGCCACTCACCATGCATATTTAATCTAACTCACCGATTCTTTCAGCAAGTGCAATAGATCTGAATGCAACAGCCCTTGTCATGGTGATTTGTCTGATCTGTTTTCAACATGTGTCAGCAATTCTCTGGGTGTGTTTTGAAGTAAAGAAGTGTTAATCAATGTTGTTTGTGTTTCACCAATTTGCATCAGTCATTGCAGTTGCAACATTACAACATCCCGGGGGGGCTACAAAGATGTATGTACTACTATGAACAGTTTTATGTCACGACTGGATCTGCTTTTTATCAGATTTGGTACAGTTCCCCGCTGTGGATCTTCTTTGTGTGTGTGTGTGTGTGTGTGTCTTATGAGGACAGTACCCATGTCCTCACAAGTCACACAGTGTAGAAATACTTAGGACGTCGTAACTAACTCCATCCCACTTTTTGTCGGTATGACCCCATAACTCGTTACACCTGACTTTGTGTGTGTGTGTGTGTGTGTGTGTGTGTGTGTGTGTGTGTGTGTGCGTTGGTACAACCTGTATATGAGGACATTTCATTAGTACTCGCACCACCTTATGAGGACATCAGTGACTTATGAGGACAGTACTCATGTCCTCATAAGTCACTGATGTCCTCATAAGGTGGTGCGAGTCCTCAAACAGTGTAATAGCACTTCAGACGTCGTAACTAACTCCATAACTTGTTACACCTGACTTTGTGTGTGTGTATGCGTATGTGTGAACCTGGCTGTGGATTCTGTGGGGTCTGCTCCATTCTCCAGGTCTGCTGAGGGACTGAGACGCAGCTGAGGCAGAAGGTCCGGAAAGAATCAACTCTCCGAGCTGAAAAAGGGACACACAGACTGAATCTACTTAAGAACCACGATCCCAAATCAAACCCACTTTTTAGAAAAATGGGACTGAAGATGATGGCACAAATGTGACATGGAGACCATCTAAATTACTGTGCTGTATGGCAGATCAAACTTAAAATGTCTCTCATGATCAGGCTGCATTTTTGAAATATTTTCTTTGAAAGATATCTATCTTATATGCTTGTACGTTGATAATAAATGATGTATGATAAAGAAAAGGATTAGAAAGTCCAAGCATTGAACCAATCACACATGTCTGTAGACACAATACATACCTGGATCTTGCGCCAGCCATTGCGTGCTCTGATGTACAGCTCTCCTCCCTTCTCAGACACGTAGGCCAAGGTTCCCTCTGCTGCACGGTGAGTCTCTCTGCTCAGAGCGTGGCTCGTCTTGTAGGTAGACACCTGAATATACATAACATCATAATATACTAACATTATTTACTAGTAATGGTAATTTTGTTAACTTTACAATTTCTAGGTGTCAATATTAAGGCAAAATTACGATGAGAGCTCCCGCGACCCTGAATAGGATAAACAGTTACAGATGATGAATGAATGAATGATGAGTGCTTCAGAACATAATTATGTTAGTATATACTGTATATTTCTTGTAGTGTACAAGACAGCCCTAGATAACTGAACCACCAGCAGATCAGGAGTAAGATGCCTTCCTCAATGGCAGGTATCTTACCGGGTTGGCATATCCTGGAGATCCTGGTGGGCCGGGAGGACCAGGAGGGCCGGGGATGTTGACATCTAATGATCATAAATACATTAACCGATACAAGACAACGACACCAGTCAGCCTCATGTGTAATGCATGAGATATATAACTTCTATGGATACAGGGTGAAGTCTAAATCTCTCTCACCTTCACACACACATACCTGATCCATATGCAGGTGCAGTTCCTGGTGGTCCAGCAGGGCCAGGGGGCCCTCGGGGACCAGGTCGTCCGAACCCAGGGGCTCCAGGCTGGCCCGGAGAACCAACAGGTCCTGGGGGACCCACGATGGATTCACCCTTTGGACCCTACAGGACCATATAAACACACTCATTCCTCTGCTAACTCCTCACTTCATTTTTAAAGTGATATTTCGTTGAGATGACTGTCTTCACTTATGTAAAGCTCATGTGATCTGATACATTGTCTACACTGGCTGATCATTTCAATACCTGAATAATTACTAAGTTACTAAAATAGTATTATTTTTAGAACTTACCACAAGTCCTGACCTCCCAGGCAGTCCTGGAGGACCAGGCAGACCTTCGTCACCCTTTTCTCCCTTCTGACCTGGGTATCCCTGATCACCTCTAGCACCCTAAGGGATCCACAAACATACTGAAGATCAATAACTGTCAAGTGTGTACACTCCAAGATCATATCTTGCTCACATTCGGATAATCCGCTCAACCAGACCACATGCCGACTTGCAAAAATAGCGGCATGCATTATCTTTTTTTTTGTGACCATTTGGAGGCAGCAGACAGTTATGATATGTAAGCAACAGTGGCGTGTTTACACATCCAGCATATACACACCTACATATACAACAATAGCATTTGTTGGTACTCATGTCTGTGGCCACCTGATGCTTTAGGTACAATGTTAACTCTTGTTTGGTTCTGTTTTGTTTGCATGGTCTATATAAACCCCTGAGGGAAATATGTGGCTCCTCAGATGCAGCACTATGTTCACCAGCTTGTCCCTAACTGTGCCTGCTGTTTGCTACGGGCAGGGAGTGGTTCATAGCTGAAAGAAGCTGCCTGCTGCTGGAAATGAACCAAAACAGTAAATATGAGAGCGATAAAACCAAAACAATGAGCTGAGAGATACTAAAATGCTACGTAGAGCTGAGGGCAACTGCAGAGACAAGTGATAATTCTCAGTGGGTTTGTGATATGTGAAGGGGTACATTAACAGTCATTTGATCTATTGGTAGTATAAAATATTAATCAGTGCACCTTTAACTAGGGGCGTAGCAATCCATCAGCTTTATCGATATAATGAGTCAATAACCAACAATCCAGTACCATCAATGCAAGGTGAAAATATCCTTACCTATCATCATGTGAAAAACTGTTTTTTTTGTACCAGGTTGTAAACATCTCCCATAAAGTTATGCATTTTAACATGGGTGTTTATGGGGATTAAGTGGCTTCTGGAGCCAGCCTCAAGTGGTCGTTCAAAGAACTGCAGTTTTTGGCACTTTTAATCCCTGGAAGTTGCAGCTTGTCCCTACCTTTACCATGATACGAATCCTAACTCCTGAATAATTTAAGGCTTGGACTGGACTGATGCTTGACTATTTGCCATTTCTTTCTGACCCTATTAGCATTAGATATATTGTGTATGATGAATCAGTACTCACCACAATTCCATCTGGAAATGCAGGTGCTGAGATGAAAAATGAAAAGGCATAAATGATACAAGTTCCGACAGACATTTACCATGAAAAAGTCAATGGCAAGAAATCAGATGTTTGATGTAAGGGTCTTACAAGGTGTGCCTGGCTCTCCAGGAAATCCCATATCTCCTTTTTCTCCTTTAGGTCCAACTACATCTCCCCCTGTCACTGATTCCTACACACACATACACACACACACACACACACACACACACACACACACACACACACACACACAAACCACAAGCACACACACATTGATTAATATTACATGCATGTTTGCAACAGCAGGCATGTGCACATGTACACATTGTACAGACTGCTGAACACATACATTGAATTCATTTTTAACATCTGTTAAGAATATTAAAAACGTGGGTTATAATAAAAAGAAGACACAGATGCAAATAGTTAAAACATGACTGTCAGCACTGCAAAAACACCTGTTAAATACACGGGATGCGTGCTTGAGACAGCAGCACGTACAACCCTGTCTTGGCTGTGGTAAGATACAAAAGGTTAGATAGCAGGGCCGAAACAGGTGTTAAACATGTTTTGACAAAACAGATCTGCATTAATCCAAACTGTTGCTATTTTTTCATGCTTTACAGTAAGGTATTGTCAATAACTCCGTGGACACCCCTGCCACACCACAACTTGACCACAGCTGCTTTGAATGAAACTAGGCGCCCTTACATCACATTTATAGCATCTTGCAAATATCTCAAAAGGAAAATTACATTTACAGAGTGTTAAAACAACGTTCCAATGGAAGCAATTTGCTGCATACAATCATAAGAAAAAGATCAAAGATAGCCCTCAGCTTCCTTGTCATCAGTGTTATATTTCACAATACTCAAACTACTGCTGGGCAGTATATCAATAGTGATGTGAGACTAGGCATCATCTTAGACTTTGGACATTGTAAAATTGTAAGTTTTGTCTTTTCCTGGTTTAAAAGGCTGCATTACAGTAAAATTATGTAATTTTTTTGAACTTACCAGACTGTTCTATTATTTGCCTTTACCCACTTAGTCATTATATTCACATAGCTGTTGATCATTTAAAAAAACTTCTCTAAATATCTGTAAAAGCACCAATAGTCAACCCTACATTATAGTCGCAATATTGATATCGAGGTAGTTGTTCAAGAATACTGTGACATTTAATTCTCTCCATATTGCCCAGTGCTAATTCAAATGTGTATGTGTAAGACGGTAACAGAGGCACTGAAATAATCCCTGTGGTCACTAATAAAGTATCAATACAAAATCATAACAGTACAAAATGAATACATTTACTGAAAACTTTCTTACTACTCGCCCTGTTTACATAAGAAGTTAGACAGTGGTGGGAAGTGAGAGATTTAAAAATGTGCGGTTGCTCACAGATTCATGACAGTTGCTTTAGGAGTTTCAATAATTCACCAGGAATTAAGACATAATGAGATTTAAATTGTAACTCGTGGGTCAAATGTATAAATCTGTAGTGTACTGTCATGATTCCCTTATATAGTCAGGGGGAAGTTTAGAGATTCGTTTTCATACATTTATGAGGGAGCCTGTCACCACAGCTAGAACCCAAAGAATGACATTTGAAGAAAAAGGAGCCAAATTCCAATCAGAATTCTTCCCTATCATGTTAAACCTTCATGGTAGATTTTAATAAAAGATCTCTGTTTCCAGAAATGAGCTGTTGGCACAATTTGAGAATTATAGTTAACTGCAGTTTATTGCAGTTTACCCATTTTTATAACTGCTGATTTATGATAATGGAGTTCTACTGAATGAAACGTGACACCAAATTTAGCAGCAGACCTCAGCAATATCTGTAATATAAAGTAGTAGTAAACTAAATAACTTCATTTTAGATATGAATATGAAATAAGTACAGTAAATCATTAACACATTCTCAGCCTTGATGACTAAACACATAATTAAGGGTATGCTGCTAAGTTCATTTTATAACGAATAATTTTCTAATGTAGGTTGAGAATGATGTCAAACAGGGAAAGAAAGAGATATAATGTACTGACGTTGAGCGACAGAGCTGATGTTATAGGTTCATTCTCTTCCTAAAAATACCCCTCCACTCTTGAAACTCTTTCCGTTTTATTATTTCTTATGTTATTCCAAGCATGTGAAAATGTAGTTCAAACGTTAAGAGTAGAGTGTGCAAGAAAATACAGGAAAAAATCATGTCACTGGATTTTAAGGTGGATGGATTACTTAAAAAAAAAAAAAATAGATTTACCTTAAAAGTGATTTGGCACAAACTCTGATTAAGTTACACAGTAAAAGTATCCATAATATCATTAGTATCTTCTACTTCCTGTCAGAGGTTTACCCAGCTTCCTCTTCCCTGACACGGAGGACAGTAAGGACAGATGAGGCAAGCAGGATTCAGACTCAGACCCCCTTTAACACCTGGCATTAACATTCATCATAGGTGATCAGACTGAATTTAACAAACACACTGTCTTGGTGTAAATGAATCCAAGATGCTCCAAAGATGGGACAAGCCACATGACATTAACAGGTGACTTCTGCATCTTTAATTTATATCTGGCAGCTAGTTACAAATAATTCTGCATGTAGATCAAACCACAAACCTGTCATGAAAGATAATTGATGAATCGTGTATAAAATACATGTTAAGATACAACATGCATACAAGAGGAATGTTAACGCCTGAAGAAATGCGACCAGACCCACAGACAACTAGTCTTTTTAAGGATCATTAGGACAGAAGCAGAACCAAGAGGGAGGAGAGGAGAATATAAAGGAAGGAGGTAAAAGATGGGGGAATGCTGTTTGTAGCCCAGACCAAAGAGCTGCCATGCTGCTACACCCACACACCAACAGAACCACCGGATGGTCCCATTTCAAATTGAAACAGACCAATCAGATGGTCCCACTCAGACTTACTCTTCCGTTTTTGCAGTGCGGTCTGGGGCGCACCGGAAACACTGTCTTTAAAATTCAAAGAAGAGCAGCGTAATCAGACTAAATGAGTCAGGTCAAACACTGTACTGTAGATGAGCTTTACACACATGAAGTAAGACAAAGAAAAAAATACTCCATTTATACAAACTGGCTTCAAATCATAGTGGTGCTCTACAAACTACTCATACTTCATCACAAGCCAATATGTGTTGTATTTTTATATGATTCATGAGATTACAGCATCTTTCAAATTATTTGAATGGCCTGTAGAAAAATTGGACAATCTCTGTGAAAAGAGTTAACGTCATAATTTTTCAAATTCTAATACACATCCACATGCAAATACGAGGTTCAGTGCTGTTAAATGGAAGTCAAATCTGTTACAATAATGCATATCATCAATAAAAAATAAGTTTCCTAGATTTCTACCATTCAAAAGCATTTTGGACTTGTTTTACGCTGTGAAACAAGCCTTTAAAATATTGCAATGTAAAGTGCTGGCTGTGTATCATCATCATCCTCATCATCCTCACGATCATCATCATCATCATCATCATCATCATCATCCCAGTCCACAAACTGAAAATGGCAAATTTAATTTAAATAATTAAATATAAAGCCACAGATGGAAACTTACTCCTTTCAGCCCAGTAATTCTTCCTGGAAGTCCAGGTGGGCCTGGAGGACCTGGAGGTCCCTGTGAGAGAGTATTATGATATTAGTGTCACTGCACATCATCTCATTTATGTCAGCGCACAGTCAGCGCACAGTTTCAAAGTCAGGAAAAAACTAAGGGACAATCCATAAACTTAATGTAAAGAAAAGGACCACCCCACCACCAACATCCAAAACAAGACTGAGGCATGCTATGAATATATCTGTCTGATAGTCAAATTATTGATTAGAGTCACACAGGTCGTTTCCTTTTTCTCTTACCGGTAGGCCAACAGAATCTCCTCTGTCACCTTTCCTCCCAGGCATACCTGATCGTCCCTACGGGAAGAGAAAGAATGAAACACATCAGTATTTGTAAAGGACAAAAAGGCATGAGGAGTTGCTCTCCTCCTGGTTTAAACAGTTCTGGGTGCTCTAGGGTGCTTTGTTTAATGTTTCCACATGTAGATATGGATATCATATATTTTTTAATGGGATGAGTGTGTGGCCACAACCATTTTGTGCAATATATAATTTCATTACAAGCAAACATGTGCTGACCATTAAATTCATTTTTGTTTCTTGACAGATATGATGTGGCAGGTTCCCCACTGAAAAGTTATCTGTAATTAAATTAGTGAGTGAATACAAATAGATAAAAACAAATGAACAAACATGATTTCTCTTGGCACTAAACTAAGCTATACATACAACAAACTCAAGGTACTCACTGGACGACCGGGGAAGCCATACTCTCCTTTTTGTCCAGGTGGTCCTACTGGGCCCTGAGATAAATACAGTGATGTACATAAAAATCCATTGTAGTTCCTCACTCAACAGTTTTCCGCAGTAGTTAATAATAAATAGATTTGTGTGCAGTTTGTCATGATTAACAAATATGAGTTTGTAGATATTCATGTTCTATTTAACATGAACTCACCATCCGTCCGGCAGGTCCAGGGAACCCACGGTCACCCTGTGAAACAACAAGGCAGTACAGCACAATGTGGCATGAGATTTACATTAATGGCAGTAATGGTAGTGTTTTCAAAAATAGCTTGTCTCTCTATCTGTGGGTTTGAATGAGTTGTTTCTGTAGAATAACTGACAGATTATTGCTATCTTCACAAAAGATTTGTGAAGATTTGGACCCAGATTTGGTCCCCGTTCAAGCCTCCAAAAGCTGAGCATCATTGTATGTATAAGGCTCAGGATGTTGAGCGAGTCCAATATTTGTTGTTTCGATCCTTGAGGTAGACCTCAACGTTTTACTGTCCAAAACTGACAATTTGTGTTGTAGGGATTATGGTGGGAGATGTAGCATGAAAGGACCAGAATGTAAAACTGTGTTACTTTTAAGGTTTCAGAGGTTACACGATTAGATGCAGCATCGGACTATCATTGACCACTGCAGTAAGCATCAGTTACTGGGTAAGGTAAGATTGAGTCGGATGGGTAAGGGGTCATTTGTGTGGTACCTTGTTGCCTTTGGGCCCCATGGGGCCTTTTGGTGCTGATAAGAGGGATCCGTCAGCAGCAATGGTCACCCCTGGCTCTCCCTTCTCTCCCTGTTGGTGCAAAAAAATCAGAAATTAAATCCAGAACATTTACAACACTGATTTTGTATACAAAAGTGAAATGACATTTGCCATCATCCACATTCTGTTTCTAGTTCTCACCTTCAACCCTAATGGCCCTTGGGGACCCTGAGGGCCAATGTCTCCCTTTGGTCCCCTGGGGCCCTGGGGACGAATTAAAGTGTAGTGAGGAGGTAGTTTGGAGGTTTAATGCATCTGATTACATTTTAAAAGGAGCTTTGTACAATTATGAAAAAACTGGGTCCCTGATTACCAGAGAATAAATTCTATTTACGTAGCCTAAAAGGGAAAACTCTGTGCCAATAACATACCTACCCTGTTAAGCCCAAAGACAGCAAAAGCAAAGTCGGAAAAAAAGTTACATTGCTTTCAAATAACTGTTGCATCTTTGCTCATAAATTGCAGAATACTCATGCACACAGTTTAGCAAATTTTCAATGAATTCAGTCAACAGGTGATACAAATGCTCAGCATAAGGTAGTGTTGCAAAATGCTCTTACAGGAAATCCAGCTCTGCCAGGCAAGCCTTCAGGGCCCTGCAACATGCAGACAAAACACACATCCACGCATAAGCATGCATACACAGGCATATATACAGATGCAAGCAAAAGTAATGGTGCTCATACACAGCGTCATCAAACACAAAAACAGCCAAAGCACTTCAAAAATGCTGCTACAAGAAAGTATAGGGCTTTATTGTAGTTCAAATATATGTATTATGTAACTGATTTAGCTCTCTGAACTGATGTCATATATGTGAGTAGTGCTTATCTATTTGTTCCCCTCATTCTGCCCTTATTGTTGTGTGTATGCATTCAAATATTTGCAGAGGGAAGCAGGTGACATCTTAAAAGACAAAGCATTAATAGCGTAGTGCTATGCACCATGGGCCCTGGTGGTCCTCTGATCTCTGTGAAGTTGAAGATCCCATCTGTAACATTGAGGAGCAGCAGCTGTAGACAGAATATGCAATAAGTCAAAATGAGCACCGTCAATATGTTTTACACATTTAGAAATTTGTAAAATTCACTAAATAGGGTGTTTGTGTGTCACCGTACATCTGACAAATTCAAGATAGGTCCAGGGGGTCCAGGAAGCCCAGGTGGTCCTGGGATACTGAGTCCATCAACACCTCTATCACCCTTTAGAAGACAAAAGAAAGAATAAGTAGTCTGTTATAAAAATATAAGTGTGAATAAAGGGTAGAATCAAAGGCAGAGGACAAAGCCGCAACCAGGAATATGAACTTAATAATGCAACCAAGAAGTTGAAAGGAAAGTTTATGGAAACCTGCAATAACTGATTTTTTGGCCACTTGGAGCAGCAGATACAAGTTGACATTTCATTACCTTTTAAGTTGATCTGAAGAACTTGTAAACAAACTGTCACTTATTTACACATCCATCAGCAAAAGGGCAACATGATCATTAATCAGGAGGTGTGCACTAGCCACCCGATGAATGTAAGTCCAATATTACCCCTTTTAGCTCGGTTTTTGGTCTCTACCAACTCCTGAGGGAGAAATCTGGATCTTCAGCTGGTAAATGCTTCACTATATGTTCATCAGCTACTCTCAAACTGTGTCTGTCTGTTGTTTGGTGCTGAGCAGCACTGTGGGGTTTTAGAGCTTTCCCACTGCAGAGAGCTGTCTGCTGTGGCTGAAAAACAACACAATGAGAGTGCACCAACACACTGAAGCATTGGGTCAGACAGCACAACCAGAACCTGAAACTCATTAAGCTCTGTGAAGCCGAGGGGAGCAGCAGATTAATGTGATAATTCTTTGTAGCTTTATTATCATGAGCAACCCCTTCCACTTTATCACATTGTTTTTACATTGTGATTTGGTACATTGCTATTTCAAGAATATATATTATAGCCTCTAGACCTCCAGCATCAAACAGTGTAAAGAAGACGGAACAAACAATACATGCTGCAGTAGACTCTATGAAGTATCACTTAATATCCACATTTTATGTTTTGTTCAGCAACCCTACCTTGGGTCCTGTGTCTCCTTTTTCCCCTTTGGCACCCTGTTTGTAAAGAGAAATAAAAGTTATTTACATGTTGCTAACCATTTTCTAGAAACCATATTTTGCCTTGGAGGGGTCTGAAAATAGTTAATTTAAATAATTTTAATACATTATCCTTCTCAGACTGGAACAGGGATATTCTTTGTGAACAGGATCGACCATAGCCCCTACAACATTAACCTGTTCAAAGATGGCTTACGAAAACATTCATTAGCAAATGGATGTCAGTGATTTGCAGGGAGAGTCTCACATTTTAATATATTTGACTGATGAGATGTATGAGCTATGAGCTACCAAACTTCCTTTTTTACAGTTAATTTGGCTAATTTGATGTCCATAGACTAATACCACTACAATACAGTAACATTTTGAGTTATATAAAAATTCTGTTTTAATGTGTTACATATTACGATATGTTATAAGTGATTCAGTACTCCTCAAATAGGCTGGTTGTCCTTCATTTAAAAAGACTAACAAACAACTTTCATTTGAAGGACTACATTGACTGAAAAAAACCAAAACGTTTACTGGGAACAAGCCTTCTCAGGTTTCAGGGAGACTTGTGGGTACCCATAGAACCCATTTTCATTTAGATATCCTGAGGTAAAAGTTCAAGGCACCCCTGCAAAAATGGCCGTGCCAGTTGTTCCCTCGCCAAAATGTAGTCTTACTTTGGAGCGTTATCTCGCCCGTTTCTTAACAAGCTACACCAACATGGTGGGTACCAATGGATGCCTGAGGTTGTCTAGTTTCAGACCGCAGCATTTGGCAGTAATATAGACCTCCAGTTGTAGCAATTGTATCAAAGGTGCCGTCCTTGGGGAAGCCAATGAATATGAGCTATTGAATCAAAACATTACTATTATTATTCAATAGCAACAGTAAATATTCACCATTATTACTTATTTTTTTAAGGCCCCTGCTGTGTCACTGTGGTTTGACCAGCAATAACACATTGAGGCTGCCTACCATCAACAGCTAATGCTAACTTTAGGCCCTGCTGTGACAGATTCACTGAAGTAACATAGTCTCATCCAGTTTCAAAGACTTTCCCAATGCACACGTTAGCTAGCTAGCTAGTTAAAAAGATGTAGCTAACATGTAAATGAGGGTGGAGTTGTTTGTAGGTTTATTATTTTCCTCATTGGTGGAGGCTAACTATTTACCTTTGCTTCTAGTTTTAAGCTAAGCTAACACTAAACACACCTTGGATATCTGAAGGCACAGAAATTAAACTGATGTCCAGATGAGTCCAAGTAAGACAACAATCATTCTTATTTTCCAAAATGTCAGACTAACAGAGCAATTTACAGATTTATAATTTGAAATTACAACCCCTTACAGTATTACTCATTGCTAAAAACATTGGTCAACCTTAACCAGAGCCATTTCAACTGTATGAGGGAACAAACTACTTTGCACCTGATAAATGCAAATCAAACATCCAGAATCCTTAACACACTTGTTGTCTAAGCACCTGCTACTTACCCTAGCACCAGGCAGTCCAGCGGGACCTTGAAGACCAGTTGGTCCTGGGTCCCCTGGCTCACCCTACAAGGACACACAGAATGAACACAGCCAGGTAACATAAAAACCTTTCGCTGTTACATGTTTTACTAGAGCTGCATATACAATATGTGGTGCTATTCATCTTCATAAATGATGAGAAATGCTTTTCAGTGGTATCCCTCCCTGTTACTGTCAATACATTGTAAAGAGTGAGAAAATAGTGCAAAAATATCTAGTAAAGCTTGATAACACCAGAAAGGACTGAATTTCATACACTAAATGACAAAAAAAATCAAAGCAGTGTCAATTCAGAGTCAGTTTACCTTCACTGAGAGCCCTGGAGCACCTGTGGCTCCATCCTCACCCTACAGAAGACATGAGAGAGCATCTTCAACTACTGAGCATGCAAGGGCAACACTTCTCAGAGAGACAGCTAACATCAGTGTTGTTAGCTGTTAAAAATAGAATACCAGCTACCCTCTGCAAGTATAATATACACAATTAATGGATTTTCATAAATATTACCTTAGGTCCTTGTGGGCCAGGTAGGCCAGGGGGGCCCTGGAGAAAACAAAACAGAAAACACTTACTGTATATGAAACAATATACACTGTCTACATAAAAAAACACACACTCTGGCACTGACCTGTGGGCCCCTGGCTCCAGCTCCAATCAGCATGTCACTCTTCCCAGATCCCTCCATATCCTGAAAACAAAACACAATCTGATGTTAAACATCGAACTGAAATCTTCCATGTGGTGTGGAAGATGTCATCCTTTTCTCAAAATGAAACTGTTGTCTCCTTCTCGGCTTATTAATTAAAGTAGGTCTGCATGGAATGGTCAACAGCAATCATATGTGTGTGTAGATCTTTGGTATGGTTACCTCTACAAAGAATTTGGTTCCTGGAGGTCCAGAGGGACCAGGGGGTCCTGGGGGACCTGGTGGGCCTCTCTTCCCTGGTGGACCATTTGGCCCTGGAGGCCCAGAGGAACCTTCTGTACCTACAAACCCACAATCACCCTACAGAGATGAAGAGAAAAAGCTATCCATTAACATTTGTTTGCCCTTCTTAATAACAACCAGAAATGTGTTTATCTGGTGGATAAAATAGAAATACACACTACCACATAGTGTGCAGTAGATGTTTTTGGCTTACTCTATGTAGAGTATTATTACCTTTGGTCCAGGTGGCCCAGGTAGCCCTTGGTCACCCTATGAATGTATGAATGTAAAGAAGCAAGAAAGAAATTAGTATTACTAATCCATACACGATGAAACATATCCATCAAACAAGATTAGATGTGTGTATAGTATAGAATATCAAATTTAATAAATCTTTAAAATCACTGACTTTTTCCTCTTCACTATATAATTAAATATAAACCATGGTCATCTGGCTTAGTTCAGTGGTGGCGAAATATGGTAATTTAAGAAGCATCTGGTAAGTTGAGCTTAGAAATAGTTTCACTTTCTTTCCTGTGGATATCAGCCACTTTGCGCTGAACCACAACAAGCAAAAAGGTTATAGGTCTCTATGACTTTTATACAGCCAACTGAGCTCCCAGGCCATTACATATTTATCTTGATGATCACACCTTCTTTCCCATAGGTCCCGGTAGACCTGGAGCTCCATCTCTTCCTGCTGGACCCTGGACACACAAACACAGACAGACACGAGTACAGGCAGACAAATATAGAGTGATGAGTCACAGAAAATATGCTAACATGGGAAAAAAGCGTGATTTTATGCTAAGCTTTTCGTTGACCCTTCAGCCATTCCAATAGGGACCAACGCGAAATCCAAAGGTGACAGCCTGTCAGTCTAAAGGAATACTGGGTCAGTTTCCTTAAGTGATAAGATCACCCATGACAACATTTATCTGAGTCACCTCAAGATTGTTGATGCCAAGACATCATGCTCACACTTTAGTTTGTTGATCGATTGTTGGCTTACTAATGCCACAGCCAAATTAGACCAATTCTACTGTTGTGTCAATTGTTCATGTTCATTTTATTTTACCAAATTACACTTATATGTATCTCCCATTCAATGTAGCATGAAGCAGTGGAGTCAGCAACCTTAAAGGATGACGTTGTTGTCTGTTTTCTCATCACTTAACAGGAAAGCTGAAGTTATTAAAAAATGTAGTGTATTCCTTTAACTAAGCAGCATCAGACCAAAGTACAGCAATTGTTTCTGTACATTTTTTGTACAAACTGACAACATAGTGTATCAGAGGCCTTTCAGTGAAACACTCAGTTCCAAGGCACACTGACAATTGACTGCTGACACATGGCTCATTAGATGATCAGTGACTTAATGTCTTTACTTGTACCAATCCACTGGTGGGGGCAGAGGATGGCAATAATAATCAATCTGCCTGTTGATGCTTTGAGCATTTTAATCCAATGCAGGATATCTTGAGGACTACTGTGCATCCTGCCAATACATTTTCTCTTCACATTCATAATGTGTAGAGGGTGAATCCTACAATGCAGCAACCCCACAACTTTACTCAAAATCATTACTCAACCAACAGTTTGGTTTAATTAGGGAATAATAATTGGATTTCTATTAAACTGCCTGTGATAAGAAATACTTATACAAACAAAAAATGCATTTCGCACATTTATAGAACCCAGAGGGTTAACTCTTTTTCATTCTGAACACTCAATGAGCATGCCTGTTACACTTTGTTTGGGCCAAAATGCAACCTACTCACCAGAAGAAATGTTGGCATGGTACGTTTCTGAAAACCACAATTATGTTACATTTACATTTTTTTGTGCACAAGATGAACATTTTTAAAGAGTCGTAGTTTATGTGCTACCTTTGCCATCAGGTGATGGAGAGGACTATAGATGGTGTGACACCTAGGCCAGATGCCTGTCAAGCTGCAGACTGCTGCAGATCATTGTTCATGATCAACAAAAATTAAACCAATTGTATTTTAGTGAGACTCACCTTTGTTTCCAGTGGCCTTTTTAGCCACGAATCATGCAACCTGTTGTTGTTTTTCTACCAGGGATATTGCCTCGAAAAGCAGTTGTTTTTTAACAAGACATCGGCAGCTTCTTTAGCTGTGATTGTGCCACTAAAACCAGATTTTTTAAGCTCAGACATAATTTTTTATTTCCAAAATAACTAAGTGGTTTTTGTGCCTAAACCTAGTCACACATTAACTACAGCATTGTTAAAATGTTAAGAAATGGAAAGTTTCAACATATCCCTTACATAACATACAAATGTAACATATTCGTAGTTTGCAGAAACGCACAATGCTGACATTTTGTCTGGCAATAGGGTTGCCAAATGTCAACAGGCGGATAATGATAACATTTGCTAAGTACATTCCTGAGAATAAAACGCTTCATAGGCTTTGGACTAGCGCCACTCTGAGGGACTAATGTTCCCTTTTTAGCTTTAGCATGGGTAAGGCTCTCAGAAAAACAAAGTTGTTTGCTTCATCCAATATGTTCATACAGGCCGCCTTTAGTGGCCTTGTAGTCTTGCTTTTATATCCTAACCGGAAAATACAGAGGCTGTTCCAGGATAATTTGTAGAATTAGGCAAAGTGTGAGTTATAAATAAATGTACTAACTCAGTATTACATTTTGTGCACATCAGTGTACCTTGGTATTTGCACTGACTGGGAACTGCCAGTATACAGCAATATACAAAAAGAGAAAACAAAACAGATCAGTAAAAAGGCAGATTTGTTTCTTTACCATGTTGTATAAAAAAGCAAAATGGCAGCTCAAGCTGAGGTTATACCGCAAGTTTGAAGTCAGTTTCCTTCAGTTTATTCACTTTACCATGAAAAGTAAAACTTCGTGTTGAAATGTTTCATTTGGGAATGACAACATTTGAACTCAAAGTAAATGAACTGAAGCTAATTGAGAAAATTCCAAGCTGATCATGAGTGTGCAAGCAGTAACATTGGCTGCTGGAGCGACAACCAAGGGGCAAAGAGAGCAGTGAGACACACACACACACACACACACACACACACACACTCACACACACACACACGCACATGCACACGCACACAGCACTTGAGCCAGCTAGGTAAAAATAATTCCAGTTCAGCACCTGCCAGCCAGCAATTAAGACAACATGGTTAGAGGTAATGTACAGTTTACAAGCCTGAGCATTGAGGTTGTGAATGTAAGTTGGTGTTTATTGCTGGTGTAATTGTTTCAACAAGATAAAAGGACAATTAATAAATGAAGCACTATGTCTCAGATTAACAATTAATATTGTTTTATATTATGTTGTATTGTGAATGTTGTCTCCTCAATACTCAGGCTTTTGGCTGTCATTCTGCCTTTTATTGTTTGCTGGTTAACCAAGCAAACAAGGAAAATATACCTCTCCTGAACCCCAAGCAGACCCAAAGTCAAGCCCAGACCCAGAGGCAAAGCTGGATTCAGAGCCGAACCCAGCACTGAAACCAGAGCCGAGGTCAGAGGACAACTCTGAGCTCGAACCTGAACCATCAAGCCCAGAACCACTAAACCAATCGTCAAACATCTGGAACAGAGTGGAGACGAGGAAAAGATGGCAGGAGTGGAGTGTAACAATGAGGAGGGGGGCAGAATAAAGATTGATGAGAAGATGAAGGAAAAAGAAATGGAGGGGGAGAATAATTACAGGGGGTGATAGGAACAGAGGCAGAGGGAGAGTAAAAGACAGACTGGTCATTCATCATGACACACATAAATATTGATCACTACATCATGATTTAAGAAGAAACACAAACTAAAGATGAATTTAATTGGAAATAGGAGAGAAGTTGGGGAAGAAGAAAGACAGACAATAAAAAATGATAAAAAAAATAGTCAGAAATACAATGCAAGTAAAACATAAAAGCAAAGTAGTCACATATAAATAATGTAAATGAAAAGATAGTAAATCTACAGAAAATTCAGAAAAAAACAAGAGCAGATTTTTAATCATTAAAACTATTCTTAGAATTCTGGGATAATAATTTCATTCAGAATACAAAATTGTGAAAAAAAAAAAATCAGAAGTGAAGCAAATACAGATTGCAGTCTGAGGACACGTAAAGCCAATACTGTGCTGGTGTTATATAAATATGTTTAAATTTGACCACTGCCATACTGACAATGTTTGATTAAAGCAGCTGTGCGGAACTTTTTACCATTAATAAAACTGCCCCTAGTTCGTATCACCCCCCCTTGAAGATCCGCATATTTATTTGAACCCAACAGCGACAAAAAAGCCTTTCTCTATATGGCTATTTAGTGTAGCCTCGCTCGGGTCGGACACACAGCGGAAGTCAGCAAACCAGAATACGGCACCCGAGGC